>NW_019174723.1:1365351-1837640 GCF_002260705.1 Seriola dumerili | reverse complement strand
GGGGGGGGGGATGGGAGGAGATGCGGTGATGAATGGGGTGAGGTTTTTAGGTGGGAGATGTTTTTCCAGTTGCAACAACACCCTGGTGAACTCAGGAGGACACCCAGGCTGAGGTCAGTTGTACATCTGGAGCGGGGTAACAACGTAACTCAACCCAGGTCACAACCCGTATCATCAGACCAAACAACAGGCGGCTCAACTTTGATGTTGTTGTGGAGGAGGAGGGGGGGAGGGGGCAAAAAATATTTCTTAATGGTGTGTCGAGACTGGAGGTGAAAATTGGACCTGAATGACAACAACTTAATGGACAGAGATAACCTGAGAGACAAATTTCTACACATCCCCCGCCATGATGTCAGAGTGAGACGTCTCTTCAAGTAGAACGTTTCTCACAGCCGTGTGGCCAGGCTTCAGTGAAAGTCCTAATCATAACAGTGGAAAGCGCCAGTGGTGTGGAGCAAGACTTGAAACTCTAGTCCTTCCCTGCCCAACCCCCAGAACCATCTCTAAAAAGGTCGCCTTACCAGAATTGTGTCACCGTGGGAACGCACGGTGGCGCCGAACCATTGGTGGGACTTGAAATCAACCTGGTGTTCTGTGTCATTGAGTGAAACAGTGCGATCCCCTGGGGAAAAAAAGAAAAAACACAAGAAAATGACACTGAGTGAGAGCTGTGATAAAACATGCATTCTGCCTCCCCTGTCCCTCCCAAGCCATTGGAAACATCTGGACAATTGGCAGAAAGGAGGCTGTAAGACTCCAGTTAGACGGTTTCTCATGCAAACATGATCAGAGTGAGAATTTGAAAAGAAGGTATTTGCTACTCGGCCACTGTTAAGGAGACAGCAGTTTTCATTGCTTGCCTGGGTTTGGATTGGCCCAGCTTAACCTCACTGACCTTATACTCTGTTTGACCACCTGGCCACTAACACTGATCTCCCTCTTCAACACTTTGACAGCAGCAGGTGACATGACAGATGGTCTGGGGAGTCAGGTTTAAACACAACTTTATTGGAAGACAGATGTTACATATGTGCTGCAATGGAGAATGAAATCCAAACAAATTGATTTGGCAAGGAAGTCACATCAGCGCTGTGCACGTCGCTGGCTGACATCTATAAGAGAAGTGCAAATGTGAGGTCAAGGATGGCATAAGCGGCTCTGAGGAACCGCTCCACACCAACCTTTTTCAGACCTCAGACTCATTTCTCATTTCTCTAGATTTCGTCAAACCACAGGCGTGCTGCTAAAGAGCAGGGCAGCATCTCCTGGAGACTGAGGACCGATACTGCAAGAGATCGTGACCTACATGAATGTGAGGAAAGCAGGCTGTGTGTCAGGCCTCCCTATCCATGCCTCTCTCCGCCCCTGGTCTTTCTTCCCAGCCAACTAGGCAGCCTGGAGCTGGGGGTGAAGGCCTGCTCCGTGTCTTTGTGGAAACAGCAAAGGGGCTGGGGTCCAAGGAAAACATACACACTCTGGCCCGGGCTTCCTCATAGCAACCTCCCAGTAATCTCTGTTTAGGCACACACTTCTCCCTCTCTTTTTCTGTTTTCATTTTCAATATTATCTCCATATTCCTATTCATTTTTCTTACACTATCTCACCCACGTCTCTGTGTCTATACAACCCTTTCTCTCCTTTGCTTTCAGGGAGCTCCACCGCCACCGCCGCCTCCCCTCACCCCAGACAGTAAGCGGAGAGATTATAGTTTTTTAATAAGCCAACTGTATTTCTGCGTAATCTCTATATCTGGGCTTTGCTGCTAAAGTTATTCATCGTGGTCCAACAGCAGCCAGCTCTGCCCCCAGTGTGTTAAGTGTTCAGAAGTCCATGTGTGAATAGAAGTGCTTTAGCCATACAGGCAATAACATGACCAGCACTTCATGCGCCTCCTTATAAGCTTGTTACTTTAACTAATCTGCATTAGCAGCATGCTACTTTTTCTTAAAGCATACACCTACTTAATATTTTCCTAACTCAGGGGTCTTTGTTTGGATAAGGCCGATGCAAAGCCACCAGGGAAAGGTAGAGGCTGAACAGTGACTGCGTTCGTTTGAGTCATGTTACCACGGCAGCAAAGTCCTCTTGTGATTTCTACTGCACTATGATCGGTTATCTCACCACATAAAAGAGACAAAGTGCATCAACATAACCGCCTGAAGAAGCTGAGTGAAGTTCTCACAAGGCAGCATTAGTTCTAGCATTAGCTCTGTGTCACTATAATGGCCGATGAAAAGTTGTGTTTGTTGTCTGAGAGGCGACTGAAGGCGGCCAGCTGGAGTCACGTGAACTGCTCTCTGATGAAAACAGAGGAGATTCAGAGGGGAGACGGAGGGAAACCTCAGAGACGGGCCACAACAACATGTCATCTGACCGAACCACCCCCCCCCCTCCCTCTTTGGAAGGCCAGTTAGCACAGTGTGCTGATGTGACATGGTGCTCGGCCCAGTTTCCCGTGGGACCAGCAGAGGAGTGTGGGGGTCTGGAGTGCATCCATAGACTTAACTCTCGCCTTTGAACTGTGTGTGCGAGGACAGCCATTAGTGGGGTTAGAGCCTCTCATGGTGTGTGTGTTTGTGTGTGTGTGTGTGTGTGTGTGTGTGTGTGTGTGTGTGTGTGTGTGTGTGTGTGTGTGTGTATTTTTGTGTGTGTCAGTGGGGTAGAAAACAAATGGCCAAATTCACTCATCACATCAGCTGCCCCTGTGGGAGCACAGACAGCAGGAGAACAGAGGGGGACAGAGCGGAGGAACAGGGCTCTGGTTTCTCCCTCTTTCTTCCTTCCCCTCTCTCCCTCTGGCCTTCTTACCCTCCCTCCCTTCCTTCCCATCCTGTATGTGCCCCTCTCAGAGCCCTCCCTACTGCCCTCGCAACCCTCTCCTCCTCCTCTTAGAGCCATAGACGGGCTCTTATCTCAATGGAAGAGGAAGTGGCTGGGAGGGGGCCTCTGGCTACTTTGACCCAATTAGTTAGGCTAATTAAGAGGGTCTGTGTCCTGTGGGTCAGAGCTCAAACACACCAAGAGACAGCGAGACCTATGACACCACTTTGTTTTAGGAATATATACCTGGTACCAGCGCTCCAGTGGAAGATAATAAATAATATGGGAGTACTCATTTACTCAGGCATTCATAGTGGAAAAAGTTTTAAAAAAAAAAAAAGAAAAATCTAAACTGCCAGCATCATCACTAAATGTCTTTTTTTTATTGCTCTAGCATTTACTATCAGGACTGGCAAAGAAAACAGTCACAGCTACAATAAATGAAACGCAGCAGTAAATGTCATCCATGTAACAGCTGTTTGGCACAGGCACATTTGCATGCAGATGTCCATGTATTGAGTGTTTGAGTCTCCACTTTACGGCGGCTCTGCCACGATCCAGATGTCGGAACCGGCTCTGGCACTCTAATCAGCTCCTTCAAAGCAAGCTCCTTAAAAAAAAATATATGAAGGACGCACTCTGACAACCCAGGGGACTAACCTTCAACATGAGGCCTCGCTGCTTGCTCATGACATCATTCCCTGTGGCCTCCAGCCAGTACCCGGGGATGCGCAACACATTTTTATGTTGCAGAGAAAACAGTGCAAAACTAGCAGAGCAAAAGGTGCAAAGCAGCAGTGTCCAATAAAAGGGTGTTGTTAAACCAGGTTTGTGAAACACTCGGTGGAATATGTCTCCCAATTCTGCATAATGGACAGTAAATTTGAGTTTAGCCCAAAAACTTGTTTTGATTTCTCAGGAGAAAAGTCCAAAGTGTAACAGTAACTGTCCCCCTACATGTGTGATTCATCCTGTTTGTGTGCATGTGTGTGTGCATGTGTGTTTTTATTTAAAAGCTAGTAACTACACAGTGTTTTTACTTTGACCGTGCCTTTCCTCACTTTGCCACGGCTCCATTGTTCAAAACACGCTCAGAGATGCTCTGTCAACACACTGAAATATGAATCCATTCATTAGCCAACCTCACACACTTCCTCATGTTTTCCTAAACTACTTTACCTAAATCTGACTCACCTAGAGCCTTTTTGTCCAGACCATCTGTGTCTGCTTCACCTGTCATACAAACAGGACATTTCTTTGTCTGACCTATTTGTTTATTGGTTGCTTATCTCACTATAACTCCTGGGGGCAAGGGAACACAAACACGACCTGGAGGAAAGAAGGAGTATCATTCAAAAAAACCTCTTCAACACCCCATTATCCTTTTCATTCCCAAAGAGAGGACATAAACAGGAAGAAAGGATCATCCCGAGTCCAGGAACCGGTGTAGCCAACAACAGGTCAGTGGAGTGGAACGCTGACGCCTGATCCAGGCCTGCTGCTGACGACAGGAGCAGAAAGGAAATGCTCTGATGGCTTCAGAAGTGTACAGAGCAGCAACAAAGCTTGGCCATTTTTAGAGTTTAAAATCCCTCTTCAGTTTCTCCTTTCATACAACCAGATAATGAGGCCATATCAGGGCTGTCAGTTAGACTGCAATTAAAAATCACAGAGAGAGCTTTTGTTTGGCATTTCTCCTAAATAAAATTATAGATGAAAGAAATATTCTTTGTCAAAATATTGCATGTCAGCTCCTCCCAACACCCCATTACATTATAATTATATTTAGTCATTTAGCAGATGCTTTCATCCAAAGTGCAGTAGGAGAGTACTACAGCTATTCAATAAGTGCAAAGCATATACTGTATATAAAGATGAATGTAGCCTCTGTGACGTCGCCAACAGGTTTCTGAAGAGTGGTTATGAAGCTCAGAGTGGGCTGCTCCGCCATCGCTATCTTGGCAGCACCTGATTCTGCCTAACTCCCGGCTAATCCAAAAGTCGGCAAAGAGGTGGGGCATGTGTGGAGCCAAGACTTGTGCATGCCGCTTTGTGGCAAGCACAGGCTCAGCCACCTGTCATTCAAAGTGGCCATGCCCTCAATTATGCAGAACTTTAAGCCTTAATAAAATTAGGTGAGTTCTATTTAAAAAAAAATCACCCCACACAGTTGCCACGAAGGAGTAAATTAGCTACAGAGACCAAAACAGTTTTTTTGTACCAGGCTGTAAAAATATACATTTCTGCTGTAAAGTTGGACATTTTAACATTTGCTTTTAGAGCCAGCCTCCGGTGGTCCTTAGTGGAACTGCAGTTTTTGATACTTCCATGTTGTCTTCATTTTTCAGCCTCAGAGGTTGCCGCTTTGTGCAAAGAGACCAGCTAAAGAAGTGAGCTGAAAGTGCAACACATGGATGCAAAATTTGTTAGTAATTAACATAAGGCTTACCTTCAATATCAAACTCAATGGTGTGACAGTCTGATTGGCTGAGGCTCCATGGGCAGTAGAATACAGATCCTCCCTGTGCAACATTGACCTGCCTGGTGTCGGCCTTGGGAGCTCCTATCACCACACTTGCACTGTGAAGGAGAGACAGACAACTTGTTGTAAATCAAATGTTACGAAATGACCAAACCTTATAAACCTGACTCTTTTTTTATCAAACCATTGCTAAGGTTTGTAGCTCCAAGCCTGGCCTCAATTAAAAATTACATTCCAGACCTCCCACTTGACAGCTTTAAACACGATGCGGTACGCACATTTTACCGCTTAGCGTGCTGTATTCTGACTCAGAAGAAAAACATTTTAACGGGCTGCAGCACCGTTTTACATAATCCCATACAATCAGGAGAAACTGACTCTATGACATGTGTGCACGTGATGTTCACAGACTCACTTGTGTGGAGTCAAGACACACACACACACACACACACACACACACACACACACACACACACAAGGAGAAACTCTCACACGGTCACACGTGCACCCCTGAGGGGCATATTCAATAGGAAAACAAAAAAGCAGACAGGCTAAGTGGAGTCACACTCTTGTTTCTACAGCTGTCACACTTGAACATCCACGTCCTTGGAGCTACACTGTACAGCTACAGGAAAGGGAGGCCGAGCACTTCAACAGACATAGAAAGAATCAGTGAAGTTACAGGTGCGTCCAAGACTGAAGACATGTAGGATGTATTTGGAGATGAAAGAGAAAAAGAGAGGGCAGAAGAGTGGTGATACATTACCAAGATTAGGAAACCAAGATTTGGGCATGGTTAAGTTGGCAAAGTAGATAATGTGTCTTAAGTGGATGGTTTAGCCATTACCTCATTCTGGACCCACTTGACCTGACAACCACTGGCATTGATGTGGGTAAAGGAGGCATGGGACCATTATGAACAGTGTCTAGGGGGCTCCACAAAACAGGAAGAGCACACCCTTTCCTGCCCCAGATCTTCCAATAGTGCATGAAAGTTTACATTTTGGCTAAACTTAGCATCCTGCCCCCAGGGGTGACTACTCAGCAGGATCCAGAGGAAGACGAAAGAGCCAGCATGAGTCAAACAGCAGTTAAACCGTGCAATAGTCCAAGGCCTTGCAATCCATGATAATTAATCCCACTGAACCTATTTATTACCTCGGATGACAGAAACATTATGAGACGTCTCATGGAAAAAAGTCTAAAAGAAGTAGGCCAGGGTGTGTTGGTGGTCAGAGCAAAGCTTGCACGTCATTTCAGCATCTCTGGTTTTAAAAACTGCGGGAGAACAAAGGGAAGGCCAGAGAGCAGAAGGTACGAGTTTAATATTACACCGTTACTGTGGTCACAGTGCCTCAGAAGAGATACAGTACAATGCCAAATCCAAATGTGGAGCAGAAACTCCCAGTTAGTGTTGGAAGAGAGAAAAAGAAACAAACCAGTCTGACTTGGAGAGCAAGAAACAGTGCCCCCCCCCCCTTTTTTTTATTTCTTTTTTTTATTATTTCTGACCACATGTGCAGATGCAGGAGTATCCCAGCAGAGCAGCAGAACTCCACCTGTACAATAATGTAAATCACAGAGAGGCTTCCTGGTGAGGGATTCTCACAGCGAGACAGGATCTCATCTTTGATATCTCTGATCTTTCACACACAAATATATGTATATAATGAGCAGATGACATTCTGTTAATCTGTTTTGAATAATACAGTGCTCATCTACGAGTCAGCACGCACTGTCACCTTCAAGCCCTGCAAATATATTCGAAGAAAATTCATGTTAATAAGTTTCAGGCAGACAGAGGAGCAGAATTCAGCTGATGCTTCTATGGCAAAAACCTTTTATAAATCATCTGAGGGCGCGCACATGTATGCAATAAACGACACCACTGGAGGGCCATGTACACAATAACAAGCCTAAGGAAATTGGAAGCCACAACATCTTGTGTTGAATCAGATCTGAACAGAGTCCAGCCATAGTTGGCCATGGCAGCTTTTCAAAAGGAAAAAAAAAAAATTCAGGAAATAAAAAAACAAGCAGATCATGCTTTAATCAGAAAGTTGGCAGTTGAAATAAGTTTTCACTACCTTACACGGATACACACAGATGTGCAGACGCACACAATCACACACACAAACACAGATTGATAGTAATCTGGAAGTGCAGAAAATGTGTGAGAATTAGCATTTAATGGGTCCCTATCTGGCGAGGATCAGTCTACTTCTAGTTGGCATCTCCCCTCCCCTTCTCTTTATCTGCTAACGGTGCGCTGAAAAGGTAGAGCTTTCGTAGCATTAGCATTTAATGAAGCTTCAGCTGCAGTCATCTGAGTGCTGCATAACAAATTCCTTTGTAAAAATAAAAAAAAACAAAGCAGGGGCCCTAAGGGTGGGGTATGCAAATATATGTAATTAGGAGGGGGTGAGAAATCCTCAGCTGTTCAGTTGAAGGACAGACATGCTCCTCGGGGTTGTTTTCAAACCACAGTGAATTAAGTGAATGTAGACAAAAGACTGTTGATGGTGGGAGTGAAAGCAGGGCCATCACAGGTTTGATAGGGACCACAGCAGGCACAGGCAGAGCCATGCCGACAGATGTAGCTCAGTATGCATCTGAAAAGTCACTCCTGATACTCTCAGACAGGAGACTCTGCTCACTGAGATGTTTTGGCTACAGGAGAATTAAACCAATCTTCATTTGGCCATTTGTCAGTTTTCACGTTGCCATGGACAAATGCATTTCACGAGAGAGAGGTATAGAGAGACTTGAGCAATGTCCTCCCTCGGGGGGGAGTAGGAGTTTGAGAAGCATTAGCAGCTTCACCACGTCTAGCATAGTCGACGGCACCAGCTGCCGTACAGCAGCCACTAATGACCTCCACCACCAGTCTGACAATTAAGCATTAATTAAACTACAGTAAGTGATTTGGGCTGCAAGTGAGGAATGCGTATAAACAACAGCTTCCCTGCAGCCGAGGACTGAGGTTTGTCTCATTTGAAGCTCAAGCGATCAGAGGACAGTCTTCAAAAAAAATATATCTCTCGCCACACCATAATTACCAGACAACCACTATTTTATGTGGGGTTGTGAAATTAGGGATAATGCAGAGTGCTGTGCTGGAACTTGCTGATGGGACACTATCTTGAGGAGCTATGGCTAATACAGTTATGATGAGGTTACAGAAGGAGGTTGTCAGAGGGCAAATTCCTCTGTTACCCCCTCCCGTTCAGTGCGAGCACACCCCCAACCCCCCATTCCACATTTAATTGTCTTCCTTCCAGCTGCAGAAGCTGATGTCACTTGAACACTATTATAAATGCTTTAAGCTAGGAAGAGGGGGAGAGAAAAAAAATTGCATACACATTTGTTAAGCACGCTAGTCACCATCTGCAGTCATAAACACGGCACAACCAACAATATGGCACAGGCGCATAGGGGGAAAAGGAACAGTGGGCCTTCAAACCTCAGCAACGCATAATTAAAACATGTACATTGACCCATGGAGTTTACACTCAGCTATCAACACATGCTTAAACACTGGAGAGGTTCCATATCAGTAAAGGAACTCAGATGCAGTGACCTGATTGAGCCAGGGCTCTTGACCTTCACCGCTCTCATTCCTGCACAAGACAAATGGAGCGTGCCAAAAATACGGCAAAATAGATCTCCTTCCCTTTTGAGTCTGAAGAATCACTTCGCCAGCAAAATGAAATGACTCCTGGATCACTGGGAGTGGAAATATGGAGCTGGACATGTTCAACAAATTAATGAATACTTGATGCTGTAGGGTGATGTCATCCTACAGCAGTAATATTGACTTTTCAAAGCCTGCGTGGGCACTTAAGAGTGAGATCAGCTGAATGACAGAAATGAGAGGTACCAGTAGTATGTGATGACTTATTCTAGACCACATGGAGCCACACGAATAGTCTCACGTCCTCTCAGAGCCAAGGCCAGACAGAAGCTGTTTGAATCCTTACGGCTGCCATATGGACGATTGTCTACTCTCACTCACACACACACACACACACATACACACACGCACGCACCGCATACACACATGTTCTCAGTGCTGCTGTCCAGGAGCCTGAAGATGATGAGAGTAGCAGTGCCTGTTGGGATGGCGTGTGCTGACTACAGAGAGTCTACTGTGCTGAGCTGAAGCCACGTTTTTTGCTGGCGGTCAGATGGTACTGCGAGTCGCAGAACCATATAAAGGATCTGTATGTCGCTCTACAGGCCTGGAGCAAAGTCGTGTCTTTTATAACAATTTATAGACGTTCCCACATGCCAGGGTGAACTTGAAAAGGATCCACTGAGATCTGAACCGGCACCAACCATTCTTGATCTGATAAACAGTCCAGTCTGTCGAGGATGTGATCTCAGTATGATCAGAAAATCATTTCCTCAGCAGAAGTGAGTGTTGAGCAACAGGTGGCCTGCAAATTACAAGTGCTGCGGGCCTAGTTCCCCAAACAATGTTGATTCTTTTCACGCAGGAAATATGTGTGGACATCCAAAGGCAATGCAAAAACTATGGTTTCATTTTGCCCCTCTCAGATGGGGTTCGGAGTTACTAGTGTGGTAGCAAGTTGACACCAAGCTGATTTTGAAATGATTGTTTTTACTTCAAACCTTTCAGCAAGGAACAATCATCCTGTAACTGAACGTCACAAACCTTGTAAGTGTTTTTCACAAAGTTAATGTGTGAAAACCAGCGGCTGTTTTGTTAAAAGCACCAACTGATGTCATTTCACTACAAAAAGCATTTCACAAGTGGCAAGTGAAAAAATGTTAACCTCCTCCTCTTGCTGCAAAATATAAACATGACTTATGGTCAAGCCTATGCACGTTCTCGTACCAAACTGCTGCCCACCACCCCCTCCCCCTTTCACACTCCAACTACCCTAAAATCCTCCTGCAGGGAGTTTAACTGCTGGTGGTTCACACCTCTCCACAATGCCCACGTCAGGGGGTCCAGTCCTCTCACCTCAGGATAGGGAGGCTGTTTGTATTAAACGTGGTGACGGGGGGTTGAAGCAGCTGCTGAAACACTTTGTCTGTGCACCCAGACCCCCAGCCGCACCCACACACGCATACATACAAACACACACATTCATAGACAGCAATGGCCAGAGGTTACGTCTTATTTCCATCTCAAATATGAGAACTGATGCTGATTTGAATTTCAGCCAATAGAATTTCTTAGTGCACCAACGGACAATGGCGTCATGTGCTTATTGCCATATAAAGGATAGCCTTTATCAAGTTACTAGAGATGTGAGTCATTTCATGACCTGGGGTTAAAACAAACCAGACCTGCTGGCAGTCAGAGATTAAATCTAGCAAAGTATGAGTCAGGACGACCCTGACCCACAGCCAACTCCACTCCAAAGTAGACGTGACGTCCTGGGGGCATTCCCAACTCAATACTGCAGACGTGACGGCAGGGTCCACAGGCCCTTTAAACACATCGTCACCGTCCACACTGACATCTTTTTCCAGTGAAACACACACACAGGCTCATTATTCAAAACCCCCTTCCACCAACAGACCAGTAAAAGCTAGACAGGCACTTTATGATTGAGACAGAGTGCGGTGTAGCCATGCTAAGTATATCCTGACTTACCTTTACAGCAACAGACACTAATGCTCCCAACCTACTGCCCTGATTATCGTGGCTGCACATAAAGTTTGACAACAGAAAATTAAAGAAGCATCTCTCAAGGCCAATAAATTAAGACAGTATTGAGTCATAGTGAAAAGCTCCTCCAATGGAAAACAGTCAACAATTTCTGCCGTCAGACAAAGAGCTCTATTGTCTGCACGCAACGACAAGAACCTGGATGAAGAAAAGCTTGGCAGCCCAAATATACAAGCTGCGCTCCTGCAGCTCAAACACTTAGCAGTTTGATTTAGAAACAGGTCCCTAGGAAAGGACACCACTGAAAACAATAACAGAAATGAGACTGATCATATATGGAGAGGGACCTCGGTGTAGACGCAGAGAAAACACTTCTGCTTTAGTGGTCAAAGGAAACCCCAGTCCAATGTCAATATTAGTTCAACTCTAACCCTGTTTGAGAGGAGAGTGACCTACATGGACCGGCTGACCTCGGCTTGAGCTCATCAGGGCCAAACCATCCGTGAGCTAATTCACATCACCGACGTGTCACTCAAGCCCAAGCGTGGACTGGAATATATTACTATCTCCACCCGGGGATCCTCCATCATTTCACACTGACATAGTTTTTTATTGACGTATAATCTCAAGCTTTCCAACATCTTTCATCACTATCACTGCCTTCACTTTTCGACAGGCATCAGAAGCCTTTCCATCTTTTCATACACTCCAGGCCAGGTCTGTTATTATTTACACCCCCCCCCCCCCACCCACCCCCCCCGACCTTTGACTGTTTCTATCTCAGTATCATCCACTCCCTTATCCCTGCCCGGCACCGGAGAAAGTCAAAGCGGAGTCGGTTACTGTTGCTTGATTAGAAACTATTTGAGGAGAGTGTCAGCGCTCAGAAGTCCTTCCCATGTAGAGAGGAGGGTGTGTGTGGTGACTGACATACAGAGAGTACAGACTGTTGGGAGTTCATCTACTCTCAACATGGAATAACACACACACACACACACACACACGAGGGGACCGAATATCCTCTTGCCCTTCCTGTGTGCATCTGACAAGAGCTGTCACACAGTTCACAGACACTATCCTCAGGCGTTCTTCCATGGTGGGCCGTCTGCCAGTGTCCAAACTTAATTTTATTACGCCAGGCCGAAGGGCATGACAGACCCTCGTATATAAACTCGTTGTCGGGGATGAGAGTCCAAGTAGGAGAAAGTAAGCCTTTGTATTTGTGGGCCTGACATGTCAGGGAGAAGTATCTTCCTCCCTTCTAACACATCGCAGAAGTCTGACCAGTAATGTACAAAAACATTTTGTAAAAACAGCAATAATTTCACTCATGAGGTCCGAGCCAGGCTCACAGCAGCTCATCCTGACAGGAATAAACTCCCGGTGCATCCCTCAAATGACCTCACCCCGCCGGGATTCCAGCTACTCCCCCGCTCCTCATGTCTCCAAAGCGTGGGCGATGATGGTTGCGATGGCAAAAAACCGACAGATAACAGAAACTAATTTCGGGACTCTGCTATGTTTTGATGTGTCGACTTCTAAGAAAAACTGTGGATGAAAAGTGGCACGTAAATGTGGTTCGCAGATAAAGCGATGATTCATGGTCTTAAATCTGCTCACTCATACTTTGTTTAGTTTGACATTTGACTTCTGAATACATATCATCCACAGGAAAATTACAGGGCGCTGGGCTGTAGGAAGCCATACCTTACCATTATTCTTGCCTTGCACATTAAAAAAAAACCATTGTCTCATCTCCTCCTGCACAAGTGTAGAAAAGTTCAGATTAAGTCATCAGTAAGATGACGTCTACTGTCTCATACTTAATGGCATGAGGGGATGATAGGGAGAGGGGCTAGACAGTGTGTGTGTGTGTGTGTGTGTGTGTGTGTGTGTGTGTGGGGGGGGGGGGGTCAAGGAGATAGATGAATTAAAAAGCCCTGCAGAATGACATCAGTGGGGTCCATGCATACAAGCCTCACGTACTAAATCATACCGCTCTCCTGAAGCCCCCTTCTTCTCAGGCAGAGAAATGAAGACCAATAGCAGCAAGCTTTTAAAGAGACAGTGGGGGCCAGGGGAAGGGGGGTGGGGGGACTACCCATGTCTGCGTGTCTGCTGTCCAGGGAAGTGGGGAAGAGAAACAGGGGGAACTAGAGCTGCTGACGGCCCACTCGGCACAAAGCCCTTTCTGAAATCCCAGCATGCTGGTCTGCTTGAACGGTGGGCCGAGACACCTTTAGTGCTCAGCAGACACACACTGAGCCAGGAAGTCTGATCATGTCTGACTGAAAATCTGACTGTGGCTGCACGACCTTTTGTAAATGATTATTACAATTACAGGGTTGGGTCCACTGCAGCTCACAAAAACCTACTGAATGCACATCTATCATATTAACCCATGCCTTGCTTTTTCTCTGTACCCTAGTTCATATACAAAGACCACATGCTCCTAGGGACAGTCAGGATGTTCCACAGTATTATTTTCTCCTCAGACTGCTGGGGTATTAGACCAGACCACAGGCATGTCATGCATGAGTTTAAGTCCAACAACAAAAAAAAAAAGACTGATACTAAAAATCTCATAAGGATGAGTGCTGAGACGGCGGTAGCCTGCTGGGTGTCACAGGGATCACATCCCCACAGAGCCAGGAGGCATCACAATCATTCAGTCCAATATGACGCGATTGCTCACGGCTGCAGTTAACAGGCTTTTTTCTAGGGTTTTAAAGCGAGGGCAGATTAAGAGGTCAGAATTAAATGTCATTTTGTGAGGGGCAATGACATTAAGATTTGAGGACGATTCCAAAAGGTTCTGTTCTTTCTCTGGGTTCATCCCTTTTTTATGATGAAACAGCCACTCTTTTAGATTGTCATAATCCGGGCTTTAATGTAGGAGTCATTTAGAACATAAATGCAATTTCCTGAATATATTCAATTACAGTGAGTTATGTGCACACTGAGGGTATGTGCGCTGTGCGTAAAGAATGTGTTCAGGAGGCACCGTATATACTTAAAAACCCTGATTTCATATCAGAGCCAGAAGACCATCCGACAAATGTATTGTGTTCTTTTCCAATTGGAAAGTTGCTCTGTAACTTTAACAGGGGAGTTGTAAATGTTCTGAAGTTTGGCAAAAAAAACTCCTATATAAACCAGTGGAAAGTTTGCACGCTGTGCGCAACATATTTGTGTACAACTGGATTTCGTGAAGTGCCCAGAGGAAAATAATACACAAATGTCTTAGACTTTTGCTGGAGCTTGTTTCTGAAAGAAGCCTGTTTTTACAAATAAAACAACTGTAAAGCTACTTAACTTTTGTGTTAAAGAATCTCACCTGGCAGAATCAGCCAAATAAAAGTCAACAGCATATCCGAAGTAGCTCCCTTTGGGTCCGCTGTAAACAGTTGGATTCTCCACGTCCAAATTGAACGCCTCGCAGACAGGCTGAGAAAAAGTGAGTAACAGCCCGATGATACAAAAGAGAGAGCGGGCGAGAGGGGCCACCATCCTCGGCGTCTTCACGCAAAACCGTCCCAATCCCATTTTTTGGAGAATAAATTAATCCACTAAAGTTTCTTTTCACTGGTGAAAAATGTCCCAGTTTCCGCGCTTTTTTTTTCAAATCAGCAGATCAAGCCTGAAAACAGTTGCGGCATACGGCTAAAACTGCATCCCTGTAACTCTAACCGGCCAATATCTCATTAATGCTCCGTCAGCTCCTCTCAGCTTCCTCACTCCGCTCCGTGCTTCTCTCTCTCTCTGCCTCTCCCAAGGCCCACGCCTTCTCTGCTCACCTAATCATGATACATGGAGCAGGGAGTTCCCACAGCAGTGACAAAGTTTGGAAGAGGAGGAGCCTGTGATTCCCTTAAAAAAAAAACTTTGCAGAGGGCTCTTCTCATCCACTAACCTATCTCTGAGTGTATGTTTACCAGTGTGGTAAAGATATGGTAATTTTTGCACTTTTGAGTTGGGAGACTTTCTTATCAGGAACACAAAGATTATTAACCAAAGGAACAATGGATCCAAAATTCTCCTTTTATCTCAGTTATCTTGACCTTTTGAGACTGAAGGTGGTGTCAGAGAAGGCAGTCTGCTGGGTGATGGGAAGGTCAATGAAACTTCATATGTCCAACTAGTACATGGTTGGCTATTTAGATGCTTCTGCTGTCCATGACATGATAATCTTGTGGATCATTATCTCTCAGGTTTTCACTGATAAGTCAGGAATTCAGACTGTCACTAAGCACTGTGTGTGTCCTTTGTGAGCATTAAAGGTCCCATATTGTATAAAGTGAGATTTTTTCCATGTCTTTTTTTTATTTATTTTGTGAGTGTTTACCTGAAATCTGCTATATTTTTATTTGACCACTCAGAAAACAGTCATCCAATCAGAAGAGGGGCTCAGTGAGGCTCTGATCCTCTCTTCTGATTGGCTCACCGACCTGCTAGAGCTCCAGAAAGGAGCTTGAGAGAGGAGATGTAAAACTACATGCAGTGTTTTGTACTTTAAACCACAAATATACCTTTTTATGGATATTAAAAGTATAAAAAATGGGACTTTTAGTAGCCTTAACCCCAACTCTTTCAATAATTATAAGGTAGTTCTGTGTTCAATTTTGTTTTACTAAAACCAGGAATATAAACTGCCACTGCTCCACAGGTCAAATAAACTTCCCAAGTGATTTATTTGTACAACTCCACACTAATTATACCTCCACTACACACCCTTGAAACTAAATGTGTGATCCATATGTATTTCTATCTAATTACAGCGCCGATCTGATTCGGGCATACGATGTCCCTTGGTGATCATGGGGGTGTGTGGGAAGATTTTGTATTCCTGCCTCTGAGTCACACGCGATCCTAAAGGAAAGTGGTTAGGCTGCGAGAAGCGACTACTCACTGAAATGAGACCTTTAATAAACCAATCCAGGCCGGCTGGAATTAGTGACTGTTGGTTTAGCTGATTCACTTGAAGCCTCAGGGATTGAACACAGGGGCCAAATTTGGCTTTGTCGCAGTAGCAACATGAACTCTCTGTCAAGTGCTGCTCGTATTTATAACTGGTCTGAAGCGCCCTGATACAGGGAGCGAGGTCTGCCTGTAGAGTGATGGGAGTAATCCAGAGCGACTGAGGGAGGGGGGAGCGGTTCACAGCTGTTGGGGGCACTCGATGGTTCAAAGCTGTAATACTGGAAGAGTCCAATTCTGTTTTTAGGTCCTCAGGATGAGATTGTAGATAAATGAGAGCCAGAGTTCAAGGCGGGGCTGACAGACAGATAGATTACATGTAGCCATCAAAGTGATTTGGAGTCCAAACTTTCCCACTGAAGTTGTGATTTGGTTTCCAAAATAAATAACATATGCAAATTCTGTAATGGAAATGTTTGTTCGTCTGTCACAAACATACTGATGACTCAAAATGAAAGGTATTTCGGCTCATTTGTGTTTATTCTGAAACTCTGAAGCCACAGTCACCTACATATACTCCCATGACCTCATGTATGAGGTCAGTCAGAGGGATGAGAAAATACTTTTGAAATAGATAATCGCAATCAGCTCTTAGTCACTCTTAGTCTTGGGCGTCTGCCTAATTGTACAGCTCTGTTCTTATGTTATTGAACCGCCCACAGTTATCTATTTGACCTCTTAAATGACCAGTATTTGCCAGTATCTTTCAAGCATTTTGTCTCTTCTTCACACACGTCTGTAGGTGTGTCGTCCAGTATCGACTCAACCTACAATCCAGTGTGTACAAGTGTGTTCCGTTAAGCATATTTTCTGTGTGAAGCCAGAGCCTGGCCTGCTGCTGGCTAACTGAACAGTATTTTCCGTCTCGCTCCAACTGTGATTTCTGTTGAAAAAGGGGGTGTGGTTTTATTCCAATGCCTCTGCTTTGACATCATCACTTAGCCACTATGGCAACAGATCTGAAGTGCAGCAAAACACTTATAGAACATTTCACAACTGGCCAGCTATTTTAAATATAGACCTGACACATTGGCACTTCTGCAAGGCCAGGTGTATATATGTGCATGCATGCAAGGACACACACATGTGTACACACACATACACTGACCCTCTTCCTCTTGGGTGAGTGAGCACATGTTTTCCGATATAGGGGCATATTATTAATAGCGCCAGCAGATTTTAGACATGCATATGTTTAAAAAGTTGTATAGAGCCTTTTATGGTTCAAGAGGGAGCTGTGTGAAGTCTGATAAATTACCTCAAGTGATGCCACTTGAGTCAGTGCTAACTACAAGTTTGAAAATAAGAGGATGTAGAATTAGAAAGAAGTGAGCTTACCAGATCTCTGCAGCCTGCTCCTCAACTCTGCTTGAAGCTAACAGCTGGAGGCTACATTAGCCACTACTAGCATAGCACATCCAAAACTCTAACCAAACATTTGTCAGTTAAATTGCATTGTGGGTAATGTAGGTGCCAGATTTTGACAATGAATGAAAATAAAAAAAAGTGGTATCTGCTACTTTTTTTTACTGTCCATTGTGAGTCTGACAGTGCTACAGGAGCGCTGTGCTAAATCGGTGCAGCACTCAAACTTTAAAATCAAGGTGGTCTCTGAATCTACTCAGAACACAATCGCTAAATCTATCTGCCACTTTCAAATGATCTTGATCCCCGAGGCACCAGCCTCCACCCAACCCTCATCCCATTTCTCTTTGTAGCACAAACAGTGGGCTGACACTGATGGGGGACCATGGGGGCGGGGTGGGGGAGACACACTGATGGCTGCCATTAGGCAACTGTTAGCCTTTTAAGTCGCAGAATAAACACCATTTTACCACTCGGGAGCAGACAGCAAATAAAGGCCACAACAGGCAACTGGATAAGTTTGTACACACATAAGTCACCCGCCACAACAATCAGTCAGATTTAACTTCTGCTTGTTCCTTCAAGCAGTTTGCCAGTTCCTTTCACGTGTACTGGATTTGTTTCATTTAAGTTGGATAAAAAAAGTCTTGTTGTGCAAAGAAATTGGGGTAAATGATAGAAAATGTGGGGCTATACTGTTGTGAAAAAAAGGTCAGCTCTCAATTTATGTTTGTCTTTAAGAAGAATGGGCTTCTGTGGCTCAGATTCAAACCTCCTCATGATCTAAATCCTAAGCCTGAAACCTGTCTTGAAACGCCTTTCAAACACACAGAGCAAACTTTCCTTCCTTCCTCCCTCTTCCCCTCTCTGTCTCTCCTCAACTGCAGAAACGCAGTGATACACATCTTACAGACAGGAAATTCCTCCAATGTAAAAGCCAGCCCAGGCTTCCTGTTTCACCAGGTTTCTATTCTTTGTGTTTCTGTTACGCTCACACACAAACACACATGATACATACATGCACACTCCGCACTGCTTTTCCCCCTCTGTTTTCTGTAACATTCCCCATGTACAAGGAGGAAGGGTGGTGAAGTGTTGCTGATTTCTCCAGCCAGTCTGAGACATTGCACACTGGATGACAGATTTGTCATTAAGGGGTGGAAGTCCTGAGCTGGCCAGTGTTGCTGAGTGGACTGTCCATTGTTTTCAACACAAGCTCTTAGCAACGTAGTGGCGGAGTGAATCATTTGATTGTTTTAGAAGGAGAAATCATCTAGGAGGCTCCTTACAAGGCAAAGATCACCCGCCCTTCTGCATTATGGTTTCCTCTTGTGAGCTTTTACTGTCAATCCAGACAAATTGAGACAACGTGTGTGGGGAGGAAGATGATTCAAACAGTGTCCATTGTTTAGTTGCCTTGTTAAAACAGCCACAAAACACCTGGAAATGAGAAGTTGTGTTTTTATGTACATCTGCTAATCAGTCTGAGGGAGCAGGGCAGTAAAGCAGCAGTATGCAAACTGATGGAGGTGGGGGGAGACGACCCCACCACCAGCTCCATCGCCCTCATTCTACAGTCCATAACACACACAAGTGTCCCCAAACAGCAACTGTAACCTGCCTGCACTTACAGCCAGCCCTGCGCTTCATGCAGTATTTAGTCTCAGTCCTAGCTCACTGATTTTGTTTGCTTAGAAACACAACCTTTTAAGAGGCAGCATAAAACGCTTGACATCATTTAACAGGAGGTCACCGAGGCCGAGTGGCCAGGCTGATGAAGCAAGACAAGATGCAAGACCTCGGCTACAAAACATGGTACAAGGTGGACTTATAAGAAAATCCTCTTAAATACCAGAAAAAAACAGTGAAACATAAAGCTGGTAACACTCTGAGAGGGATTGCAAGTTATAATTAAAAAACAACAAATAAACTGCAGCGGGTCTAATTCCAAAACCAGGTCAAAACCCATATGATGGTGGAAACTTGCGAACAGGAATGTTTGAGTTAAAAAGATGACATTGAATAGGGCGTGTGCGCAGGCAGTCGTCCAGTTTTGCATTCAGGTCATGTGTTTAGGGTGTCATGTTTTATTTGGATGGCCTATTTGTCTCTCAGAGTAATGGTGTGCCCCCTGACCCCCCTCCTGTGTTATGCTATTGGGGCGGGTGCGTGCTGCGGGGCCACCGCAAGACCTCGGAGAGAAGGAATGTGGCTGTAAACTGTGTGTATCTGGGGGTACAGCAGGAGAGGGCAGTGAATCAGTGTGATCACTGGAGAGCCTCGGGTTATTGTTTCACACGCAAATATACACACACAACACACACACACACACACATACACACACACACACACACACACACACACACACACACACGCACAACCATTCACACATTCCCTCCAATTTGCTGCTGTTGCTTTCCCACACCCACTCCCCTTGGCCAAACATGTTTGACACAATGCATATAAAAACAGTCGCACCCAGCTTCCCATGGCAAGAACAAACTGCAGTTCATAGGTAAGTATAGCATACTGTGTCTTCTTATATTCATAGACATAAGCGTAAACATTTTCTTTTTTCTTTTTACAGTCGGAAGTTATTGTTACAAAAACAGCAGTGGCTAAGATTCAGCCACTGCTGTTTTAAGCACGTATTTGCATTACAAGTATGATTGAAGGGGGTGCACCACTCTTTAAGAAGGACTTTAGCTACCGCACTCTGTGTTGTGACTTGAGAAATCTCATGATAACAAATCGCTGAGCGCACTAGTAGACACAACACCATTACACTGACTTTCGACACTTCATCAGCGGAATGGTCGTATTTCCTCTGGACACATTTCTAGACGAGATTGATGGAACAATAATGATGGCTGATGAAACAAAAGCTTCTCATAATGTGTCCTCTACGTGTTTGCAGCAAGACTGGTGGGTAAGCAAGTGTTTTTACAGTGGAGTCATTTACTATCATCATGTATCATCTACATCAACATTATGTGTGTAACAATAACAATAACAATTAATACGGTTTTGATGAATGTTTCTGGTTATTGTGGTCATGTTATCTCTTCCTTCCCGTAGCCGACCTTGACTTTTATTCACACAGCCGTGCAGTGCAGGATCCTTCAACACAGCCTGCTGCTAAATGCTTATGTATCTCTGCTGTTTTCTTTTTGATTCATATGTGAACCAGTCTGCAGCCACTAGCGCCTCCATACAGCTGTACTTACTATTGGCACAGTGGTGCTTTGAGCTAAATGCTAACATAAGCATACTAACCTATTTGATCATGTTCACCATTCTAGGTTAGCCTGTTAGCATGTTAATCACCACTAAAATCAAAGTAGAGCTGAGGCAGACAGGAATGTCATTAGTTTTTGCAAGTATTTGGTAATAAATGAACAAATAATATTCTTGACTTGATGATGGCGCTGTGTGGAACATGAAGGGATCACCAAAGTTGTTACTTTTCATCCTAAGGGGGGCAAGAATGTGTGCACCAAATCTCAGGGCAATCCATCCAATAGCTGTTGAGAGATTTCACCTAAAGTGTCGACCTGTTGGTAGCTCCAGAGGATCAGACAGAGGAGCACCTATTAATTATCTGGGGACCATGAACACCTACATTTCCTGTCAACGTATCCAATAGTTGTCAAGATATTTCAGTCTGGACCAAAAAGATGAACTGAAAGACAGCTAGACTGACATCACTATCCCTTGTATTACATAACCCATAACTGAACATGTTGTTCTGGTAATCACTATTATTCCCACTATCTCTCCTCTGACTACTTCCTGAGATATTGTGTGTTATGTCCTGCCCAGAATTTCCTGAGCCAGGGCTGATTAACAATATAATGGGTCTTGAATTATGTGGAGGTCTCAAAAGAATGTACCATACTTCAGCTATGTCACCTTCTGTAAACATCAAGAATCAATGTTTGGGATGGTGAGTCACAATGCCCATTAAAAAGTTACACCTACCCCCAGGACTTTCTGCAATCTGTTCTGCTCGTCCTTATAAGTCAATGTTGATATTAATGCTGTCCAGACCACCGAGGTGTCACACGCACTTGCGCAGCCTTATATAGAAGCCAGCAGAGGTATGTGATCAGTGCATTAGTAGTATCAGCTGGTGTGAACCAACATGCAGAGGGTATTCTGTCATCTCGCTAATGTACAAGTCATAGCAAGGTCACGTCCAGAGGTGGTCTGGTGAAGCTGTTTAGCAATAGCTCACTCCCTTCCCTTATACGAGTGGGGGTCCCACACAGTGCAGGCACAGGGTGAGGGGCCCTGGGAAATTATTGGCGTGGTAATACCATTTTTCTGGTGGAGGTAAAGATTGATGAAGGCATTAGAGGAGGAGTTGGCACGTAGCATGTCCCCCGACTGGATAGGGTTACCGTCCAAACAAACCAAAGACACACAAGCAAACAGTGCAGAGGGGAAGTGAAGTGTCTCCTGTAATGAAAGGGTGCGAGGTCAGTAGCATTATTATGGTTCAACTGCAGGTTTTTTCCTCGGCTTGTAATCTGACTCATCCCCAAAGTTCACGTGTTAAATATCCTAGAAGGACCTCCACCAAATCCTCCACCTGTTCTGAGTTTATTTGTTAAATATAAGCCTTTAAATATTCAAGCCGTATGTTGTGAGCTGCTGATAATGGTACGACATGAACAAGTAGTTTTAAAATCATCACTGAAATACAAGCTATAGCCAGTAGGAAAAAGTCTTCCATGCAGGTATTTTTATTGCTGCTGAATCCAACTCTGGGACATCTCCATGGAAAATCTTTTTAGTAGGCTTTTTTTTTTTTTTTTTTTTCGCTTTGGGACAGTCGTTAATACTGAGTCTGCTGCAGCTTGTATGACTGTTCTCCTGGCTGTAAGGAATCCATAATTCAAACAGCCTGATCTGGACTAAAAATAGCGTCTTGCCTTTTATTTTGTTCTGTAGAGGATGGGTGTATCCAAACCTTCATCCAAAGCACAGAGATGGGTCCTTTTCCCCTAATTTTGTAAACATAATTTCTGGATATCACACTGACTGACTGATCTTGGGGTGTTTTATCGGGGAACACATGCTGCATTATTAGCAGAGATTAGCAGTGCCATGTTGCCACAGCCGAGCACGGCAACCAAATAACACCAGTTTTCCTGTGTTTGTGTGGAGGAAACTCTCCTCAGAGCAAAAAAAAAAAAAACTCATTTCACAGTTTATTCAATGCTGGGTGTTGTTGAGACAAATGTGTTGATGTCTCCACGAGTGACCACTCTATCCTCAGCCATAACGAATACAACACTATTTACCGTCATGCCACATTAAAGTCACATCGGCGATGTGACTTCAATCTGGCTTTTGCGTAGCACTGCTGTAATTATATTAAATGCATTATGGTTATAGCTCTGACAAAATGCATTTTCCTGACCACACATAACAGGCAGAGCTGGTAATGTAATATAACACAGCTTAGGGCTTAGTGAAGGACCACCTACACACTGGAGCAGCAGCGGTGTCTTCCCTGTGGAGTAAATGACAAAATATACATTTTTTAACAACAGAGCTTCTGCTCTTATTTCACTAAAAACTAATTATCAATTGTGGAACACCAAGGTGGAAAACAACAGGAAAGCATTATATTGACCGGGGCTAACTTCCCATAAAGCCACCACAGGAAGTGGAATGTTTGTATCACATATTTACAACCAAACAAACAAGACTGCGATCAGCCAAAAACAAGCAACAAGGATCTTAATTTATTTATCTAAAAAAAATGTAACCAAGGTTTTTGCTACATTTTTCCTAAAGAAAAACTAATGAGGACAGTTCCATAAATATTCATGAAGTTTCTAATTTACATCTGGGGCTCTGTTTCCCACTTTCTACAAAAAATAATCATGTTTTGGACTCTGGTTTACAGGTGCATGTCTGTTTTTAATGAGGAGAGCAGAGAGAGGAAGAAAACTAATGAGAGTGTGAATGAGAATGAGAGAGAGATACAATGAAGCAACGCTGACCAGCTCAGTCAGGTCAGTCTGGTCAGTCGGGTCAAGGTGTGTGTTCACTTTCATTTACACACATTCATTTCCAGTTTCTAAGACTCATTTGGGAAGTGACGGCACTGTTCTGACTGCTGATTCATCTCTACCACCTGGAGACTAAATGTCTCACTCCGACATGGAATTGACCATTCATGGTAATATATCTATCTCATGCAAAGTCTGCTCAACATAAACACCAACACCTAATGTTTGTGCTAAAATGCTGATTCATTCTCCCTAATGAATTCCCCTTGGAGAGACTGTGCTGCCGATTGCCTTGTGACTCAAATCCTCTTCCAACTGTGATTCTAAATAAGGCAGTGCACTTCTCGGTAGCGTTTATCAGAGAGTAGCGTTATGCCGCCGCCCCCCCTCACTAGTACTCACTGTCCCTGCTTATGACCTGGCACACAGCACTGGCAGAAAAAGACTGAAGTGGAGCCTCTGTGCTTACTCGCTGGATGTCTCACACATGACCAACATGGAGCTTTCTCCAGGCAAAGAGAGGAGAGGAGAGGAAAGGACAGGAGAGGAGAGGAGAGGAGAGGAGAGGAAAGGAGGAGGCTGTGAGCAGGGTAAAGGGTCTGGTGGTCTTGAGAAAACATCTGATTCACAAAATTATGACTATGAATCATCTGATCTGGCGTCCCAATGTCCCAAATTACTCAAGTAGTTCCAATTCTTCCCACTCTGTTCCCGTTTCAGACGCAGTTTGTCTCATGAAAAAAAAAAGCACACTATTACACCATACTCAACTTTCTATGACCATGTTTATCTTCTACCACGCTGCTGGCTACATGTCAATATGCTGTCAGTGAGTTCAGAGTTGAAGCTGGGTGGTTATCTGTGCGTGCATGTGGTTGTAGTTATAGGTGCTTTATCCGTTAAGTCAAATCAATAAGACGTCAAGCAGTAGAGTATTTTCTCACATTTACAGCAGGCTTAGTTTTAAAGAATTATCTCAGTTAAGTGCTATGCTGGCTTCCCCCTTATCAGCCAGTAGTACTCATCTTGCGAGAGGATGGAGAAACCTCAGATACAAATAGGGAGTTAACGGTCCCATCCCAGGCTGCCTCCGAGGGCAGATGACGGTTAAAAGTTCGTTATCTATCCAGTTCTTTCTCCTTCTTTCTTTCTGTCTTTCTTCCTTTTTATTTTTTGCCTCCACTCATCCGTCACTCCACCAGTGCATCCCTCTGGAGCTGTGCAGTCAAAGCTTCTCTCCTCGTGCGCCATGTGTCTGGTTTCTATTAGTGATCTGGCGCAGGCCTCTGCGTGCATTCTGCCTAGGTACGGGAGCTGTTAAGGCAGAAATTTCCCTTTTTACAACACAGCCCCCATCCCCTCAGCCTGTCTTACTCACTTTGACTCATACACATATGCACACACAGTATATATCATGTGTACATTCACAGCGGACCCCCCGCCCACCGTCCCACCCCTGCAACTTGGGGACATGGACAGCCCGGAACATTTGAGTCTCCCAGTAAACTTGTGCGTGTTAACATGTAGGTTTCCATGAGTAACAAGGAGGGAGGGGTGGACTCCCTGAGGAGCTGCTGTCATGGGTGCGTCCAGCTTTTTTGGACGGACCCACCTCAGCTCATCAGGATCTGGCTGAACCACAGCCACTGAGGAGTTGGCTTACTCTTGGAAGAAATACCTTGTTGTCTTGTAATACCCCATGTGATGTGAACGGTAATGACCTCTGCTGGGGTGGAAAAGAGGAGGGGAAAAAAAATATGTTGTGATGGGAGGATCAGAGAAAATGTCAGATGAGTGGTGAGAAAAATTATCATCTGGATTCGGAAATAATTACATGGATGTTGTGAGAATCAAAGCCGCTGGTGTGGATCCAGAAAGAAAAAGTGATTTCAGAGACCGCATCATTGGCCTTGGATGTTTTAGCCCATTAACTACAAATTGCGTATACATTACATTACATTACTGTTGACCATTTTCAAGGCACAGAGTTCTTAAATAAATATGCTTTCATTATACTTCAAGCCATTACGGTATGGAGGAGACTTTCAAACTTTCTTGGTATGGGTATTCACTCACATTTAATTGCTTTAATTTGTTGTCGAAGTTACAAGTTTGCATTAGAAGGTTGCCATTACCCTTGAATACCCTTGAATTTACCAACATATGTTTAGTTATGTCTTTGTTGGCTGATGTACAGATACAATCTAAAAATGTATGACATGCTTGGGAAAAGAATTGAAGGAAATGTATAACAGATGTTTTTTTTCATCAACAAATAGGGTCACAGTGTTTAACTCCATCTTAAAACAGTGCTCACATGCCCATATGGACACTGACACTGGTTGGTTTTCTGTACTTAATCATTCCTCCTGATCACGCTGGCCAATAAAAGATCTCTTCCCAACACTTTGCCTCATTCTGTACAAAAATACAGTATATTCTGTAGTTTATCTTAAGTTTATATACTGCAAGGCTTCAGAGGACGGAGTTAATCAAATGAAGTGGATGTCTCTGGACAGTGTTTCCTTGTTAAGCCACAGTGGTGAGACAGGAATGAAAAAATAACTTCATACTTTAACTGTGGAGGATACTTACTTGAATTGTCAAACCCAGATTTCTGAAGCCTCACATTAACTTCACATATACTTTATACTATATATGTCGGAACATGGAACGAGGACAGCGGATTTTGTGCCCCGTCACTTACAATGGAAGTTCATCTTTTAATGGCCAGAACAGGAAGAATGATCACGGCAAGTAAAAGCAGTTTCAGAGTACAGTGGATATGGGCACCTGACTATTGTTATTGAGACAGACTTTTTGTGTCCTATTCTATATACTCTGCAGCAAGTTCATATTGGACTTAACGCAGCAGAGGCTGAGACATCCTGATATTCAGTCAGTAAGCTGAGTCAAACTTGATGGCATCTTTAGTTGCCTGGTACCGCCCATGCTTTTCAAACTTCACACCCCCACTTTGTAACTCAGGCTTTCTGTTGAAAATTTGGTGGTTGCTTGCCCAAGCTGAGATAATCCTCATGACATCATTAGGTTTATTTTTAATCAGACTTTATAAAGCTTCTCGAGATCCACTGAAGACCTCATACAGCTGTTTCCCCCACACACAGAGAGTGGTGCTCTCTGTGATGAGTAAACAGAGATGTATGAAATCAGTGCCTCTTTAACAGCATACGTTCAAATCCCCTTTTCTTTTTCATAACGCCACTCTTCCTGACGGTCTCTCAATTCAACGGTCAGTGCCCTCTCAGGTTTAAAGAGAGCCAGTGCTTTGATTTTCTTAGGTTGTTCAGATCTGACTTCCCCCTGCCTATACTGTATGTTCCTGTGCCTGCTGCTATAATTACTTCCATGTCTCTCAGTTGTGGCACAAACCATGCTGATGATGTTAGTGAGAGGTGGAGAGGGGAGGTTTCTGGATGAGGACAGCAGAGAGCAGCTGGGTGGGGTCATTATACTCGCTGTGCAGAGCCCATTCTCTCAGCTGAGAGTCCTGCACGTTGATGACACAGCTATGGAGACCTCTGTGTGCGCGTGCTGTATGAGTAAGGCTTTCCTACGCTCATAACGTGCTATTTCCATGGCAGTCATGTCGGGGCGTCCTTATGTCTTGAACCGCAACCTCCTACAGCCAATTAAAGTCACCACACGCTTAGCAAAAAAGAAATGAGGTAAAAATTCAGTGCATGTAAACCTTTCTGAACTGTGAAAAGCCCACAGATGTGAAATGGAGATGTATTGATTTGAAACACATGAAAAGATTTTATAAAGCATTATGCTTCCAGTTAGAGAGAGCTTTTTGATCTGTAGCTCTGCTGGAAATCTGCAGGAGCTTCTGAAGATCAGATTTTTTTTTTTTCCACTTATCACAAGTCTGTCTGATAAACCCTCAGACAGACAGTCAGAGCCAGATATTTTTTCGGGAAAAACAGAATGAACTGTGTGTCCAGACTGTATCCAGGTGTCTGGGCGCTCCACACCCTGGCAGCAGGTGAGGAGGCTGAATTCCACAGGTGTCATCTGGCTCCTCTGACCTCGATCAGCCAGGTGTTCCAGGTGTTCATCTCTCTCTGAAGATACCTTTTTATAAGAGAAGATTTGAGTTGGTACCAGGACAAACATGTGCATCTTAGGGAGTAGTGAAAAAAAGACACTGACAACTGAAATGATTAACTAATACCAGCCTCGTTCTCACCCCACATTACAGAAACTGAAGCAAGACGAGCTGTAACAGTAACTTCATAAGAACAACAACCTTTTTTTCCCCGCTTCTGGGATCTGGAGTGTCTTAATTCACCACATTACCACTAATCTGAGGGTGGTCTGCACTTTCTGCACCAATGTTTGCCACATAAAAAGATTTTACAGTAAAATCATTTGTTAATAATACAATTGAAGGCTTTGTTAAAAGTCGCTGAGACAGACTCACAGATGAGGAAGCATTTCAGTACACAGATGCAAGGCTTCAGTCTGTGACTCCACTCCTACTCACTTCCACTGTCTGGGGGTCGAGACATTGTTCACTGGGGAAACTCAGCTGAGTCGCACACATCAGTGATGCAACACAAACAAGATGTGGTTTTACAGAAAGTTTCGTGCTGTAGCTATTTCTTGACCAAGCACCTCCAGGAGTCTCGGTATTACTGAGAGGTTGCTGACTCTTTCTGTGGTCGCCTTTTGAGCATACTTGACAGAGTGAATAAAAGAATAACTATGAATCGAATTCTCATTTGTCTTTCTGATAGAAAAACATCAGAGAAAACTTCAGGTCTGTTTCAAAGATACTGAAGTACGAATCTGACAAGTATCATCTGTCAGATGATACATGGGACAACTGCAGAGAGTCTGTAACTGTAAATGACTGTGAGGAAAGAGCAAGCATCATATCATCAATAATGTTCGCAGAAATTTTGGCAACTACATACTTTCACTTTCTTCCTTAGATTTGATGAGGACATTCTCCTGCCTCATGTCTTTACTGTAAATTAATGCCAGTGGCTGGTTAGCTTATCTTAGCATAAAGGTTGGAAAACGGGGAGACAGCTCCTGCCTCTGTCCAAAGGAAACAAAATCTGTTTTTATGATGCAACATTAATACAACATCAGCCAGATTTAGTACTGAAGTATGAAGTGGTTGCACAGATACCAAAGAGGAGTATGTTGTAACACCATCACTGTGGTTTCAACACAAACAACAAAGCCAAGGGTGTGTTTCTTCCTGTGTCCCAGTAACACATCTGTGAGAAGTCGCTTTAAGCTTACATTGTTCACATCTAACTGCGCTCTTTTTTCTTCTTTTTTTTGACAATTTTTTTTTGAATGAAGGTACAAACTACACACTAAGTATAAAACATGTGAGATTGACACCCACATTTTATCCATTACAACACACAACCTGAACAAATCATTTATGTTCAAACCAGCTTTAATAAGGCAGGTGGGTATTTGTTTATCCTGCCACAGTTACTGAAAACACTACTTCAACTGAAGGCATCAGGAGACAGTGCTATGGTCAATGTGAGTCTGTGGCTTTTCATTTCAAGGGACGAACAATACTTAGACATATTCAACGCACTGAAAGACTAAAGAGTACTATATGAGGCACATTTTCAGTTCTCCTTTAAATATGCAAAAGCTGTCTCCTAAATTTAGTAGGAACTGCGACCAGATTACGATTTCAATCAATGTAATGAGGAACTGTTCATTTCTGTTTGGCAAGATGCAAATACTTTGACACTGAACATATCAGTTAAATGTTCACTGACAATGTATTTCTTTTGCACCAAAATGTCTGATCTTGCAGTACAATATCCATTTGTAGTGACTACAGCATTATAAACCTTTTTTATAGTTATGTTTAGGCACTCACAGTACTTGGTTAAGGTTGGGACAAGATCAGAGTAAGCACAGAGTGAGTTAACACTGACTTCAGCCACAACGTGTTTATTTACATTCAACCAAAACCATAGTCTTTCCCTAAACTTAACCATAGCGCTTTTGCTGCCTAAACCTAACCACAGATAGAAGTTGGGATGCAAAGCCAAGTCTCTGGTGCAGTAGCTACACCGCTTCTATGCTTTGTACGCCTGCCATCCGCCTCAATCACCTAAATGTAGTGCTTTATTCACTATAAATAAACAATGCCTCAGAATATATAATCCAGCCAGCTACTCCTAAAAATGGAATAGATATAAACATAATTTCTGAGAGTCAAAGTTGTTTCAGTAGCTAGCTAAGAAATTAAATGGGTTAAGTGTTTCCAAAATGACAACGACAGATATTAATGTGAGATTAATGAGATTAATGTGTTTGACATTTTGCGAAATGCCCTTATCTGTTTTCCTAAGAGCTAGACGAGAAGATAGATGCCACTCTCCAGTGTGTTTCTTAAATATGAAGCTGGAGTTGATAGCCAGAGGTAACCAAAAAAATTGACCACTAATATCTAAAGCTCTTTGTTTTCTTCACAGATAACCTGCGTCAATCATTGAGCTTTAGAGGTGCTGGTAGACATACAGTGTTTTGTTACCTGCTGAGAGCTAAACTAGCCGTTTCCCCCTGTTTCCACTCTTTATGCTAAGCTAAGCTAACCAGCTGCTGGCAGTCATTTCATATAGCTTCATACCTACGATTAAGCATATTTCCCAAAATGCAGTTCCTTTGAAAAACAGTTTATAATATATTTGAACACTGTTTGATGACGCAGATATCCAGATGAGTATATCTCATGAATATGTCTCATGACTTCCCTTGAAACCAACTCAGGGTTTCCTCATGCTATCTTATTTTTCTCAGTGCCTCTACTAAAACAATCACAACGGAGGTCCTGTAGAACTTCCTCACTCTGTGGCTCAATTTTCCCGCAACCTCCTCCGCATGCAAGAGCACCCATGCTGGCTTAAGGCACCGGGTACCCTCATTAGCACAGTATGGGGCTTTAAATTCCCTTATTCTATCATAGGAACACACCCTGCTCTAACAGTGATTTAAAGCCAAGCATTAACCGAGAGGGTTCCCAAACCTTCCACATTCATATATCACTTCTGTCACAGCCCTGCACTCATCATAGTCGCCTTCCTCCCACTTCCCCCTTCTCTCTCTCTCTGCATCTCACCATTCTTCTTTCATCCCTCATTTATATGTAATCTGATTCATTATTTTCCGGTCTTCCCCTTTGTTCCAGCATAAATTCAGGATTACACAGACAGAGAAAAATGAGAGGATTACTTGGTCTGATTCTAAACACGAACATGAACAGTATACATCACCACAAGAAAACACAAGAACATGCCTTACAAGAGCCCTCTGTGATGACTAAGAAAGACAGAAAACATTAAAGTAATGAATGAGGAGCAGCTGTAAGTTAAAACCAAACAAAGGTATGTCTCTGACTCACTGGCTTTTACCCCGTAATCAGCAACAACAACAACAAAAAAAAAAGATTCAACGGGAGAAAACAGACCTTCAGGTGATTCGACAAAGAGTTCGTTGATTCACCTGCCAGCTGCTGGTGAGGGGGTCTGGCCGCTCAGGAGGGAAGGCTGTGATTAGTAAGGGGCGGGGAGATGACCTCCCCTCCCTGGGTGAGTGGTCACACTCTGCAGGAGCCTAATGAAGGGGCCATAATGCAAGGAAAGGCCTGCAGGGTCAGATGCTGATGTTAGTGAGAAACTACAGAACCCTGTAATCTGGTGATACTCAACACAGAGCGGGGTGGATTGGACACATGTGTGTGTGTGTGTGTGTGTGTGTGTGTGTGTGTGTGTGTGTGTGTGTGAGCATATGATTTAGCATTAAGTGCACTTCATAGGGTTGGTTCAGCCAATTTACAAAAACCATACCATAAACCAGTGGTACAGCTGTGCAGATAGTTTTGGTTGTGTTTGTCCTGGTTTAGAGATATCAGTCTCTGAGACTCCATCCCAGTACAAAGGAAGTTTATGATCCACACAGTACTAAAAAATTTTCACCAATAACATGTCTTTTCAGAAATAGTATACCTGTTTATACCACTGGATAATCCATGGAGCACAAAGTTGAAAAAATTGTTTAAAAAAATCCACTCACCAGCACCACTAACACTTACTAATTATCCAATTATATCTGTTTTGTATAATCTGTACACAAACAGAAATGTAGAAACAGAAATGTAGAAACATCCAGTTGCGGTTTTATGGGGAGTTACAACTATTTCTTGGCTGGGTGCAGTGACATGATAAAAAGTAAAAATCTAGCAGTGCTGGTAGGCAGATTTTTTTTTTTTTAAACTTTGGACAGAGCCAAGTTAACTATTTCCCCCTGTTTCAAGTCTTTATACTAAGCTAAGCTAACAGCCTGCTGGATGTGGCTTCATATTTACTGTAGCACAAAGACACGTGGTGTGGGTGTGGTATCGACCCTCACATTTAACTCTCAGGAATCGATGTTCAATGTTATTTTCCAATTCTATCATCACCAACAATTAAACTTCCAACAATCACATCTGTTGTATTTGGATGGAGGAAGAAATCTTGGAGATGGATGCCTAAAAACCTGGATGAATAAAATCAAAATTAAAACTAAAACTGACTGTTGGCAAAACCATCTCACCTCAAGGTCCAGCGTCTGATCATATTACATCATCTTCATGAACAAAGTGAGTTTTTAATTCAGATGAACCGACCCTTTAAAGGGCACTTTAAACAGGAAAGGGCTTTTGTGGCTTTATAGTGGAACAGGGAGAGAAAAATCTTCCAGCTAGGGATATGAGATACAGGGATCACCCATCACTCACTGGGATGTAAGCCATGGCCTCTGCTCAGAAAAGGAAACAAAATAAGTGTACGTGCTCACACAGCCAAAAAAAACCATGAGAAGCTTGTACCCACGTCCATATTCCCCCGGTCCGTCAACAGCAACAGGCAAAGGTTTCACTCTAATTTTTATCAGGTCAGGAAGAGAACACTAATTGCACCAATTTTAAGCCTTTGTGCCCACACCAAGCAATGACTTGTTAGTGTTACAACGTGAGGGAAAAAACAGTGGCCTGTGGGAAACAGCACCAGAAGGTGAAATGAGGCGGATCAGGACATATTCTAATCATAAACCATCCGTCACATTACTTTGCCAAGAATTTGTGGCAGTTTGAATTCCTCATCTCTCTCCCCTGGAGCTTAGTTCCTTATGGGGAGGGTGGCATGTGTGTGTATTTCAGGGGGGGGGGGTTATCAGCTCTCCGGATTCTGTCTGACATAGAAGTCAAGTAAATCTTCACCATGATCACAGCAGTCCTCTGATGTTTTTCACGAACGCCTTGACTCTAAAAAAAAACGGACAAACGAAGATCCCCAGTGACCAGGTTTCTCTGTGATTTCCCTTCAAGGACCTGATGGGAAAGCCACGGCATCTCACAAACGTGCTGAACCATAACATTTTGTCTGGGAGCAGCTGGGAGCGACTGGTCATTAAAGGAAGAAGAAGGAGATCAAATTGACATTGAGCAGTGTTGTGACCTTCTAACTCTGCCCTCTTGCTGGCGCATAATCTCCCCTCTTTACCAGTTTACACAGCTCAGGTGACTCTGCACGCCAGTACTGATATCTTCTGAATCCTTCAGACACCGATGAACAGCAACATTTTCCTTTTGAGCTGAATACAATGTACAACAGACTTTATCTCGCACCTGCTTTGCTTTTTAGCGATTTATCTGAAACATAAACTTTAAAAAGGACCTAGAAGAAAGGAAGAACAGAGTAAACAGAAACCGATTCAGCATTCCAGAGCATTAGTGAGCTTAACCTCATGTTCATTTGGTTGAACTGACCCGTTATCTGTTACTGATTGCTAACACTTAAAACTTGACATCAGCTCACAGATGCAGAGCAGAGCTTTAAAGAACCAAACTCTGAATGACCTCACTTCTCTTTGTTTGGTCCACCATGCACAGGGATGTCGCTCAGTGTCCAGATGAGCAGTTTATTCTTGGAGAAAGGCCTCTGATACTTCCATCCTTTCCAACGGGATCCCCTTTCCACTGAGACCCTAGAGAGAGGCTATAAATAATTTTCTGAAGTCATCCCTGATAATTAATTTTCAGCAGTAGTTCCCCCCTGCGATGAAGCGCTGCAGTGTTATGACAAGATCCTCCATCAAGCCCATCACCTGTTGGATTCATGCTACGCCTGTTTTCCCAGCAGTAACCCAAGACCAGGACCTTATTCCCAGCACACACAGGCATCAGTGACAAAAAACTAAAAAAAATAGTGTTTCTGTATGACAAAATTCCTGTACATTTAGAATGGGAAAAACATATTTTATGTTTTTTTTAATGTAGTTTTATATTTTCTATTATCTGAGAATTTGAGTCCACTGCAAAATTAAAGCACAGATGGATTTTTTCCTCAAAAACAGGATATTTCCAAAGCAGGAACCATGTGGCAACATGCTATAAACAAGCCAGTATTTAACAGATGGAAAATTGTAATGCATTAACATGAAATCAGTAAACGTTTATATTTTATCTCATCACTTTTTTTACTCTAATCACTGAAAAGGAATAAGGTGCAGTTTGCCAAAATACAGTATTTTTTATCAGCTTCAAACTTATCTGCACTTGTAACCTTGTGCACTGTGTTTCCTGAGTAAACTCCACCCTTTCAGATTATTCCACAAATGGAAAGCACCCTTCACCATCCCACACCATCCCACACCATCCCACACACACACACACACACACCACTGCCTGCTTCTGCATACATGTTTCCATGACACCAAGGGTGATGAGAGGGGGGAAAAAGTCGCAGCCCAGTATGGAAACTCTGACCCACAGAGTTGACAGGGCAAAGCATTGTTTTTACAGGTAGACCAGTGAAGCCGTACGTTAAAGGAAATTTTTGTCATTTGTATAAAACAATCAATATGTAAGGCCGCGAGTAAAAACAGAAATACTATAAACATTAGCACATAGCCTGAGCCCTGCTGGGAATGATTGTCACTGCCAGTTATGTACAAGAAGGATGGAGAAACACAAAACGTGCTGGAGGAATATGGTACTAATTAAGGTTGAGGAGCAACTTGCCTGTCGTGTAGGGGGCTAGACATTTGCCACAAGCGGGGACTTTCACATGATTCACTTAATTGTCCATTAGGGGATAGGGCAAACGGACAGGAAGTGATTCTACATCCTTTCCCAGATTTGCAAAAACACATATATCCGTCTTATTCCCACCACTTCTATAACACAAAGTCTGACCCCGACAAACATGCTGTTGATCATTTGAGCCCGGGGCGACAGCAGCATCAGGATCAAAAGCAGAACAGAGCTAGAAAAGCATTAGAAAATATAAGTAGATTTAGACAAAGGAACATTTGTTTAAACATTTGTTTAAACATCATTTAAACACATTGCTTTCTTTTTCATACTCAAACCTCAATACAGCTTTCAAAGCTGTAAACACAAGACAACGTCTACACGAGCACACTGGGAGGCTCTACTCAGTCACAGTGGGGTTTTGAGCCCCAAGCCAACATGCTCACAATGACAACATGCTGGAATTTACATGGTATAATGCTTACCATATTCACCATCTTAATTTAGTGTGATAGCACTAACTATTGGTACTCTATTGGTAATCAAAATATATAGTGGCTATAATGAATGTTTTTATAATAACAAAATCAAGTCATAGTGTGAACATTTGTAGTGACAAACCTTCAAAGATCACCTGAATCTGCAGCTTCTCTCAGCTCTATGGTGACTTTCAACTCATAGTTTAATTGTCTAGTCTCAACTTTACTACGTCGGTTCACTGTCACCACTCTCATTGTGTTGTTTTCAGTGAAAAAGCTCAGGAGTTGGTAGAGACCAAAACAGAGCTAAAAGGAGTGTTAATTCCAGACTTACATTCACTTGGTGGCCAGAAACACAACTCCAAATCATAATGTTGCTCTATAACTGCTAGTCGTGTGACAGGTCAATGCTGTGTTCACAACTCGTTTCCACTGCCCCTAAGTGGCCAAAGCATCTGTTATTGTAGGTTTCACAGGAAGTACTACTGAGGCTGATTGGAATGAGAATGACCATGTGTCAGGTTTGCAGGAAGAACTGAACGCAAAATGGAGACAAAATAAAATTAAACTTTTATTAAATAGCAAAAAGTGAAACTTCCAAAAAGAACACAAATCCAAAATAAACCAGCCCGGAACAAAAAAAATGAAAATCCACAGAAAAAAACACTAGAGAACAATGAACAGGAGAATTGGATATCCAGCAAAACTCACATGAAGACAACAGACACACAAGGACAAAGTGGAAGACAGAGACTTAAATACAGAGGGAGGCAAGGACAACAGAACACAGGTGACACACATTAGGGCGGGGCAGACAATCAAACCGGAGGGAAACGGGATAAAGACAGGAAGTAAAAAAACAAAAGATACACAAGGAAAACTACTTCAAAATAAAACAGGAGTGAGCGCATGAGGCCTGCATTGTCATGTAATATTGGAACAACATTATTTTGACGATATAATATCACCACACCAGGAGGATGATATCACAATCCATCCACCTATCTCTGAACCTTGCCATCCTTTGTCCCATTAACGTCATCTGCTGCAACTATTCAATGGCTGTATAAGTAAAAAGAGAAGAAACAAGCGAAGACAGTGAACAACCAAAATTACTCACCACTTCCACCAAATTAACAACAGCCAATTTGTAAAAACAACCTTTTTGTTTCCATAAATTAAAAGCATCCTCAAAGCTGAAAGGATCAGGCAGGAGATGTAGATTGCTCTTTCTCCAGATACCTCTGATATGAAGTCACTTCTTTTCTCTCCTCGGGTAAGATAGAAAACATTCAGATGAGGTTACCCACTGCTTGTTGTTAAGAGACTATGTAAGCATATAGATATTTAAACTTCCACCTCGAGGAAAGCTGGGCACACAGCCAGCTGCTTAGCTAATGGGATGGTTTTTATTACAGGACTCAGAGGAAGCCAGAGCATGTAACATTAAAAAACACACAAGGAAACATGCACGGAACCAAAACTACATGCTGGTTTTCTTTCCAGTAACTTCCATAGTGTATGTTGTGTCAGGGTTGTTGTTAGGGAACTTGGATGTAGCAATGAATGACATGTCCTTGGGGACCAGCTGGCCGAGCAAGACACAACATATTTCACACAGCTGTGGACACACAGCTGTTTTTGTGGTTCGGCTGGGACTCACTTGGCTGTGCTGCCATGCTTTGTTCAGTTTCCTTTTTTTTGCTTGTTCTGGCTGTGCCACCTTGTACCAACTAGTGGATGACATAAAAGACATCACCTAGGTTTGGCTTCAGGGTGTTCTTGCAAGTTCAAACCTACTTCGAACCTTCAACGCTTCAAAGTTGACTGTCACAAATAAATTGTTTTTGTCCTGTTACACACGGACAAAACAATGATTTATTATGTTTTGTATGAAATATCATAGAGTAATACTATGTGATCAGTTTTCATCGGAACTACTTTTCTACTGAGGAAATAGTCCTTGTTACATGGAGGCCTCAATGAGGATGAAGCTGTTCCTTTCATCTACTATTTCTGCTAATGTTCAAAGACATTATTGTGATTCTCCAGACTTCAAAATGATCAACTGTTGATGCAATATGTAACTGTACTGTGTTAGATAAATTCAGATTGTGAAACAGTAAAGATACATTCAGTATTACTAAAACCCTTAGAAGGATATAACAGATTATAACTATCTCTTCCTCTGTATACCCACCCATAACCACTTCCTGTTCAACTCATCCTGTCCTCTATAACGGCACACAGATTATAGTATGAAAAGAGTGATACCACTCTCGTGCCTGTAAAGTGAACATGTAGCAGGAGTCAGCAGCCAATTAGCTCAGCTTAGCATTATGTCTGGAAGCAGGAAGAAAACAGTTAGCCTGGCTGCAGAAATGACAAAATCCACCTATCAGCACCTTTAATTTTGAACTTATTGTAATCTGCTATATCTTGTTTAGGTAATTCATACAAAGGGTAAAAACCTAGAGGGTATGCGCTCTACCAGGTCATTCAACAGGTCTCCCCAAAAGCTGCTTTTGAATTAATGCTATTACACATTTGGATATTAATTGGATTTATGCATTTACTGGTTCGTTTACATTGTTTTTATAAACCCTTTTTATTCTAACCTATTTATTGTTGGATTCATATAATCATTTGTATATTCTTCTTAATAATCCTTCCTCTAATTGTCCATTTAAATATTAACCATTTTCATGACAGCTGTGGTCCTAAGTATTCTAAAAACATTTTCTTTTGAAATACTGAATTATTTCATAAAACAGTCTGAGACAGAAAAATCACTCTAATGTCCACATTAAGGCCAAAAATATTAAAAGGCATCCTTACAACATATATACATCCATTACACTGTCGTGAAAATGCGTCCTCGTACAATAGCATGTGTATATATTAGAGTGTAAGAGAGAACACATGCATACAGTGGGAGATGTGTCATTTCCCTGATGGACCCGGTGAGAAAGTTTGAGCAGCTACAGCTCTGTGTTGACCTTTACTGCCTTCATTGTTTCCTTCATCCTTTCTTTCAGGAGCATATTTGGATCCTCTCTCCCGAGCACACAGAGTGAACTTGTTGCCGGAGGGTCTGGATTTCCCTCCTCAGTTCAGCCAGCATGTGAGGAGCAGGGCAGACTAGTGAAAATACCATGAGCCGGTTTTATGAATAGTGCCATTTAAAAGGGATTGGTTTCGGTGTAGGCCTAATGATGCCATAGCGGTGGCGTCACAGAGAGAGAGAGAGAGAGAGAGAGGGAAAAAGAGGGCATTCTTTCCAGGCGCTGGAGCAGTACTTTCAGACTGGTAGATTGGAGCGAGGTGGTGTGGCAACTTTCCATTTCACATACGTCACTCCTAACCCTAACCCTCCTAATGCCCAGTCGCTCTCCATGGCGCTGTCCAGTCACAACAATAAAATGAAAGCCCAGATAAAGCTGGTGATTTTGCACATCTGTCGACACAATCTGAGATGACTGTGGGAGCCATTCTCTACCCTGATTATGATGTTTTTTTAATGTCTTCTTAAAATATTTCCACAGGCTCCTGATGTGCTCCATCATTAGCCCCGAAGCTGAGGGCCTGGCTGACTTCTTCCGGCCATTGGAGAGGTAAAACAATAGAAAAGCAGAGACCGGAAAGGTTAAACAGATGATGCATAGTTCTCAGAGTTGCGTAATGCTGCCACAATTGTTACAGACTTTCCAGAGGTAATTTGTTTCTGCATGTTTGTGGTGTTTGTTAGTGCGTGTGTGGCCCTATTCTCAGTCCTGAATACACACACGCGGTGACTGGCATAGATGGGAAAGGGAATTTTAATCAGGTAACTTAAAGTAAAGAGAGACACTTAAATGCGAACACCAGCAATTTCCACAAAGCTGGGAATATTACAAGACACATATTAGACTCAGGATGGGCCAAATAGAAGCAGTAGGGGAAAAATATACTTTGTTTCAGTCCTCTGTTTTTCAGTTCTATGCTATTTGAGTCAAGCTTCAAAAGCATTGGATCCTACATTTCCCATAATGTAAGTCATTAGTATGTTTTGTCAAGCCTTTCGTTCCTGGTAAATGCACACATCTTTCAAAATACACCCTTCAGCTTTGTAACGGAGGTTTCAGCCCACAATTTAAAGTGCAGTTTCCCTCTATGAATCAGGTATTGATAAAATACTTACCACGTCTTACAGGTACTTAATAGGCACAGTGGAAGAGAACAAGATTATTACAGTGTTTTTGTAAATATTTGTTGACCTATGGGGACAAAACTGAAGTTGAAGGAAAATTATGTTAACAATGTTTATATTCTGCAAACTATAAAAGTTATTGTGGTGTTAAGTATTTCACAGCTATTCCAAACACTATGGGAGTGCAGTACGACAGCAAACAGGGGCTTTGGGGAAAAAACTGAAAACAGGGTTATTCTCTGTGACTTGACAAAGGTCCTTCAGAGCCACAGAAAACATTATGATCTTACAAGCTGAGTTGTGCTCTTCAAGCGGTGTAACCTGAACTTCAAGTAGGAGTAAGTGTAGAAACAGCGGAGTGCCCTTTAATATGACAATATGATCGCCCTCTTTAAGATAATAGCAGTGTTTGAGAGAGTCGCAGACTCGCTGATGTGACTGTTATTTGTACCAGCGTTGGTTTGTAAAGCTCATTGAAAGGGAGTAAATGTCAGAGCAGTGAGACTTGCATCCTGCAGCCCAGAGCAGAGACCTCGGAGCTGTGTGGGTTACACTGGCAACAGGCCGCTCTTAAGAAACCACTTCTGGCTCAGGCCAGTGGGGAATATAGGGGAGACAGTGTGTCACTTTATCCAGCTCACAACTTCCTGCTATTGAAGAGAGGAAAGAGCAAATATTTTTGCTTCCACAATCAGTCGCTGAAACCAGTGAATCTTAAGATAAAGTATGATCTCCTTGTGCAGGGGTAATAATGACAGTAATTACATGTTTTCCTCTACTGCCACTGATCATTCTGAGGAATTAAAGCCAGGTCAGTGAGAGTGGAGAACTAGGTTGTGAAAGAGGTCACCCCCCTTTTAACAAGCTTGCATCGCACTAGAAAAGAAAACACTCTTAAGATGACTTACAGCTGGATATGTTAATATCTCCAGTGCTTCTGTAAGTGAGTAGCATGGATAACACGTAGAACCTCAGATTTCACAGTAAGGCACAGACAGTGCATGTACAGAGCAGGTTGTGTTTGGCAGGAATGCACTGAGTTAATGCTGCCATCTAGTGGCCAACGATTATGCCGCAACAGGCAGCCAGTCGTCATGACCTCCAGTGTCTGAAGGAGGACAATGGCTTCTCTTTTTCTGCTTTGGTGTAACTACACATCACTTTAAAGAGTCTTGGGTCTGTCACATCTGTTTGCAGTGCATGAATGTAATTACAAAATATTCAGATAAAAATTGTGTGAAATAATTATTTATTTATCTTTTTTTTTTCAATTAAAACAAGGAAATGTCTGAAACATAATTGCATTGGAACAAATTTGTCTTCAAACTATTAAAATGTAAAATATATTAGATTCAGAGCTTCCCCTGTTATTGCAGTATAGTAATGTTTTTTGCTTTTTTAAATGTTCAAGGCTGTGTTCTGTGTTTTACCAAGCTGTGAGACAAATTTCCCCTTGAAGACAATAAAGTTGATTTATTAAAATAAAAATGGATTATCAACCTCATCATGGGAATGATGCTTCTGTGAACAAATGTGATATATTACATCCCGAAAACAGAATATCAGCAACCTCTGTGTTTTAGTAATCTGACCAAATCAAGGACATGCCAGAGAGTGATTAATGGCAGCATAACCTGTGACATTTAAATCCTGTGATCATGAAATAAAAAAAGATCATGTATTTAAATCAACACACATCAACCTTTATCCTTTTTGAAATGAGTATTTTATTGTTTTTATTTTTGTATAAAAAACTTTTTGTCCACTTTAGGCAACAGTTAGCATGAGAGTAGTTCTCACAGCTTTTTAGATGAAGTCAAAACTTGTCAGTCTTTTCAACAATCACACACCCCATTCACACAGAGAGAAACACACAATCACATAGTGTACTGGAGTTAATTTGATGCAGTGGTCCCAAACCTTAGTCTATTAATAGAAAGCCAAGGACAAAGGCTCAACAATAGGCAGCTTGTAATCATCATCACTTCAAAGATGGTACTATTGCAAGGCAAAGTCACGCGAACACAAAGGGCCACAATAAATCTACAGCCTCGCAAAATAACTACAGGAGACTGCTTTGTTAAAATCTGATGGATGAAAGCATCGTTTAATTAGGCTTGAAACCACTGCTTTGGTGCAACTCTTAAGCAGGTTTATATTAAGACAATAAAAAAAAATTTAAAAAAAGGCAAAGAAATACATCAGACATCTCATACACAGCAGCACGTCCTGTGTCAGGCGAGCCGTTACCAAAGGCAACAGCTGTAATTTTAGGCAACAAAACAAAGGACTGATTTTGTGTAAGAAGAGTCGGCACACTTATGCAGATCAGTATCAATCAGACGTAGCTTAAAAAAGACATTTAAAGACCAGAAAATGTTATAATACGATTGCATTTACAGACTCGACGACAGAACGACTCATTCCGTGATGGCCACATAGATGATTTGCAGTGCAGTTGCTCTATTGCGTTTCCTAACAAGACACTCTCCAACTCCTTTGACTTCTTTAACATCAGTCATCGAGAAACAGCTCCTTCTAATCACATTTCTCATGATGGTTTGGGAGAAAAAGCAGTGAATTGTAAATCTGTAACATCAGCACCTTTCAGGAATAACATATGTATCCTCACTAGTATACCCTCCCCACCCGCTACACCCTTTTTCATAATACAGTACATATACATGTACATGCACACTCAGATGCAAACACACCTTTTTCTCTAACGCAGACATACAAATGTAAAGTTGGCATACACACGGACACACACGCACACGCATACGCACACACGCGCGCACACACACACACACACACACACACACACACACACACATACAGATTAAACATAAAATATACAAATTCAGGTTGTTGTCAATCTGTTCCATAAATTAGTAACATCACATCATCTCGTATAACTACTTTCAATAGCACAGGCTGTTGTTGTTTTCTTTGACTCTTTAAATGCTGATTTCTTCATATGAAATTTCACTTGATTTCAGGATCATCTCCTCCTCATACAGAACCACTCATTAAAAGAGGACTAGGAAAAATCTATCTTCTGGCATTTCATCATGACGTGACAAGACTGGCTACAAGGCATTACAGTGTAGCAGTATGAAAAGAAATAACATTTCCTTTCACCCAACAAAATAAAAAACAGAAACAAAATAAAAACAAAGACTGTGATAACTTCAAAACCAACAGTATCTAATCCACAAAAGACACATTACTCAAAGAAATAATGTCATAGGCATTGCAACTACAGGTAAACTATTCTTTCTTTTTTTTTAATCCTTTTTTTTTTTTTTTTTTTTGACGAATCGACTGCATTTGCACGAGCAGCCCGAGGTGAGCAAGAGCAAACAACTAAGGCCAGTGCTAGTCTGCTGCCTTACCTTCATGTCTCAGTGCAGCAGAGCCACACTCACCGCCCATAAGTTCACAATGTGCATACAGATCAAAAAAAAAAAAAAAAAAAAAAAAAAAAAAAAAAAAAAGCAGCAACCTCGAGTCGGCTCTGTCTTGCACATTGCAAATGCATATACAGTACACAAAAACAAGTATTTCCAGGATTATTAGGTCTATTTTTCAGCGGAGGATACTATCAGAGGCCTTCATTTGGCTTGACTACAGCACGGAGACTGTAATGGAAACTGAGCCAGTGAGTAGCTAAACACACCGGCTCCTTGCGCACTGCAAAAACAATTTGTGTTAGTGTTGATAGCTTTATATACCACCGAACAAAAGGCTTATGTCAGCATTCACACATTTGTGTTTTCTGTTTGCTGTGTTGTGAATTAACAAAGCACTACTTGCTGTACTTCTCATCCACAAATGACTCCTACACACAAGTGTTGTTATGTTTTTCCATTAAGGCCGCATCCATCACCCCCCAACAGAATTACGTACAATGTTGCCTTGTAACTGCACCCATATTAGTCCTGGGGAGTGACCTGTATGTGCTTTCAGCATCTCCCCTCTCCCTCATGTACTGTAATACTCAAGCTCATTCTCCACATAATTCAATGACAGTCACTACAAGAGATTGCAACCTGTAATCATCCTTGATGATAGCAGTAATAAATGTGAAATGTGTAATTTATTCATCTTAGATGAAGCTATTGTGCAAAATATCTGCAGAGAAGCTAGAATTAAACTTCAGGAGGCAGTGGATTCGCTTCTTCCTCCGAGCAGGACTCCCCTTGGCACCGCTCTTCAGGGAGGCTCTGCTGACAGCTCGAGGGCTTCTCCTCCACTACTGCCACACATTCCTCTGAGCACAGAATCACATTGGTCAAAGACTTGCCCAAACTCTGCCTGCAGGTGATCTTTTCAGGCTTTTCATTCTTCGACTCCTCTCCTCCTCCTCCTCCTCTTCCTCCTCCTCTTCCTCCTCCTCCTCCTCCTTGTTTCCCCTCCACACACTCACCTCCTCCTGCATCTTGTTCTCTCACCGAGCGCTCCTCCTGCTCAGCCTCCTCCGCTCTGGGCAGGGTCTCAAAGGCTTCAGGCTCTATGGGACTAAGCTGATAGTAGAGCAGAGAAGTGGAGTCTCTAAGGAGGTCAGAGGGGCTCTCCTCCTGGTTGTCAGTGATGCACAACACCGTGGCCCCGGTGGGGAATGGCCCCTGCAGCAGGACCTGCTCCACACCTGGCACCTCTGCCTGCTCGGGCAGCTCCCCTCCCAAAGCGCCCGGGAGAAGACAGAGAGGCTGCTCTGTGAGACCTCCAGTGCCCAGCTCCTGCTGCACCGCCTCCCCTTCAGCTTCTTCCCTCTCCCTCCTCTCCTGCTCCTCTGCGCTCTGCAGATGCAACACAGCTGTCTCGTTCTCTCGCTCCAGTATGTCCTGCTCTGCCAGAAGATCCTGAACCTCCACGACTGCCTGCACCTCGCTCTCCTCTAGCTCAGAGTCCAGGCCAGTGACAGAGGACAGGTCCGGAGAAGTAGGGCAAGTAGAAGTGGGGGAGGACACCGGGTCAGATTCAGCATACTGGTCCCCGGCCCCCTGGATGAGCATCCTCCTCTTCTCCAGGTCCAGCTTCATGATGGTGTGCAGGTAGTGAGTTCTCACACGTAGAGGGTTGAACTCGATACGACCTGCTACGTTGCCGCAGCCGTCTCTGGAGCAGCCACAAGGGAAAGACATTCGATCCACCTGGGAAGGAAAGCAGAGGTAACAATCAATTTCACTTTCTATTTTATTTCAACAGGAAGAACTGACTCATTTGCATAAGTCTTATGTAAGTTATATAAGTGTTGTTCATCTTAGACAGATGACACAGCATATGATGAGACAAGGAGATCGAGTAAAGAAAAAGCAGAGCGACCAAGACAACACCTGGTTACTGTGTAATAGGTCAGGTTGAGACGGATGTGTACTTTCAACTCACAGGTGAAAATGTAACACATATACTGTCTATAATAAAAAACAGAAAATAACATAACAGATGGACCAGCATCAACAACACATTGAGCCTTTAATGTTGGTTAATAAATGTTAAATAGTGTTTTAATACACTTGTTTCGTTATAATTTAATTTCTATTTGAAATTCACAGTCAACATGTATACACATTCACACACGCTACTAATTCTTATCAATATAAGGATCGTTCACTGTCAATACAGATGCACATAAACACATGCACAAAGAGATAAAATCATTTTAATGTTGATCTGAAAAAAAAATCTGTCTTGTCTTGAAGCTTTAGCAGTTTTATTTATTTACCTTATTTCAATGAACTGAAATAAGAGAAATTATGTCTATAAAAAAATTATGTTGTAATAACTCATTCATTGTATCAACTGTATCAGTGCATTGATTTTAAATTCCAATAATTTCACAGCACTGATCAGTAAAAAACTGAAGTATCATATGGAAATGCCTGATTATAATATTCACAATTTGTAAAACAAAAAAGAATTAATGATGTCTTACATATTACATCTTATTGAAATACTGAAAATCTGTCATGATGACTTCTCTGCACTCTTGGTTCTTTAGGTATTTCTCTTCAAGTGGAGCCTTTCTGAGTGTCCACACTGGAAACTACAGTGCAGACACTGGGTTTCAACAAATGGAAGACAGAGAGCGTGACTATGTTCAAGTCCGGGAAACTAGACTAAAACATCCAACTTTTCAAAACACATGCAATCTGTAAACCTGGCAAAACTGCAGCGAAGTTCTGCATGAGCATTTCTCTATGCAACCACAGTTTAAGGTGACGCAGTGATCTGTTTACATCTTTTCAAACAGTAAGGACAGTCTCACTGGAATAACTGAATGTTTTCTTCATGGATAAACAATGCTGGCCCAGGCACTGAATCAAACTGTGATTTAGAGTTAAATCACGTCACGCCATAATTCAACAAAAATATTTGCTCACAATTTAATGACTAGGCCTTTTTTAAAGCTGACATTTTGACAGGAGTTACTAACCTAATTTATGACGGCTCCATTATCCCAGTAAGCAATGAGCATGCAGCATGAGACTGAAGCAGCTAAAATCAATTCAGCGATCATTCATTTTATTTTTGCTTTATATTATGTGCACCTGTGCTTTTCCTACTAAGACAGATCCACTGTCTTCGGTGAAAAAGGCCTATGGGAAAGTAAATGCTTACACATTCGACTTCAAATTAAAAATGATTTAAGTATGAAAAGCCAGGCGCACATTTTATTGAGCAGAGCAGACTGACTCATTCTCAGTCTCATCAAACTGCACACTGGCTCTCATCTTTCTGCACATCCACACAGACGGGCCAACAATCATTACCTGGCACTTAATGCCAGCCTGGCTGCATCCGCAGTGTCGGGGGTCACAGTACAAACGGCAGTCACAGCCACACTCCTCCCGTGAGAGGCGGATAGCCCTGAGCTCAGCTTTCTCCCGCGCATCTATGCGGGCGATGCCAGAGGCTCGCAGGAGGGCTCGACGCCGCTTTGTAGGCAGCGGCTGAAGGAAGAAACAGTCGTCCACCTCCACCCCGTCCACATCGAGGTCCTCATCTGAGACGTCCTCCAGAGTCAGCAGGTCGGCCTGAGCGCACTCCACTGTGCCGTTCCTTGTCAGCTGTGGAGGACAGATAGTGCAGAAACTGTGAGCTGTGGACAATAAGAGACTGATTCTCTATTTCAAGTTCAAGTGGTTGGTAATTATCCTTAAGACTGATACTTCAAAAACAGATTTATCTTTGGCTTAATTCATACGGAAACTTTTCAAGGGATTATGGTAAAAAGAATATGTGATTTACATATACTTCTGCGTGTATATTTTTAGATTGTTAATACTGTTGCATTTTATGGCTGTAGCTCATCAAGATGGAGCTAGTTTTAACTGCTTCATATACATTTCACTAGTTTAAGCTTTAAAGCATCATAAGATGAATCGGAGAGGTCATCATCATAATAAATGGAATGGAGAATAAACAAATGCGCTACACACATTTGTACAATGATGTTTTGGGATTTTTCAGATGAATATGGGAGAGTTTCACCTCTTTGGGCCTCAAACAGTTAACAAAACGAAACCATCTGAGACGTTTAGAGGGGAACTCAGTCTTTGGTGGAACTGTGAACAGCTCATACACATCTGAAACATGACATGGGGACCCAACTAGACACTGCTTTTTTTGTCAGGTGTCACGAAAAAAGATTAGGATTATGTCCAATCTTAAACTGAGGAAAGGATAAATGCAGGACAGAACATAACATACAATTTTATTTAAGTTAAGCACTTGAGTTACTTTCCACCACTGCAAATGGAGACATGATCTGTTTTCATGTGAGAATAAAAAATGAATCTACCCTAAAGTATAAATTTAAGTGACATGTAAAACAGGACAAAGGGCTCAGTCAAAAAAACATTTTCTACTCAATCAAGGGTGTATAACATTTTAGAATTATTACCTATTTACCTTCCACCCCCTATAATCCACTGATGAATCCCACAGTCTTAGATAAAAAGTCAGGATTTACCTTCATCTTGCGGGCGTTGAGTTTCTCTTGGCGCAGGTGCTGGCGTAAAGTGTGCCGGTGGCTGGTTTCCTGTTCACGTGCAAACTCGCCCAGCGTGTAGTGTCTGATGGAGGAGTGGTGGCGGGCCATGCCCAGGGAGCTGCCCCCTTGGCTGGGCACGCTGGTGAAGCCCTGCCGCCGGGGGAAGTAATACACCGTCACCACATCAAAACGTACCCGCTTCCCCCCCGGTGACGGCTTGTGCTGTCTGAGGATGGAGGTGGCTGAGGTGGGAAAGAAGAGGAGAGATTCGGAGTGCAACGTTATACATGAGTAATGACTGAAAGTGCTTTTTCTAATGAACTGTTTTGAGTGGGGTTTTAGAGTGTATTGCCTTTAATGTGTGTCTTCTGTTGTTCCTTACGGGTAAATGCAGTGCTGGAGGGGGGGTTGAGGCTGTCACAGCTGTCCGCGCTGTCACTGCTGGAGATGTCATCGTCAGAGTCCTTAGGTGTAGAGAATGGAGAGCTGTTGTCCACCTCTTCATATCTTCGTTTGAGGCTGAGGGACGAACCTGCCTCCATGGAAACTCGGTGTCTGAGGGCAGAGAGCAGCACACATCGAGCCACACAGAACAAACTCCGCATCAGGAAACAGGCAGAGAGGATAACGTCTGTAGCACTGTGTAATGTTTATTTACTACCTTAGAGACAAAATGTTCTTGTCAATCAGAGAGCTGGATAATTTGTGTCAAACTGTTCCATTATCAACACTAACACCGAAACCAAGAGGTGACATCAGCTGTTTGGTCCTGTCTCCTTTCATCTGTATTCCAGCTCCATCATTTCCTCTCTCTGCCCCCCCCCCTCCCGCTCCCCCCCATCTCACATGAAATCCTACTTTGAAATCATCAAGTCTAGAAACGTCGCCATGGCAACTAGGCAAGCACGATTTATGTGCACAGCCTTGAAGCAAATGATCTCTACGGCTTCACATCCCTTTTGTTTTTCCTCTTAAGTCTGCTATAAACAGTGCAGGTGGGGGGGGGGTCAATATAAGTGAATATGAAAGCTGTAGCTCATCAATCACATCAGCAGGAGAGGTCAAACAAGGTGAATGGAAACAGATGAATGTATGTCTTATGTTATATCATGTTCTGCCCTATAAGTCTGTGTTCAAACTGCATCTCACAAAGTTTAGTATTTTCAAGAGTCAATCCAAATAAATGAATATGCATGATGCTATTTCATTATGACAGTGTGTCCATGTCCAAAACTGTGCCTTAAGCTTCTCATATTAGCATCCACTGCAGTATGAATAGGAGACGTCCCAAGGTAATTACTAGTTTATTATGCAACTCCACATCTGTATAAGGCTCATTTTACCTGGGCCGGGGGTTAACATGTCACATGATGCAGACAGCAACATATCAAATCATCATTCCCAAATGGGACAATTCCAAATGAACCATTATCCATTTAGGTTTTTAAGTTCTCAAACAGATAGGACCGATGTTTAACATTTCTGTAATACTGAACAATGCAGTTTGTCCTTTGGCTAAACTGAGAGATGATGTCACATCGAGACAAATCCTGCTCTGTGGACAGTGAATAATGAAACAACTGCTGCAGCCATAGTGATTTTACTGGGAGATGAAGACACTTTCTGTTCAAAAACTATTCAAATTTGATGGAATATGTCAAAGAAAAATTAGAAGCCAAGTTGTGTCATTAATCATCTCATGTCTCGGTGGTCGGGGAGATGCTGTAGTTGTCTGTGATTGTGATGTTACAGAGCAAAATCACTGAAAACTCTCAGAGATTCAGCTTTAATGTGGATTTTTCCTTTATGGTGCTATTTGGGAATGAGGTTCTCAACTATATTTAACCCCTTAAAAGGCTGTGACAAACAAGTGCAGTTTCTTAAAGGTTCAGTGCAGATACTGATGTGAACCATTTTTCCAACTGGGACTCAAATATAAATAGAGCAAATAGAGCTGAGGCTGAATTTTGATAGTAAGCTCATTTCTCTTAAGAAAATCAAAGTCACCCTCCTGTTCCTTTAAGGACTTAGTTGGATTGTGGAAGGCCTCAGTGTGTTTAAAGACAACTGTGACTTGGTAGTGTATTTCCCTTCAGGGACATATGAGGTGTGGATGAGGTATTTGTTTAACTGTGTGCATGCAGCAACTGACCAGACTGTGTTGGGGGAGGTTGGATGTTATCAGTCTGACAGGCAAAGGCCCTCTCTCTCTCTCTCTCTCTAGTATACTAGCTCTCTTCATTTTTGAAACACACACACACACACACACACACACACACACACACACACACACACAATGGCAAACCGCCCGGTTAATGAAATACTAAACCCTCTTACCTGGGGCAGAAACAGGGACCCTTATTCCAACCAACTCGTAGGTCGTTTCTCTTTCCAGTACGAGCTGCACATCAATCTTTCAACGCCCTGCGAGATGCTTTTTTTGTGCCAAAAACCGATTTCCCTGAACCGAGTATCCAGACTGCAACCGTGGAGCAATGCTAACCCAAAGTGATCTGGCTAAGAGCCTGCGTGATTGTCAATTTGAGACACTTATATCTGACTATATTAGGCTACTTAGGCTCCATGCTCATTGTTCTGCACAGTGAAAGATCACGCAGAAAACAGGAGCTGCCTATCAGACCTGCTGGTTTTATTTAAATGTTGCATGCCTATCTATTTAAAGGACAGACGGCAGGAAGAGGGACGTCATATGATTAGCTGCGATTTATTTCCCAACATTTTCGGAGCAAACATGAATAATGTAGACAGCCGAATGTCTTATCTTCCTGATGTGAGGCTTGAAATGCTTGCAATGGAGAAATCCGCTGACATCTGTGTTCGTTTATCCTTTTTCTCACCGGGGCGGGTTCAGTCGGTCGGGCTTACTTCGCTGTCTTCTCGTATTTAACGCGAATATTGGGCCGGTTCGTCAAAATGTTGCAAATTCTCTTAAAGAGAAGACGCCTTTCTCCCCCGTTTCGCCCCGGCCCCGTTTGTTACAATGTAACAATGGAGGAAGAAATTCTTCCCTGTAGCCGTATATATACTTATTGTGACATCACAAGAATGCCTGCGCCGGAGCATGATGGGAAATGGAGTGAATTTTTTTTCCCCTTCTTCTTTCGCTTCTTTGTTCATGTTGAGCAGAAACAGATGTGCCAAATTTGACATGTATCATGACACTGATGGTATTTAACATGAACCTGCATCTTAACATGTTGATGATTATTATTGGCTTGTCAAAACCTAGTTTCCATAGCAACAAAATGACTGTCCATGTTCGTAGTAAGACTCCACATCTGTCAAACAAAGAGAAAGCTGTGTGTCAAATATTAATAAAATTATTTGTCACCTGTGAACACTTTCTTAGGGACTTACAAAACATACAGGATAAAGTTACAAAAAACCCCAAAAAACACATTTTTATTTTTACAAAAATTATGAGAACCGATGGCGACCGGTACATGGGTAAGTACTTTAATAATGCTGATGAGATGCGGGCAAAGATGGATATCTAAAATGACAAGCTATCAATTTCATGTAAGCAGTACAATGGACTGAACATAAACTAACCATATCTTTTCACATGCAGCTCTGGTGTGTCCAACAACCCATTACATGTATTAGTATTTGGAGGTGGTAACATTCAAAAAACAATGATGAAGAGATGCAAGTTTAAAAAAAGAAAAAACAAAGTATTTAAAAAAACTTCCAACATAAAGCATGATTCTTCATGAAAGCATCTTAAAAGAATGATCTACTTAAAAAAATAACGAAACAAAACCTTGGGAAATGGCCACAGAGATGTTGCTAAACAAGCTGATAGGGATAGGAAGCACATGGACCAGAGACAGTTTGCTGGTGTGATCACTAATAAAGACAGTGTTTCATCATCTTTCAAGATTCATAAGTACCAACCACGAGTGTCAGTATGCTCTCTACACTAACTACGAGGACCTAACAGTGTTTGGGAGCCTGGAAAAACTTTTTTTTTCTCTCTCAAACGTAACATTACAAACCAGTGAAAGACTGAGATTCTTAGCTTTCAAAGGAATTACAGAAGCACAGCTGGACTCCAACATTTTCCCTTCATGTCCTGATTGCTGATTTCGATGTCTCCTGTGGTTATTTCATGTGACTGTGTGATTGTGTTAGCTATACCATGTTTCCTGCAGACTGGCATAAAGTGGATCCTGTGAGGCAACCTAGCATGAATATGAGGAATCATGCTGCATTGCAGTCTGAAAGTCAAGTACTGTCAATATAACTGTCTCTCTTTATGGTAACTTTTTTTTTTTTTTTTCTATTTTTGGTTGTTTTTTTGTTTTTTTTAAAGAGACAACAAACTGTTGATTCTGAAGCACAGGGCTTTGGCACACCAGATGTTCAGCAAACAAATAAACAGTGATAGCAGCTGTAGTGCCACTAACCCCTTTCATGAGACACAAGCGACAGAGGAAAATGCAACCATTTAAGGGAGGCAACGGCAGGGCGAGAAGGAGAATGTTACTTCACTGTGGTAACAGAGTCACTCCCTCAAAAGTAAGACAATAAGGTATAGTGAGGAGAGGGCCAGGTGCTTCAGTCGCATGTTCCTCCTTGCAGCCTCAAGGTGTTTTGGGGGCATCGCCACATATTCCAAGAACGTCGAGGAGCGTGAAGCTTTAGAGGGGCTGACTGGATCGGGTCTAAAGAAGGGCTACACTATTCTCCTGCCCAGTATTCACTTCAAGATGATGTGGTAGCCATCATTTGTGTCATCTGGAAAGAAAAGGAAAAGAAAACATTGCAGAAGGTTTTAAAAATAAACTTGCAATGATAAAGCTCATCAAGGCTCTGTGCCAAATATAGAAAGAAATAAATCATCATTATTTATTAATGTTGCTCGTATACCTTTCATTGTGTCCAAAACAAAACATACTTCATCCTGGAAGTTCTGAATCATCTGTTAAAAAGAGAGCTCATGTTAATGTGGGAGGGGCACAAGCTAAAGCTGTTTACTAACACGTGTAATGACAACTGGTTTCACATTGGTCTCATCTGTGATTTGAAAGTGTAGCTTTAATTCAAAAAAAAAAAACATGAGCTTACCTCATCACTGACAAGCACATGAATGCCAGTGGGACCCTGTTTAAAGATCTGGTTTATCTGTCTGGGTGAGATGTTGAAGAGCTGAGCGATCTTCTCTGTGAGCTCAGCAGCTGTGAGCTCCTCCAGGTAGATGGCGTGATATACTGCATCCAGACAGAAAGGCAGGCACGATCAAAACTATTCTTTTTTTTTTTTTCCCGACACTACAACATAGTAAAATCTTAAAATGCAAGTATGTTTCATGATTACACTATAGTTTTTAGGGAAAATTGTAACTATTGCAAACACTGTACGGCTGTAGTTTGTGTATTAAAATAAACTTTGTCCTCTTGCACACAGCAAGGGATTCGTTTTTACTTTTAAAGCTACACCAAGAGCAACATGCCTCACATACCTGACGGAGGAGTAGGCATGAGCAGCAGCCTTCAGATGCACTTGAACTTACAAGAAATAGTTCCAACGTTTGGAAAATATGTTTATTCACTTTCTTCCTGGGAGTCAGATGAAAGTTCAACTCTCATGTCTGTACAGTAAATATGAAGCTACAACCAGCAGCCGGTTAGCTTAACATGGGAAAAGGCTAGCGTTGCTGCATCAAAGCGTAACGAAACCCACCTACCAGCACCTCCTAAAGCTCACCAATGAACATGCTGTATATTTTGTTTATAATTATTATTATTTTTATTATTATTAAGTGTAAAAACATCAAATTATGGTTGCACAGGAGTTATACGCAGGGCTAGATCTATGCAGGTGCAGTGACTAAGCTCCGCTGGTTCCCTGACAACCTCACAGTGACAACAGGGCTCCAGGAATTATCATCACAATTCAAATATATCACACTGACATGGGTATAGGCCTGGTCTTTTTATTAACTTAGCAAGACAGCAGATAGGTGTAATTCTCAAAATGTCAAAACTATTCCTTTAAATGTCAGCAGAAATAGATTCAGTACTGGCAACATGGTTCCTTTGCCAAGTGGTGACTGGGACGTACAGTACAGCAACTGTTACAGCAATGGCTGCATATCACCAAGCATGTTGCCAAAACTTTAAAAATAGTATTTGAGGATTACCGGTTTTATAGTCGTTAATACACTGTAATGATACTGTGACATGCCTAACAATGCCTCCTAGCTGCGCCCATCAGTGTAGTGGAATTCAAATACTTTTTGCTCTTTTCTAAAACAAACATGAACATGAACAAACAAACATGGACTCACCAAAGAAAGTGTTGGCGGCAGCATCTCCGTTTTCATGTTTCGGTTGCTGTTCCCGTGCCTGCTGAGACTCCTGGCAAACGTAGATGGTCAGCCTTGGACGTACCACACTGTAAAAACAACATCCACACAGAGAAAAATAAATAAATAAATAAATCACAAAATATCCAGAAATGTGTGGAGCCTCTTCTTGATATAATTAGATAAAGTACATGTTTTCAGGTAGGATTACATAACAGAAGACCCACCGTCCCTTTAGTGCATTGAAGAGTCTTATACCATCTGCTGGCCCACAGATCTGAATGACATCCTCCCTGGTCAGCTTCAACAGGTCTGCCCCTGGTACACAGAAACAAGACTTGGCTTAAAATCCTAAAACCCCTCCCTCTACCTGTGAACCTGAAATACACAACAATTTTGTTTTGGGGATATCCAACAGTTCATATGTGTAGCAAATGCTGCTTGTAAAGGAACAGTCTTTTCGCTTGACCTGTCCTCAGAGAGGTCACCATACAAGGTCAGCTACAGGCCACAGTTCAAGGTGCTGGCAGTGATTTTTCAGCAATGCTTAAGGACACTTTTGGTAATTTGATTCTTTTTTCACTCTACGTTACCCTGCAGCCACTAAGATACAACAGATTTCTTCTCTGTATTTTAGGCATCCGTGGCACGGGCAGCTCTAAGTGACACTACACTAAAATAAATGGTTGTTATCTGTATAATTTGCCACAATTCTGTCTGCAGGGGCCATTTTACCTGAGAAGTTAGTGAAGAGCCGACAGAAGGGTGAGAAGCGGTTTCTATGAAGCCACTGTTGTGCATCCTGTGGTGTTGCTGTGGGTAACAAATTCTGAGAAAAAAAAAAAACCAAACAAGACAGAACGTGGGTCAACACACAGAACAGCAACAATCTCACTCAGAGTTTGCTCACAGAAGTCAGGTCAGCTTACTGCTTGTTTTTTTATGGCTACTTCATCACTATGTCTTAAGCTCAAACACAACATCAAAAGAAAGTATACACACACACCCAAAAATAAAAGATGTTAGATTTGACCGAGGCCTCATTCTTTTGCTTCAAAATATAGGGATTTTTCAAAAGTCTACGTTTTACAAATAGACAGAAACAAATAATTTCCAAAAGTCTGTTTTAAAGACAGAAGCTGAAATGGTATTCTGCATCAACTGAGCAGCACAGTAATTGCACTCTCGACATAAATTAGCCTAAAATTGACTATTTAACCTTTTCAACCTATTTAACCTCAAGTTAATTTATTAGTGGGTAAAAAATATGCAACAAATTAATTTACACAGAGGTTTATTCATCTTTATTAATTCTTCTTCAGTTACTTCCCCCTCCCTTCATTTTCAATGGGTGTATGTGGCTAAGCATAACATATCAGCTACACAGCTGCCTAAATATACAGTGAGTGCGGAATTAAATATTCTTACATCAGGTTTTTCATAGAAGCATTGAATCATTTCCTGTAATGCACAGAAGAGAGTTTCAGTATCATGCCTTCACGGGGAGATGAACTTGTATTTTTCATTTTCACTATCAAAATGCTTTCAATCACACCATGACACAGGTTAGGCTGATTTTTGTTTATGTTTTCAAAGTGCGTTGCTGAATGGAGGGCAGATGTTTAACACCTAGATGCCAGCTGTGAATATTAATATGCAGTGGTTCAGTGAGGCAGGAGGCCGTCAGACAGTAATGTAAATCCAGAAAGTGAAAAGACACTTGTACTTACATCTACTACCTGAACGACAGGCTCCGGCTGGTGGTTTGGTGATCCATTTCTAAAAAAGGAAAATTTAACCATGTTGGAATCCAAGAAGAATTCTCAAAGTCTCATGGTTATCTACATTAAGAACAATCTACACGTCACGTGTGCTCCTCGCTAACTACACACAGAACACAAGCTGCAAGTAGCATCAATTGTGAAGCATTGGTAGAAACTGTGCAACACTCATACCCTTCTGCAACTGGGAAGCTATTGTGTGTGCTGTTAAAGCCAGGAGATGGAGAGTTGTTGACGTATGTAGCCTCAGGCCAGGGAGAGCACTGCAAAAGACCAACACTTTTGTTACTGTGGCATCTAAATAACCTCAGAAATACATTCATTCTGCAACCATTTATAAGCTGCAGCTACCCCATACTTTTATCCACACAGTTTAGTCTGTTATTTCCTAGTTTTACATAATAATCTGAATTTACGCTAAAATGACAAGCTGTTTAATCAATTTGGTGACAGACATAACATTAACCGTCGACTGTTTCAATAAAGGATTCATCATTTGTTGTTTCTCAAGAAAACAGTCTCTGGTTAAAGCTTTTCTTTGTGAGGATTTGTTGCTTTTCTCCCTTTAATATCAGTATAAAGTGAACATCTTTGGTTTTGGACCGTTAGTATATGCTAACCTCTGTCAGGATTGTAGTTTCATAGGATGGCTGGTACTTTTCCTTTTCCTGTGGTGCCCTCTTCTCCATCTTCTCCCTGTCCGTCTTCTGCTTTCTGTCTGCACCTTTGGGCTGAAACAGGTCATGTGGGGGGTCATTAAGGTGGTGACCATGAACAACACAACCAGAGACCAAAGCAACAAATGTTTGTCGGTCCGCTCACCTTGAAGACTTTGACCTGGCAGGAGGCAGAGTGGAGGTGTTCTGTGTACTCTCCACTCTCATTCTCTTTAAACGTGTCGATCTGGATACGGAAAGGCACGCCCTTCTCTCCTCCGTGTTTACGCATGGTGAATTCTGTGCTGATGCAGTGAACCTAAAAAAAAAAAGAAAAGGGATATAAAAGTAAAATCTATATGGGAACGATGACATAAAATAAAAACTTAGGTCTGTGGAATCAATCAATCAATAAATATTTGCAAAAATTGTTGCATTAGTAATTACTGCCTGTAGAATAACATTCAGTTTACTTGCTATTTTGCCAAACAGTATTGATTAGTACACTAAATGTTAACAAGCTTAGCGCTATAATGTCAAAGTGCTGCCTGAGATTACTGCCATTGCTTTTAATGAATGAAAGTAATTCAGGGAAACAACAGTGTTGTCCATCATGCTACCTGGATAAAAACTGAGGTTCTTTTTGATGGGTCCCAAAGGAACTCCACAGTGTTTAGCTGAGTAGGGTTAGCCCTGGGGTCGATTATGCCGACTGACATGGGGATATCTGCAATGGATCAATGCAAAACAGGCTGTTATCAAAAGAGTTTTTAATTCACTTTAACAATCAATATCCTGAATTGATGATTTTATATGAAAATTTTTGGTGGGTTAATATACACACAAGGCTGTACAGGAACATTGTTTCCACACACAAATCCCACATAATAGAGAAGAACCAGAACGTCTAGAACCTTAAAGTAGAACAGTCATGTTTCATTCAGTGCTCACCGAGGTCGAGGATGCGATCCCCGGGCCTGTTCCAGCGCCAGCCTTCCAGCTGCTGGTGCTCTGTGTACTGAAGTCGTCGGTCATGAAACACCACGCGAATAATGCTCTGAAATTCAGAGAAATTCGTTTTTTACAAAGGGAGATATAAGGGAGATATACATACTATTCAAACACTTTAATACTAGTTTCACATGGCAGACACTGACCTGTGCAAATATACAGTTATGTTTGTGTGAAATGTCACGTCAGAATCTTACCTTCACCATTTTACCAGTGATTTCCGGAAGTTCCCCAATTTTCCGATTGTCAAGCATTCTAATTTCATAGGACTGCCCTGGAATGACAAGTCCGCACAGTAAATAAATGGCTCTCAGTTCCTACCAGGCTGTCACAAAACACCAAACATCCACAGTTGATATCTCAATTGTAGTCATACTAATTCCAATAATGCAAAATCATATCAAAAATTAAAATTAATCATTATCAAAAACATACCCTTGTAGACCATACTATAATATATTACCACAGTGATTGTTTCTCTCCACCTCTAATGCAAGATATCAGAAGATTTACAGTCATCCAGGTAATAAAATGCAAGAACTGAATTTCAGTGGATTTTAACTTAGATCTCAATAAATTTACACAAAGCTGAAACAGTACACTGTGGCTGGGATCTGGACGCTGACCTTGGTTGAGGTAGGTGAGTGTTTCATCATGCAGTTTAACGGCTGGCGAGGTAGCTGCACACAGAACATACTGGAAGGGAAGGATCTTGTTTTCAGAGTCTGGAGGCAGGTTGGACTCCTCTTGCTTGAAGATGGGGAGGGCAAGTACATCGCTGGAGAACAGAGACAAAAGAACAAAGCTGTCAGAAAGCTGCCAACGCCTGATCACCTCACTGTGAGACACATCCATTACTGCCTTTTCATAAAACAAATCTACAGAAAATAACGATTCATATTTACTTGTTGGAACTGATTATTTTCAATCTCATGATGAAAATAATGTTAAATCATATTGAGAATCTAACACAATCTACCATCACCAGAAAACACTTGAGGCTGAATGGCAGGTTATTGTGTTTGCCAGCTTTCCGGTTTATTAATTATAATGGTGGTGATTTGGGCAACGTCACTAAATACCAAGGTATCCAATCAGTATCTCATTGCTCCTCTCAACAAAAGAATTTCAGGGAACAAGCAGGCACTTTGCAGCTCGTACAGTATCATATAACAGAGCACTTAACCAGCCAGAAAAGGACACAAAAGAGAGTGATCTTTCTCCAGCAGAGCCAAGTGCTTGAGTCAGCAAATCCTAAATGGATCTCACAAAATTTCCATCATGAAAAACTGAGCGGAAATATCTTAAAAATCTATCTGGACTTTAAACTCTTGAATAAGACGTCACCAATTAAACGCCACAGAACTGTGTGCAGATATTCACCCTCAGTGATTCAGAACTTGGTTGCATCATTGATAGGAAAAGTCTAATTCTTCAATCACATTTCATCAAAGAGTATTCTTCATCTGACTGTCACCAAGCAGTGTAATGCATTGAAATTCATTTGTATGTGGGAATTAATTTGCTCCTCTGCTATCTTTCAGTACAGGACTTCACATATTCATGTACAAATTCAAAATGTGAAGAGATTTCTCTGCTCAGACTGCAAACTGGTGAGACAATTAGAGAAAATGTGAAACACTGCAGACTAATAAAGCTGATTTGTACAGAGAAGTCTTTAAAAACTACCAAATACCCTCATTAAAAATCCCCAACCTGTCACACAATAAAACATGTTCTGTGAATGTTTTGAGATCGGATATAGAACAATACTGTTGATACTAAAGAACATGAGAGACAGACTACAAAGTGAGATCATAAAATCTATCTAACCATTATTTTTACTGTTGATTAATCTTGAATTTATTTTTTCCATTAATTGATCAATCTACTTGATTGGTAAATGAATTAGCAAAAAAACACACATCCCAGTTTTCCAAAGACCAAGGTAATATCATCAAACGCTTTGTTTTGTCTGGCAAAAAGTTATAAATCAATTCGGTTTACTATACTATTAAGACATAAAAAGCAACAAATGTTCTGTTTTGAGCAACTGAAACCAGTGAATTTTGGGCATTTTTGTCTGAAAAATAACTGAAACAACAGATTAGAAAATACCCTAGTTGCAAATTAATTTTCTGTTGATCAACAATTCGATTACTCCTATAATTGTATCATCACAATAATAATATAATCACACGCTGTTAAAAGTTCTGGGACAAGTGAAAACACACACTGCCAACACTTAAGCTTAAGCAGGTAATACAGTTTCACTAACTTTAGAAAGTGACAACTGAAGGAGGCATCCCTGTGAGAGCACCCTTACCGTCACTGTTTATATCAATCATTATGTCCCCAAATAAAACAAATATAGAACATATGGTACATACAATGCAGTCACAAATCAGATGGCATGTTTCGGTAGCAACAACAGCAGTGCACTTAAGACAGAAGATTCAACCCGTTTAAAACTTGTACTGTACCTCATGCTGTATGCCCCAGCACCAAGCTCCTGGCCAATGCCCGAGAGACTGGCATCAAAGTCCTGGACCAGTCCGGACTCGATCACTTCATCCGTGAGAGGTAACTTCAGAGCCCACGCCATGGTGGTGGCGATGTGGAGTTCTTACGGAGTGCAGTTCTGGTTAAAACTTAAGCCAGGTTTTATACCTGCGTCCCACAGCCTTCCGATCTTTAGTGGAGAAAGTGATAATAATAAGTTTATTATCGTCAAGTTTGGCTCCAACTCTACACCCCGTGAACATACAGCGATATCTGAACAGTTGATCGAGGAAAAGATCCACAAAAAACAATGCGTGTGATCAAATTAGCAGCGTGTGCAATAGTTAGTAAATGGCAACTATTCTGAGCAATGCAGAGCTCCTGAGGTTAAGGGTGAGTTAACGGTACTCTGCACATGTTTTATGCAACCGTGCACCGCAGCACTGCTGAGATCCAAACAACTTGTGGTAAGCTACAATATTTTTAGACTTTACTTCTTTTCATTTAGTTTCATAATCTAATTAAAGACACAAATCTTACCTTCAAGTGAGATGCGTGTAGCTACTTGCTGACACTGCGACAGTTTCGTGCCATCATGTCGCGCTCCTTCGTCTCAGCACTAAAATAAACATGTCGAGCTAAACACTTAGCTAGCGACGTAGCCTGCCAGCGAACTTGGCCAGTAGGATGCTAGCCCTTCTAAGCCTCCGTTATTGGGGATTCAGGGGGATGGATTATTCCTGGCAGACATATTTATAAATAAAAATGCATAAACACTATCTCTGGTTCCCAAATATATGCAATATAATGTCTTGCTTTTGTTTGTTTATCTAGTTCGGTCAGGAAAAGGAGCTGCCGTAATTTCCGTTTCGTTTTCTTCTTCGTGTTGTTATTTTACAGTTCAAGTAATGTACTTTAGGGATCATTGCCGCCGCCCAGCGCCCACTGCCAGTTTTCCCAGTTTTCTTAAAATTTTCTTAAACTCAACATTTTTGGTTTTTAGCTGTTAACTGTTGCAAGCAATTTCATTGTGTTAAAATGTTGTTTCCCATGTTTGGGAAAATAATTAAAGTTTCATGTACAGTGGGGGTCAAAAGGAAGTTAATCCAGCCATGATTAGAAGAGATATTGTACTTGTAAAAAGAACCAATTTTTTCAGTCCCTGTTGTGGAGGTCAGTCGTTACTATCTAACTACAGCCAATGCAAAGACAGAAAATATATCAATACATAACAATAAGGAGTGATTAATAAAGACAGGTTTTATTTGATTTATCTGACAGAAATGACAAAAAGCAACCAACTTTAGTTTTTCCCTTGTCTCACTAAGACCTGAACCCTTTGTGTGCTTTGCAGTCAAAAAAACTAATGGTTGATATCTTATTATTCTAATTTAGCTCTTCTTTTCTCTATTGACATCTTACTATAATAAACAATATTATATATATTGTCTTCCCATATTTAACATGAAGGTAAAACACATGTTAAAGCAAGACCTTTGTAATATTATTTTTTATGGTTAGACATACTGTATGTCCACTGCAATGTAGGCCTACTGTTATTCAAAAGGTAAATATGAGGTGGAAAATAAAATGCCCCATTCAACATATCATTCACAATTGTCAAATAAAATAATTTAGATATGTGAATAATAATGTATATTAGTTTATAATTAATCTGCAGTATTTTACATTTCATCTGCATAAAAAGTACATTAATCTTAATGATAGATGTTGCTTGTCAAGTTGATTATTGCAATTTTGCCAGTACTGCTACATTTTGGAAAGCAAAGCTTCTTGCTGTTCAAAAACTTTACAATGAATTAAATTCTTTTACAAACGTAACAGAAACCTTGCACCGTACATATAGCATTCGTAACCCTTTAACTTTCTCAGCTGTCACTAAAGTGCAAAGAATTCTTGAAGAATTGGCAACGATAAAGAAAACTGCCACAGTATATTTCCTAAATATAACAACTCCAGACTTCACATGCAAACACTCCTTTAACTCATTCATAATGAATTTTCAAAACACATTTAACCACAAAACCTAATTTTCTTGACTAAACAGTTAATTACTTTTTTTGAAATTCAGTTAATCAATTTGATTGATATTAGGCTTAGTAAGTGTATCTAAAAAAAATCTGGCACTAACGTTTCAGGCATCATGAGACTATTTCAAGTTGACTTCATAATGGGCCAATTAAGCTCCTATTTTGGAAATATACTTTAACTTGAAAGGAAAAAAATGTCACAGCAGCACTGTCAAGCCATTAAGGGCAAAAGTCACAACAGTGAACAGAGAAAACACAAAATACTCTCAGAGTATTATAAACACATTTAACAGAAAGCGTTAAAAGAGGACAGACTGTTGTGAATTCAAACACACATACAGTATGTGTATTTGCACGATCAGTAACTCACAAATGAAACAAACTTTATTTTTTAAAAACTGTAATATGTTGGCATCATGGGCAACAGCCTGGGCTACTGCTTTATTTTGATAAGAACCTGTTGTCCATGGAACATCAGAAATGACCCTCTCCATGTGACACTTTTATAAAATTATTTAATAAATTTATTATAAAGCCAAACAAGAGAATATGACTGCAGATTTTGTCTTGATGATTATCAATCAAATATCAAAATGATGATTGTCCCAAAATACTTGTTGCAGAGTCAGGAGTAGTTAGAGGGCAAAGTCATTTTTGGTTTTCTTTAGACAACAACTTCTGATGAAAACAAGGTTATAGGTCATTGCCCACTTATAGCCTACAGTCATATTTATTCCTGTCAGAATTTATGTTTGCAGAGCTGCTCATGCAGTACAAATATTATCTGAATATAAAGTAAATGAGGAGCTAAATATCAAATATCAGCGTACTGTCATCCACTGTGCCAAAGTGACATGAATATGATTAAACTCAATAATACTCAGTGCTCGCCCGCTTAAAGTAATTCAGAAGGTTACCCTATAAAACCATTTGTATAAAAGTTCAAACGTTTTTAAATATGACATGTTATTATCACTGTATATGAGAAGAGGACCATGCAATTTGACTTAGTACCCACCACAGAAGTAGTGTACATATATACAACTTTAAAACACAATAATTATTCGTTTTAAGTTCTCTTTCATTAGATTTCAGTCATGTATTTCAATCATTTTCTCAAAAAATTCATATTCTTTCAGCCTTTTACAGAGGTTAAATCATATTTACAACACTATCTACATCTGTGTTATTGTATTAAATGTTCAGCTTCCCAACAGGATAAAAGATCAGTAGCAAACTCTCCCAGAATGACGTCGCTACTGAACCTGGAAAACGTTGATTTTGCTTGTGTTTTTCAACGTCTGTCGCCGGTTGCAGAACCATACTCGCACAACCTCTCGGTCATAGTTTAGCTCTCTTGCAATCTCAGTAATCTCTTGACCTGTTGGCAGTGCATTCTTCTCAAAGTAGGAGTTGAGAACCTCTATTGCCTGCGGTGTGAAACTGGTACGCCGCTTGCGTTTTTTGGAAGGTTCACCACCAACAAACTCCATCAGATTCTGCTGGCCTTTCTGGTTCCAGTGCTCGGCTTCGGCCAGCCACTTCTCCAACACGGGCTTTAGCTTCTGAGCGCTCTTGGGAGTGATATCCAATTTTTCAAACCTGCAGTACAAAAGAAAGTTCAATCTGAAGTTTTTCATGAGCGTACACTATAGGCACCGTATCTCAATTTGATCCCTATGAACACAGACATAGTATACATAGATCCAGTTTGCAGGCAAGTGAATTAGATATTTTATATACCAGTCCAAGCTTTAACCAGCTTACTGACAAATATCTCATTATTTTACTTAATGTAATTACTGACCTCTATATAATAATGACTCCATTGCTGTTCATATTGAAATACCACTTTGGAGAAATCTTAAAATCTATACTCACAGACGCCTCTTTTTCTGTAAAATGTAGCCTAAGCAGTGCAAATGTTATCGATTGCATTAAAGGACTAATTTAACATTTTAGGAATATGCTTGGTGTTCTTGCTGAGATCAGGTGAGAGGATCAATATGGTTCATTAAATATGAAGCTACAGCCAGCAGGTGGTTAGTGTAGCTTAGCATAACGCCTGGAAACAGGGGAAACAGCTGGGCTGAACTCTGTATGACGGAAACAGAATCCACCTACCAGCACCTCCAAATTTCACTAATTACCACGCTATGTCTTGTTTGTTTAATCCAAGCAAATACGAGTATACGAGATTCTGACAGACAGATTTTGTTACCTTTGCACAGAGCCCGGCTGGCTGATTCCCTTCAGTCTTTACGCTAAGCTGTGCCAAACAGCTGGTGGCTGTAGCAGCATATTTAATGGGGAGACATGAGAGTGGTATCTATCTTTTAATCTAGCGCTCTGCCAAAAAGTAAATAAAGGTATTTCCCAAAATGTCAAACAATTAATTTAAAGTAATTTTTGATTTAGGGAATAAACTATATAAACCATATGTCAGAAATTGTTCAAATCTTTACTCACAGACCTCCTTATTTTTATGTAGAAAGTAGCCAAAGCAATTACAGTGCAATTAATGCAATTAAAATGTATTCACACTGATGCATTAAGGATTTCTTGCAACAGTTTTTTGCAAATATAACACAAAATGTCAGTGTTGCACTCACTCCACTAAGCATGACTGCACTAACATAATACAAGAAGATGAGTACTTTTTTTTCATGGGCGCCTTAACTACATTCATGTTGGAACAGTATAAGAATTGTAATTTGTGTGCATGCAAATGTGGACAACGTATGCACATATCAAATGCAGTGTACACACCCTGTCCTTGATGATGCTTTGTAAAGAGTTTGCTGAAGAACACTTCTCTGTGTAAGGCAACATGGACAGGGGAGTCATTTACCTGCAAATGGCAGACTGGCTGTAAGCCGGACCCTCAGTTGCAGTCAGAGCCTGCCCTACTTGTGTCTGCGTAAGCCCCAAGGACAGCCGACGGATCTTGAAATTCTTGGCAAACTCTCGAATTTCCTCCAGATTAATGCCTTCCTCGCTGCTGACTACCTGCTGGGGTTCTACAATTGTGAAGAGTCTGGTTAAAAATATCTACCTACTTAAAGCGGATCTATGTTTGGATAGGAGAAGCAGGTGTACATACTGCTGACAAGCTGGCCCACTTTTGCTATGTCTCCACAGGTGATGGGTACCGTGGAAGAGAGCGTGGTGGCGGTCTTCAGTACAGACGGCTGCGGGGCGATTACAACTGGCGACGGAGTGACACTTGTTACCGAAGCCTGGGAGGGAACAAATAAATAATAGTCTTGGATGTAACCTATTTTATAAATGCAGTAGTCCTTTCTGACTCCAAAGTCCGGACAGATTTTTGTGTGTACCTGTGTGTTAGGCTTGGTAAGTGTTGGAGGAGCAGCGGCTTTGGGCAGAACTGCAGCAGAAGTCACAACTGTGGCAGGTCCATTTCCTACAGTGGCAATGATCTGTCCCTGGGTGTTGAGAAGCAGCTGTGGGGTGACAGTCTGGACCTGGAGACCCTGGAGGGGCAGGGTGGGAGTTGCAGCCCCTCCAGCCAGAGAGGCCGGGTTCACCAACAGCGGGAGGGTTCCTATAACCTGTAAATATTGTTTGAATTTTGGAGAAATACATACAAATAATTGAAACGGAACCATCTGTGATAGTTTTCGCTCTCAGGACATTCGACAGCCTGTCATAGCAGTGTTTTTGCTTCTGGAAAATAAGAATGTCCTGTTAGCACTTTACTTGGAATAAAAATCATGTCTTTCAAGATTAAACACTGCACTACTAACTGCAATGAGCTGCAATAATGGAAAGACTGAGTAATGGAAGTGTTTGAGAGGACAAATCAGTTTTCACAGAAATTGTCTTATGCTCCACTGACTTGAAATAGCACTGCTGATTGATGTTAACTGGAGGCTGGAGCCTTTATTCCCAGAAACAGAAACACAACATTCTGATTGTTCTTGGAGAGGGTGTGATTAGCAATCAAAACACATCAGTATGAAAACTTGAAAAAACCTAAATGGCACTATGTAAGGGGAGCATGTTAGTTTGGGAATTACTTGTTCTTATAGCGTTCACATTTTTCGGACTTACTTTTTAAATAATAGAATAGAAAAGAATAGAATAGAATAGAAACTGAGCAGCAGTTGCAATAGCAGTTTTTTTATAGCACCGACCTGTCCCTGGGCATTTGTGATGATCTGGCTGGTGATGCCAGCCATGTTGGACATGGCACTGGTGATGATGGGAGTGGAGGCAAGGGAACTGAGGAACTGGGGCTGTGCACCCAATGAAGCAGCATTGATCTGTGCAAAAAATAAATCACAGAACACAGCAAAATGAAATTACATGACTCATAAGCCAGATGTTAACAGTACAGAGGTGACTACACGCTGGCATTCTTACAATAGCAGGATTGAGGGAGAGTCCTGCAGTCTGCAGTGCTGCCACAGATATGTTGGACTGAGACATGGTGGTTGAGGCCGTGGTCGCCTGGGCTGCTGCCATCTGAGCTGCAGTAGCCTGGGCATTGGTCACCTGCGTTGGCTGAGACGTCACCTGCTGCACAGCAGCCTGGACTGACTGCATGGAGGCTGCTTGAGGCTGGAACACTGTCTGTGCATTTGTCTGCAGCTGGGGCTGGACTGAGTTCAAGACTGTGGCAGCTGAAGGAAAATTCAAGTGTATGCAATCTATTAGTTGAGATAACGTTTAATGTGAGAAAACTGACTAAAACATGATGACAAGACTAAGAGTTCATAGCCACACTAGCAGCTCTGTGAGGCTCCTTACAGGCCTCCTATAACGTCAGGGGGACGTCATGGTTGACATGGTTTACCGTGGTTTACAATGTTCACTATGCTGGGTAGTGGGTTAACATGCTAGCATTTGCTAATTTCTACTAAACACAAAGTAGTGTGATGGGAATGTCAATATTTTGTAGGTATTTGATCATAAATCAAAATATTAAATGAAAAGTTATTATAACCAAAGTTATTACAAGTCATCCATTAGGTAGACATGTATGTTTCTACCAAATTCGATGACATCTCCGATAGTGGATTTCACTTAAAACCACAAATGTGAACGTGGTGTAGACAAGAGGACAGGAAGGAAGTGGTGGACTGACTGACCGACAGACGTCGCCATCCCTAGAGCCACGCCACGTTGATGTGTTACACCTCAGGAGGAAATGATGTGTGTGGGCCGTTCTATAGCGCTTTTGAAGTGAGATGTCAGCGGTGATGTAGCCAGACTTACATTTTAACACAATCTGGATAAGAGAGGCCAAATGGGCAGCACACATGCAGGGACAGTTTGTATTTTACCTTGGAGGCCAGCAAAGGGCAGCTTGAGGAGGTTTCCGGCTGAGTTAGCTGCTGCAAGCCCAGGGAGAGTAGCAACATTGGTGGTGGGGAGGGTGAGAACAGCCAGACTGCCCTGGCCACCGATGGAGCCCGCCATACTCAGGGGGATGAGTAGGGGTTGGCCCAGCGACCCTGTCTGGGCCATCATACCGGTCATCAACGTGGCCAGACTTTCCTGGGTCAGCACCTGATGTTGAGAAGTAAAAGATTTGCTTTCAATCAGCATTTGTGACTGGAGTGAGCAATGTTTTTCTCAGAGGGTTCGTATACGTCCTTTATCTGTTTTTACTATCATTCTGGTGTTTTACAGGGGTAATTTTACTAAACTAAATAGTAGCAGTAATAAAATTTTCTTTGCCTTTGGACTCAGATAATCCATCTTCCTCTGCTGCAGTACTGAATTTCTTTTGTTTTTTCACGATATTTGGTGTTTTATTTTTGTTGTTGCCGTGGTACGTATTGGTTCGAATTCACTCCAATTTTTTTCTACAGCCTCAGGCCAGGTGTTCAGGTGTTTGGGATCAAATTTGTTCCATTTTTCACATTCACAATGTACTGGAGGCAACTGCCACAGTCAGTGACTTCACTAAATCACCCACACTCGCCTGTGGGTGACAATAGTGACATTAATCCCTCTGACACATGAATATTGGACAAGAAATTATATGTGAACAGGGTGAAATGCAAATAAGGCTTTTTTTCTTTTGCCCTCATCACTTGTCATTTCACACTGAACTTTCAAGGCCAGTGTACACCAAACACCTTGTTTTAGGTCAAGAAAACTATTTACTACAATATTCTTTCTCTAATGACAAAAGATGAATATGGAAAGAGTGCTTGGTGTGTAAATTCATACCTGTGGACAGCCTTGTACAGTGATGGGCATGGTGGCCTGGGGCTGCGGCATGGACACACTGATGGGAACAGCAGGAGTCAGCGTTTGGACAGCGGGGACCGGAGCCTCTACAGACACCACCTGCTGCTCACCCAGCACTGCAGGAGCACAGCTAACGTTGGTTCTTACTGACATTTCAAGTGGTTTTCACAGCTGTCATTGGCATTTCAGTACATCTGTGTCATGTGCATATGAATAATAAAAAGTCGTCATCTATCCTTTTTCATCTAGCAAGGGCTTGATTTACCTATTCCCCCTGTGCTCTGGGGCACAGTGGGGCTGTCCTGGGTGCTGCCGCCTTCCGGTTGCTCCGCCGCCTGAGCCACTCCCTCCTCAGCTTTGCCTTCACTCTTCCCATCGTTTACTGATGACGGCAGAGACGCATCGACCTCTACCTCTAGCACTCGAATAGTCTCATGGCCAGACATCACAATGACCTGCGCAGTGATCGGGAATAAAAGCTGAGATGACTCAAACGTACAAGGATCTGCCAACTCTATTGCACTTCTTTTGTGAATTTTTTTTATCATAATAGATAAATATGGTAAAAGTCTCACTTCATCTAGTATCTGAAGGGTCACAAAAGAAAGCCTGAATTTAGTATTTATCCCCCTCATCGATTTACTGTCTAACTACATGTAGTGAATCCCCTTTTTGACTCAACCAGTGACTTATGGTATGCAATAAGGAAAGACCTAGAGGAGAGGCAGCAAGACAACCTGGGCTGGAAGACAAAGTGCAGAGAGACAATGCAGGAAGAGAGAGGAGGATGCATACCTGGTTGTCTTTGGCAGGGAATTTCAAAGTGCAGGATTTAAATGGCTGAAAAAAGACTTCTGCAGTCAGACAGTGAATGGCTAAGGAGAACAGAGAAGCCAAGCACATATTAGGACACAATGACCAAAAACAAAAAAAAAACAATACTAAAAAAAAAAAAAAAAAAAAAATGAAAATGAAAAGAGCATGAGTACAACAAAACAATGATAAGAGCATCAGCCAACAAGCAGCTCAAGCAATGCTTTCAATATCCCCTCTGTGAAGAGCATTGCTTTTGTTTGCTGACTATGTCTATGTACACAGAATGTTACTAAAGAGAGGAAAAAACACAATTAATTATTAAGCATGGCAGTTTAAAGACTGATAACTCACAAGCATAGAGCAGCAGGAATTATTAGGCGATCAAACACAAAAGTGGCTCCTGATCTCAATGAACTGCTGTGTGGAAGTTAATCATTCCGTTATGATATGATATGCTGGCACATGGAGGGTGACAGGAGCAAACAGCAGCACAGAACTTGAAGACAACATAAGTTATGAGGGTTCGGCTAAGCTCTGTGTGGCTACTGCAAGAAGAGAGGGCCTGTCACTGTTCAGACAGGTGAGTGTTACCTGCTCATTGACAGTAAGCGGGGCATCTTTGGCAGGGAGATCCTGGGAGTTCATGGCTCGCTGCACCACCACAGTCACAGTCTTCCTGGCATTCTGAGCAAAACACACACAGATCAAACAAAAAAGTCTTTAAGGTCCTTCTTAATATGTTTTGCAGCTATTTCAGGCATTAAAACTTATAAATTTTCATGTTGGTGACCCCTGTAAGCCCGTAGTATCCGCACTACAGGGGGCAAATGCTGGTTACAGACCCAGACCCACATGCAGAGGACTGTTTTTTATTCATGGCTATTTCTGTCATTGCAGGACCAGACTATTTGGAGGGGCCTATAAACAGGCCATACTGTGTTGCACTTTAGCTGCAGAAAGCGGCATGAAACACGCTGATCGTGGACATAAAGTGGTTACAAATTCATCATAGATCAAAAAAAGATTCCAGAGGACGACTTTCCTGCTGCAATGCCCCGTTAGAAATGAGGATCTGTCAAAACTTCAGCGGGTGTTGATGGGCTCCCCACCCCCATCCCGGCCAATAAAAGTCTCGCCGCGTCGGCCACTTTTGAAGACAAGCACTAACCACCAAGTACAGGCGACAGAAATCATCTCGACCCGTGCCTAGAGACCGAATATTATGTATTTCCCTCTCTTTATCATAAATATATAAATTATGCTAATTACGAACATTGCATATTAACCAAAACTCATTTCCTCTCGCCATTTCGCTGCTATGCGCGAGGAGCAGGCTCGAATAGAGTCCGGTTATTATATTCAACTTACCGCGTAAATGCAGCTTATTCGCTGTAATCCCCCGCTCTTATAAAGGTCCTTGTCACAGTTTGTTTCAGTCACACATAATTAAAAATTCATCTCAGCTCCCAGACAGGCGCTGTGACTGCACACAAAAGAGGTATTTGCATTGATAAGGAGGGTTGCAATGTTAGGATCTCCTCTCTCTTAATATTTAATGACGATGGCCTTTCTGCAACAGTTCAGATAATCAAAAATCCTCGAGGTGTCTCACAAAATCCTATTTCAGCTGTAAAGTCGGACAAAATTGCCACAAAATTGGCCTTTTGCACTACGTCATGAACATAATTTATGCAAGGAAAAAATCTTGCATTGAAAAATGTCTGCCTCGACTTGAGAGCTGCCATGGCTCTCTTAAAGGGGAAGTGCCCCAATAAAAGCTGAACAGTGAGAGCAGCTATGAATCATTGACACAGAGAAATAATAGATGAAACACCGTGCTGCTACACGAACAGTTTCTTAATACCGCTCTTTGTTTCACTGACAGTGTGTTTGAATGAGAAATTACCCGTTTACTTCGATGAACTTGTACAAAATTATGAAAACAACACAACAGGATTCCCAAAAAACAACTGCTCATATTTTATGTAGGCCTACTATGGAGATGGTATCCTTTGTTATATTTTGTTTTGATATATTGAAAGCTGAATAGAATAGCCGATTCATGGATCCCTCTGGATTGGACTTCCTTCTACCTGACTTGCCCTGACTGGCTGTTTTATAGTGTCATACCTGCTGTGATTTGTTTTGTTAACTTGGTTTAGAGAAAATATGTGGTTCTGTGGCTGTGTGTATTTATATTGAAAATAAGGGGGAAAAAAATAACCCTGATAAATATATCACACTCTGTAAAACGGAGGCTTTAAAATCACCTACTAGTTTTTGTTTTATGTCAAATAAAGAATTCTTGCTTTTTATGAATTCTAAACACTACATAATGATACTGTACTCAGTAACAGTATATATACCTGTATTGAGTGATTTATTGTGTTGTTTTTTGTTGTATTCCCTACACTTGCTTTGAGTATGATCTTGATGTATAAAACTTGTTTTTAATCCTTAACCAAATTGTGAAAGCAGAGCTTATAGGCTAATTAGACCTTGACCACTCAAACCTCCTGCAAACATATAATTATATTTTTTGTCATCTAAGTTACTCTACAAAAGGTTACTGGTGTTACTGAAAAGTTCTTTTGTCTCTTGATGTTTTACTGTTGTTTTGTCACTATAAAACAACAATGACTGAATCAATAGAATCAATACATGGATGTGTTTCGCTTATAAATGTTGGTACAACATTAATAAATACTTGTGTACATACATGATAATGAGATCCTGATCTTTTAATTATGAGCTCTCAATCTATTATTATTATTGGGAGAGTTTTATTTGTTTTTGTCGTATGTTTTTTGTTGTTTGTTTTTAAAGCTTGAATGTCAATCTAATTAAGTGTTGATGTTGTTGTATATTTCTTTTTGAACAAAGTATTTTGTAAAATGTTATATTAAACGTTAAGAGCCTTGTGTTAACAGACGTAAAATTCAAACAGGAAGTGTAATGTTGCCATGGATTCATTGAGTCATAACAACTTAAGCCCCATTTTTTAACCTTTATTTGTTCACATTTTGGAAAATTAAAAAGGCCGAAATAGCTATTAGTAGATCATTGTTGCTATGTACCATTGGGTGCACTGAGAACTATCAGTGAATTACTGTGATACCGTGGGAATCTTAAAAACCTGATGATTCTCAGGCAAGTTCTGAGGCGTACCAATTCCTGCCTCGTTAGTCTACGTTTTTTCGTAATTCAGATAGTTTTCTGATATTGTTAATTGTGACATTATAAATTAGAATTACGCAGCCAAGTCCAATTATTTTTTCTTTTGTGAATGAGACAACAGTTCACCTTCATTCTTCAGCTTCCTTTTGTTTCCTACCTGTAGGGGGCGCTCGAGCAGGTGAAACACTGCGTGCGTCGAACGAACCACAGATAGAGAACGAGTGACGACACCACTTCCACAACAACAAGAAGCTGAAAAACAAGGAAGTGGATGATCGTGAAGCAGCCGTAACCTGTTATAAGGCCGTGACTACATACGCAGAGTCTCCCTTTTAATCTGATATTCCTCAGCCTCCGGAACAGTCCACAACAATGAACAACAAAGGTATTTCTCCAGACCGTATTTAGGAGATTAGTCAACTGTTCGTTATAGGACGCTGATGTTATAACTAGAGATGAAGAGCTGTCGTTATGGCCATCTGAAGGAGAGGACTTCACGTTTAGCTACGTACATGACAATAAACCGACGCTTTCTGGTTAACACGGAGCACAGTCATGTTCAACTTAGGCATCTAGTTTATCATCTAATACTAAAGATGTTAGTAATGAACATCTGGATTTACTGTCACCTTATATTCTCGGACCATTATTGGCCAAGTCACATATTTTCAGTCAGCTAGCATCACTAAAAACAGGCGAATTTTAAAGGCAAAGATGACACCGTTTCCTCTTGTTTTGTAAGACCCACGCATGGGAATTTAAATCTGTACCGTGTATTTTACTGATACTTTGCTCATGTGTGTATAAATTAGTTAATTTGTATATTTTATATTATTTGTGTTATATAAAACTTACAGTTTTATACGATAAGACAAATTAATCTACAACTATTTTGTTCATCGTTTTATCATTTCACGTCTTTTATAAAGCTAAAATGTAAAAACAAATTCTCAGAATCCAGCAAATTTTTGTCTAAATCCTATATTGTTTCCTTGATAAAAGTTCAAGTTCAAATTAGTAATACCAACCATAAAAACTACAGCTGAAATTAATTATTTATTCAGGAGCAGGGAGTAATTAAAAAAAACATAAAAGCATCTAGACTAACGTGTAAACCAGCTAAATATAACTAAAACGATTAGTTGATTTATTGATTGGTCGATTTATTGATTGGTCAAATTAATCAGAAACTAATTTGGTAATTGATTGGTAGGTTTATTGGTCAAATTAATTAGCAACTAATTTGATCTTTTTTTAACACAAATGGCATAAATTCTCCTCTCAAATGTGAATAATTTGTTTTCTTTGTCTTCCCATCAGACAAAAAAGATTTCAAGGCATCAAAGAATTGCTCAAGGAAATAATCAGTAAATGAATTGATAATTTAAAAAATCACATGTCAGTACTTAGTAACCTCCCTCTTGGCAGATATCACTGTTTGCAAATACTTCTTGTAGCCAGCCACATAATCATAGTCAGGTATTTTGTTGCAGCCAGGCAGGTTTGTAGATTTAGGGCAACTTAGTTATTTTTTATTTCTGATTAATTTACTGATTATTTTTACTGATTATCGAGTGTTATCAATGAGCAGAAATACCCATCACAAGTTCCCAGAGCCTGAGGTGGAACCTTATGGTCTTGTTTTGTTTGATGAAAGAACAAAGAAAACCAGAAATAATTCACATTCGAGAAGCTGCAAACAGAGAACCTTTGCATAAAAATTGTTTAAACAATGAATCAAATATCAAAATACTTTCACATTTATTTTCCATAAAAAAAAAAACAGCAATTAATTTCAGCTGTAGTATTTATCATTGGAATAAGTAATTTGCTCTTTTTGGTGCAGTTTTGTCAAGTAAACAAGACAGGATTTATAGGCAGAAAATTTCTCGGGCGTCTTTTATCCTTTGTGGATAAAATAAATTTTACTAATAGGCGATCTCCGGCTGTGAGTGACTGGAATTGACACTAACTTTGTATGTGCTAAATTCATCTACTGTCCATATTTAAATATTAAGATATACTCTAGTACTGCTGAAAATGTGATATTCTTTGGTGTATTCTGACAGTGAACATGATGTTGTGTAACTGCTGAAATCCCAATCACTTCACTCAGTCTGAGATTTCTATGTCAATCACTGTTAAGACTATAGAGACAAATATTTGCTTTAAAGTAAAATGTTGTTTTGCAGGTTCATATCCACAGCAGGCTGTGTACCCTCAGCAGAGCACTGCACCTGTATACCCTCCTGCTATGCAAATGTCTCCTCAGGCACCTCCTTACACAGACACACCACCTGCATATTCTGAGGTAATTATTGCATTTCTAAGTCATACAATAATACAGTTACTACTCACAGTGACCCTTCTAAACGGTTTTAAACCTGTCTGTCCTCCTCTGTGTCTGCAGATATACCAGCCCAGATATGTGCTTCCACCTCAGGTGCCTGGTCAGATGCCTCAGATGTCCTCTCCCTACCCTGGTGCTCAGGTGTTTATGCCCATGCAGCCACACATGGCTGTTGGGCCAGTGGGTCAGAATGTCCCCATGGCTTACTATCCCATGGGAGCCGTGTACCCGCCTGGATCAACAGTGATGGTGGATGGTGGCTTTGATACTGGTGCTCGCTTCACAGCAGGCAGCAGCGTTTCCATCCCAGTGAGTGTCCATCTAGTTCAATGATTTAAAGGAGCCATATTGATCACAGTTAGGTTGTTGTTGAGATGCAGTGTCAGATTATCTTATGTCTGTGCATGTTTGTGCTTGTTTCTCCCCTCCTCAGCCCCCACCTCCTGGACATCCCCCCAATGCAGCTCAGCTGGCTGCCATGCAGGGTGCCAATGTTGTAATGTCACAGCGCAAGAGCAACTTCTTCCTGGGTGGATCCAGTGGAGGTTATACCATCTGGTAACAGCAACTTCTCAACTCCTCCATCATGCCTAAACCGTGTCCCCGTCCCAAATGATGCCCCAGTTCTACCCCCATCCCATATGCCACCCTCTTCAGGCTGCTTGGCCATGCCACAATACTGATATCACCTAACGGAATGTAATATTTTAGAGCCCTTGTGAAAGGTACAGTACTCCACTTGTGACCTAGAGATCAAATGATAAATGCCACTGCCTGGAGAGGACAAATGCAAAATTTTTAATGTTGTAGAATTCATGCCATAATTCTTCATTGGGTCTAACCTCTTTGGTCATCCCAGATTGGACCTCTTTCAGGCATTTGTTGAAGAGACCTGGTCTCCTTTGATCAAATGGATCACAAATTACATTGAGATGTTCTTGTATACCTGTAAAGCTACGTAAATGAAATGTTGAAATATCAGACCCGCATTATTTAGTTTAGCTGCTTTATGGTGAAAGTGAAACGCAGTTACAAAGTTGCAGTTAACCGCAAAAAAAAAAGAAGAAATCTCCACTTGTCTTTTTTGAAAACTTTTAGTGTAGTAAAATTAATAGATGTGTAATAGTTCCATGTAAATACCAGTATGATGATGATGATCAAGAGAAATAACATCTCAACTATACAAAAAAAAAAAAACCTGCATCTTGGATGCTTTTAGTTAGAATTGTCTTGTCTTTTGCACAGTATCCAAAATACCATGGCATATCTGTTGCACAGTAAACTTCCTATCTGACAGATTGTTACATTGAAATCACTTGTAAATTAAAAAAAATTTGAATTAAAGCAAATAATTGAAGAAAAGATTCCATGCAATATCCAAAGTGAATTACTGTACCTTGTTGGGCAACTTGTAGATGAACATAGTCAAGTGCCAAAGAGCACTGGGGATAGCCCTAATTTAAAGAAAATTAACTTCAGTAAACTTAAAGGAAAGAAATTTAAAGTAAATCCAAATAGTAAGTTGAATGGGAAGGGGTGGTTGGTGTAACATTTTAGCTTTTTTTTGTCTCCTGTTTCTATTTCACAGTCGGATACCCAGAGTTTATACACTAAATGTTTATTGTACAGGTTTCAAGAATTACCCTCCATTTGTTTGTCTTTCACAAAGTATAATTTGGTATCATCAAATAAAAATTTTTCACCATAGAGGAATGTCACCTTTGTGATAGCATTAGTCAACATTTTCTAAGGTTGAGGAGACTTAAATATTTCAGTGTTTCGTTTCTTCCTTCACTACTTTTCCACATTCAAGTGATTTACATGAGTAGTTAGGCTAATAAATTTGTTAGTATAACCAATGAGCTGGTTGTACCAAAGATTTGGTCTACAATGCACTTATGTTTGGTTGTGACTGTAAATTTTTAAGGTCACAATTTAAAAGCAAACATATCATCGAATTAGCAGTTATGAGATTGTCGGCACCTAGAGCCGTCAGTCTGACACGACTGCAATTGTTGTGTTAACGTCACTTTATGTGGGTCACTTGCATCCTTTAAGTTGTTGCATACTTTTGCACCTTTTTGCTATGTACAAATTTGATTAAATACTTTTTATCTGAGATGCACTGCTAAGCAAATCTGAGAAGTTGCAGACAAGGGGCTACTCTCTTTTTTTAAAATTCTGGTTTCATGTCTTTTTAAAAGGAAAGCTGTGAGATTTTTGAACATTTATAGATTTAAAAAAAAAAAAAAAGCTTCTTTTTCATCAAGTCTATTCCATTTTAAAGTAATGTCAAAATGTGTCGTGTTGTTCAGTAGATTGAAAGTGTATGCAAACTTTTATGCAGTGAGGCTATTATCTCTGTCAGCATAATTGTTAATTTCCAAGACATTTTTGTGCTGCTAATTAAACCTCTTTAGAATATTTACATCATACATTATCATGCAAACTTAAATAAAGTATCTGAAACTAGGTAAGTCTGTGTGGATACCATCGACTGATATTTGTAGATATTCTTCATTTTGGTGTCTGGTAGCGTCAATGTGTCACTGGGTATCCGACATACCGTATCAAGTTTTAACAGCTGTGGCCTCCAGGAAACAAATGCTGTTGCCGTCAACCACCATTCAGTGATTTCTCAGTGTTATTTCAGTCAGAAAGACCAGCTGTCTGAAAGCCAACTTCTTTCATCTGATGACCCTCATCTGATGAACGTCCTCTGTGCAGCTCACACACAGAGCTGCTTTAGCATACGTGACTGACGCGTCGCTCAAGTGTTTTTAAAATGGCTCAGTGTGCATTTTGCTGGGTAAGAGGCCACAGCTATCAAAACTTCAAACAAAAAAAAAAATATGATTCCAACAAATGTTTCCTCTTTTTTTTTTTCCATCTCTGCTCTGATTGTTTGTTAAGCAGCATAATGGTGGCTTTGTCCCAGCAATATGAAGTACTGTAAACTACAGCTGACCAGTAGATGCTATGCCAACCACAGCCAGCAAATGGATCACTCTTTGGTGAAGGATTATGGACATTTATAGTTCAGGGATTCTCTTGACAATATTTTGTAAAATAGATGTATGTACTAAAGTGATGTGACGGACTTTGGTACACATTCTATCTTTTAAGATTACTAAAGGAGATGAGTGTCACTACAGTTTGCTGAGACATGTCAAAGATGGAATACTTTGAAAAAAAGAACTTAGGTGCACTTAACTTTTTTATACTAAACTTAAAATTTAAAATGTAAGTTTAGAATAAAGGTTATTTTGGAAATTTGAAACGTTGCATGTTTTGTCATTTAATTTTATTCGCATGAACAATGTATTAGAACGGGGCAGGTATTGATTTTAAGATTGTGATACGAGACTAGATAACATGGGGTTTAGGTTATTGTATCGTTGTGGCCAGACTGCATCACAGGTAATTTATAGTTTTTCAACTTATTTGATTGAGCAGGTCCTTCTGTTTGCTGGCCTTCATTCCAACAAATCCTCATCAGCCACTTAAGTTTGATGTACTTACAGTACGGGACAACAAAGTCATTTTGACATAAAAAAAAAAGGTACCGCGTGAAAAATATGATTCTGTATTTTTGGTAAAATCACCTCCTTTACACTAAGTTGCCAGTTTATTGCCTCCATTTAGCCATATCTGTTGCTGTTCACTCCAGCCCACAGTAAATCACATCTCCCTGAAGTTTATCATATTCAGTTGTTGTTGACGCCGATATAAAGGTTTTGATTCATGTCTGTGGTAATTCTTTGCAGCTGAGGTTTGTTGTCTTGTTTTGAAATGCATTAACTGAAAGGTGTTTCTAATATTTTAAATCAACTGTCAAACATAGGTCATCACAGACTGAACATTCATTCACCTCTCAGGGTCGCCGCTGCAGCCAATCCCAGCTGACATTGGGCGAGGGCGGGGTATCACAGTGCTGACATGTAGAGACAAACCACCACTCACATTCACACCAAGGGGCAGTTTAGTGTTACCAATTGATCTAAACCTGCATGTCTTTGGCTTGTGGGAGGAATCCATGAGAACACAGACCGGCAACAGCTGGCCGTCAGATTCGAACCCAGAACCTTTTTGCTGTGAGGTGAAGTGCTAATCACTGCACCACCGTGCCAGACTGAACAGAAGTGTCATAATGGTGGGATTATAGTGGATGAAAGATCTAGGTCTAACTCATTGTGATGTGTCTAAGACAGGGGTTTTCAAAGTCTGAGACTGTGGACCAACCCTCAGAAAATTTGGAGAAAGGCACCCCCTCACCCCACCCAGGTTTACTTGCTTTCTTTCGCTCAATTCCTGGATGCCTATGGGATCATGGTGATGTCATTGGATCCCATAGACATCCAACAATTGAGCCAAGATAGCCTAATGCTGCTGTTTGACATAACTGGAGACTAAACCCAAATACATAGAAAGAGTTGTCCAAAACTACTGTATCTGTGAACCATCTCTTTAACCAAATCACACACATTTAGGCCAATTTACATGATCTCCCTTTTGATAACTAATTTAATACCTTGTAATATATTTTCCCTTCCATTCGCTGGGTCTCCCCTGAAGCTTTGGAGCCCCCCTGGTGAGGCCTTTAAAAACCTCTGGTCTAAAATATTTGAATTCTTTGCGCATTGATCATCGATTCAAAGTCAGGGCAGCAAAGCTGATGATTATGACATTGCCTACTTCAAAATGGAAATACTATGCAAACACTATAATCCAAAGTCCAAAAACAAGCTTTATTGCCTTCCATATTCATCTCAAATAGGGAAGCCACCAGTAACAATGTCTGTAAATACAAAAAAAAAAAGCCAGGTAGAACAACGTCAAATGCAACAAATAAAATTTGATGTCCTGTACTCAAAAAGGGGACATCATTTTTTAAACTAGCTTATTAAAGAACTGCATAGAAAAATGATTATCTTAAAAGCAAATCGATATAAAAGTAACTGCCCTCAAAAGCACCAGAACATGTCTAGTACAAGGTTTGTGTGGAAAAACACAGCATGTCTGAGTGAAACAACATATTGCAGATACTAAAGAGAAAAACGGAAACACAGCTGATGAATGGTGGAACTTAGAAGCTAACCTTACATTTTAAAAGAGCTGCTGAGTATTTACTGATCATGTAACTGTGACTGTAGACGCCTTAAAATCCCACCACCTGTTTCACGCCCAGCTCTGCTAATCTGCACACACCTGTTGTCTGTCACCTGCTCCACATCCATCAACATTCAGTCTTACAGTAATAACTTCATCTTTGGTTTTACTTTGTGCACATGTGCGTTTGTTTTAGAGCAAAAACTTAAACAAGGCATTCCTCTGACCGGTGTGCAGCAAGTAGCGGCCTTCCCTCAAAACACAGATAGAGGGAAAAAAAAACAAAACAGTCCCATTTCTTCTCAGGCCTCTGCAGACTCCTTTTTTTCTTTTTTTTTTTTCCTTAAGCCCCACTCACAACCTGCAAGTCATGCACTACGTTCAGATGAAGTATTCCTTCTTTTCACTCGCTGCCTGGTTACTGTACTCCTCGTCGGGGTCCTCTCCTGGAGCCAGCTCCCCTGTCGTCCTGTAGTCCCCTTTATTGTGGCAGAGATACCGGTAAAGCAGGAAGCCCAGGACAGCTACTGTCACCAGGATGAGAACGATAACCACTGGGGGGGAAAAAAAAAAAAAAATGCTGTTGTAAGACTTCACAATGTCACAGATAAAATTCAGGATGAACTACGGACAGTTACCTGCAATTACCGCCGAGTCTGAACTCGTGGGGACTGCTGTCGTTACCACTGAGAAAACAAAACAAGTAGATTAGTTTTTAAACCACTGGTGGCAGGTAACAGACAAAGTGGAAAACTCATGACAATGTTTTCTACTGAGAGGAAATAAACTGTCATGAAACTGAAATGTCATGTCTCACAACATAAAAACAAAAGAGGTTAGGAGTTACCCTGAATCATGGTGGTGTCTGCTTGTGTGGGATGTGATGTCAAAGGCTCCATATTTGAAGCTGAAAAAAAAAAAAAAAAAAAACCACAAGCAATATAGAGTATGTGTTGATAAAACAGCACAAACTATCAAGATTATATCAGAATACTGGTTAGCTACAGCATTCAAAGCCAAGTGAGTACATTCACGAAGGATCTTAAAAACACAGTGTACTTACTCTGCCTCACAGTTGCAGCTGTAGAGTCTGTTGTTAAAGGCACCATATCTGAACCTGGAAGATCAAAAAGCATGTTAAAAATGTCACAGGGCTCTTATCTACAGCCCACAGTGTGTGTTTGTGTTTGTTTGTGTGTGTGTGTGTGTGTGCCGCTAGAAGAGAATGGTATAACTGCATAGCTGCTGGGGTGGAGGGGAGATATTAAGTGTTGTGACACAGTAATCTGATTATTAAGGGCTGAAACTGAAACAAAGCTGTCAACCTCCGATTTATTTCCGAATCCTCTGTGATGCAATGACTTAATCAGAGAACACACCAGTGGCAGAGGAAGTGCTGAGATCTTTTAATTTGAGTAAAAGTAACAACATCACGCTATAAAAACTAGTCTTCATGTTAAAATGTGACTAAAGCAGAAGTACACAAGTATTATCCGCAACAGACCTGCAAAACAACATTAATTAGTCGACTGCTGACAGAAAAAGAATCTGCAATTAAGTAAAAAAAAAAGCCAAACATCAAAGCCCTCAAATGTAATAATTTGCAGCTTTTCTTGGTTTTACACGACTGTTGTTTTTGACTGTTGGTTGAATTAAACAAGACATCGCCACATTTTTCACTGTTTGCTGATGTTTTCCAGACCAAATGATTAATTGGGCTTCAACTAATGATTATTTTCATTATTGATTAATCTGCTGAAGTACAACTACCTCAAAATTTGACTTAAGTGCTCTGGTAAATGTATGTATTACTTTGCTGGAAAACAACCAAAATCTAGCTTCAGAAATCTTTAGAGCCAGATTTACCTCCTGGGAGGTCTGGGGGAAAAAAATCTGTTGTTGGGTCCCTGTTGACCCAGACAGCTACCCTGCTCTGTCCTAGTGACTACCATATTTCCTGTGCACTTCCTCACTCCCCAAAATACAACAAGCAGTCTTCACCCCCCCACCCCCTCGCCCATCCCTGTGCCTAGTCCTGTGTGGACCAGCTGTGTGGGATGTTCCAGTTCATCTTCAACCAGAGCCTGAAAATGGTGAGAGTGTCATTCTTGTGCAAGACTTCCTGCGTGCTACCAGTACTAAAGAAATCACACCTGAAGGAACTACACAGCTACAGGCGGGTGACACTGACTTCTCACCTGATGAAGGCCAGGTCCTGACCTACCTCCGCCCTCCGGTGCACCTATTCTTAGACCTGCTGCAGTTCGCACATCAGTGAGGCATCGGTGTAGCCAATGCCAACATCCACCTTCTTTACAGATCCTTCTCCATGTGAAAGACCCTGGATCTACTGTGAGAATCATATTGTTCGACTTCGCCGGTGCATTCAACACCATACTAACCTTACTACTGAGGGAGAAGATGCATTGTGTGGTGGTAGATCGCTGCCTCACCATTTGGATGAGACAAACAGACCACAGTATGAAGGGGTTTAAGGACTGTGCGTCTGACTAGGGACAGTCCTGGCCTCCTTCCTGTTTATCCTCTACACCGGACTTTATACATCACTCATCAAACTGTCATCTGCAGAAGTTCTCAGATTACTCCGCTAATGTTGGCTACATCACTGATGGAGCTGATGAGCAGTATAGGAGACTAACCCAGGACTTTGTGGGCTGGTGTCACTGGAACTGCCTCCAAATAAACAATGGAAAAACCAAAGAGCTGGTGATAGATGCCCCTGGGGCCAAACACCACCCACCCACCCACGTGTGAATTTCAGAGTGTAGACTTTGGACGGACAATGCTAATACACTATGCAAGAAAGGCCAGAGGAGACTTCATCCGCTGAGGAGACTTCATCCGCTGAGGAGACTCAGACCTCGGAGTGTTCTCTTGGGGCAGCAGTATCTCGACAGCAGACAGGAAGAGACTGAATAAACTGGTCAAGAGGGCAGGACGGAGTCCTGGGATGCCCCCCGGATACAGTGGAGGTGGTGGGACAGAGAAAATGTTGGCCAAGCTTTCATCCTGAGGGGAGAAAGTCTCCCACCCCCTGCATGAGACTCTGACAGCACCGAGCGGCGCCTTCAGCGGTCGGCAGCTCCACCCACGGTGTTCAAAGGAGCGATACTGCAGGTCTTTACTTCCTGCTGCTGTCAGACTGTAAACGAGCACTGCTCACAACAACCCACTGGGTACTGCACAAACACCAATGGACAGTAATATGTGCAATATTTCTTTGTAACACCAACTTTTTCTCTCACCGATGCTCGATGTATGTACAAGACTACACTTCATGTGAACAATGTGCAATAGTACACCTCATGTAAATACACTGACAATGTATTTTTTTCTCTCTTAACTAAGCTTAATGCCATCTATTTGATCTTATCTCATCTTATCTTATCTAACACTCCTGTGCTGGAATACCAATACTGGGCCCACGGTTTTATGTTTGTCAATTACTGTTAAGTAATTAGAATTTTTTTAAAAACTGCAGTATTTAGAAATATATGCACATGCGCACAATACAAACTATAATAATAAAGGTCTTAAAACAATAAATAATCATCTTTGCAAATATTCTCCTTTAATTCATAAACAGGACAACCAGTTGATGAATGAGCCTGGGCCTTTGGGAGCTTTTGGGTGCAGTCATACAAATAAATCAGCGCTGTTATTATTGATCAAATGTGCACTTACTGTTCATGGTTGCTTTTTAACTCACTGCCGACCTGTAAGAAAAACACAAAAATTGTTAAAACTAACAAATAAAGACAACAATATCTCCCTGCATTTCAACAATAACGTTTCAGAGTTACTCGATTAATTGACTGGTCTACTGTCAAAAAATTAATCAAGAACTATTTTGATGATTGGTTAATCATTTTAGTCACTTTAGAAGCAAAAATTCCAAACATTCACAGATTATAGCTTCCTATGATTTGACAATTTAATGCACTTGCATGTCATATGTGACAGTAAACAGTAAACAGTAAACATTTTTGGGTTTTGGACTTTTTGTCGAATAAAACAAGCGAATGAAATAGATTACCTTGGGCTGTGGGAAATTTTAACAGACATTTTTTGGACAAAAAAATGTATGATTTATCGAGAAAATAATTGTTAGATGATGAGCAAAGAATAGTAGGAAGTTTTATCTACAGTGAAAATAGGTGCAGCCCTGACGTTTTCCAACCATGTCACAATAACCTAAATGTTTTTATTTGAACATGGAAAACAGCTGGTTAACACATTTCCTCCATTGTTACCGACATATTTAATTTTTCAGCTGCTCCTTTGTCTTCTTAGTAAACAGGTCACTCTGACCTTTTTAAGAAACACAAACTCTTTCACCCGCATGTTCTCATAAACTTAGCTTGTCTGAGAAAGCGACCCCGGGAAAATTACGACATGTGAGCTAAAAACTCTTCCATGATTCTCAAACACTGAACAAACAATCAGACATTGTTCATCACAGCTGTGCTGTGAGCTTACCTGGGCGCAGCGGGGCGTCTCACTAACCTAGATAATAAAACTTTTCCCCAAGCTAACTTCTAAGGTGGAGAAAACTAACGCACACTGCTAACTGAAGTTTGAAATTTAAACTCCCTGTGACTCCGCTCAGGCGTCCAAAATTGCGTCTGTGAAACACAGTAAGTAGTTCTACTTCTTCCCCCAGCACTCGTGAGTCATGCAGGACACGCTCTCGATTTCCGACCCCTCCCTTTCCTCCCCCTTCTCCGTCAAAGATCGTCTATGAGCAAGATATCACTGCTGAGTTTAAATGTGGAACAGACAGAGCTGCAGCTGCTTGTTTCCATGGACTGATCAATCTCTTAAAGGGCCCCTGGGCAAAAAAAATGCCCCCACTGACTCCCTCACTAGTATTGGCCAAAAATGAATAAGCTAATCTTTTCTATTGGTATATTTTCTAGATCAATACAGGCCAATAAGTAGCCATACATTCACACTGTAAAGTCAGACAAAAGCTATCACCTTCTCAGTGTTTGTATGTTATCAAACTAACTGCAGGCCATATAATTGAAGGCATTAAAACCTTAAACTGCCACCTTAGTTGATATTGTACTTTGTGGTGCAAATAAATTAACTAAATAAATTACCTAAACAGGTGAAGATGGATGAAGCTGTGGTTTTTTGGGACCCCTCAGGATCTGGGGACCCCTGGGCTGTTGCATTTGATCTTGATAAGATGTACTCCTCGAGTTGAATAAATTGATCTTTGTGTGTAAAATCAGTGGGGTGTCTTTTCAAAGAAGTCAAAAAACATTAGCCATATTGAGCTGGACATCTTCATCGTTCCTTCAGAATGAGCCCCAGTGCTGACTCCCTGCTGACTGCCCTCACTGAGTCCCCATAAAAACATGCATAGATTTTATTATTGCTCAGTCACAATACAAAGTCTCTTTCCTGTCTGTTTTTGTAAATAACATAAAACTATTTTCCAGTCCACCCATAGTCTGCACTCCTACACAAATATGTTGGCTCTCAAGCTTTGACAACTAGCACAGAGTTCATATCACAGAAGGTTGTTGTTCATATTTTTAAAAGCATGTTTCAGCAAGGAGTGGTCTTTATGTGTATAAGTAAGACATTTTAGCCAATTGACCACAACACATTTTAGGAAGTTCACATCTAACTTCTTATTCCTACACAAACTGAAGCATAGGCAAAAAAACTCCACTTTATGCATTATCAAATTTATCCAGTATAAACTGACATCTCTATTATCAAACGATTCATCATCACTAAATCAAATATTTTAACTCTGGAATTCCACAATATCTTTTTCGACAGCTTTATCTCTCAACTTTTCCATTACGCTCAGTGAGACTTTTTGTCCTTATCACTTAAAACGTCCATTTTGAGAGAAACAAATGCAGCTATTGAGACAAAGTTTTAATTAAATGCTTTTTTATTATTTGTTGTGTACAAATTTCATAATAATTCCCACATATCTTAGCTTTAGATGTGCATACTCATTAAATAATTACAATTAAATAAACTGTAGAGAAATAACTTGAGTGTAAATGAGATTAAGAAAAGATAACCGTGTTAATTTTTATCTTCGAAGTGCACAGCTAATTAATAGATTCCCGTTTTATGAGTAGAAAGGTTCAAATTTATAATTCAAACTAAAATGAATTTCACATGAATGAAAATGAATCCCTGTTGAATCCCTGCCATCAAAATCGGATAAAAAAAGTAGAGGAAAATTCAAAAAAGTAAAAGGAAAATACAAGAAAATCAGTGATGCTACTGTTTAGTTTCAGTCTTTTGGTCAATGGCAACAGAGTTTAGTTCCGTTCCTCATGAAACTGAGACCACAGCTCAGTACATCTTTGTGTTCATGTTGTAGTCAGTTGGTTTTCTAAGTTTTCTAACCATGTAAACCTAATAGTGCATTTATGTTTGCAACATTATACACATAAAAGAAATACTTTGATTTTAAAATGTACCTGTTTGGTATAGGATATAATGAAACGGGTGCTTTTAACATTAAACAAAAATATTAAAAAGTTTAACCCAAAGACATTGTAGAGTGTATTTACAATTGATTCCAATAAAAGATAAATAACAGCAACAAATCAATGCACTGAACATCCGTCGTGTCACCAGCTGGAGGATTTCAGTGCAGCTGTCTCCACATTTTTTCTCTTGTGCAGCTGTTGACTTCAGTCTCTTCTGTTCTGGCAAACACAGATTTATGACAAAAACCTCAGTTAAGCACAGAAACACCAGACAAAGAGAGAACAGGAATGATAATATGAGAGAAGTTGTATGCATGAAAGACAAAACTTATATCAAAGTGTGAAAACCTTAAACCACTGTGCTTTTGGAGTCTAGGGGCGCCTGTTTTTCTGCAGGAGCATCCTAGATAGGACACAAAGAAAAGAGCAAAAATTGTAAGAAAAAAAGGAGAATCATGGCACAAAATGGTGGAAAATACATAGGAGAGGCCTGCAGCACTGTGCTTCAGCTGATCAGATGACAAACCTTGTGAGGAATGCCCAGGACCTCAGACTTAAACCCAGAAACTTCACCATTATCCAGTCCGTTTGCTCTTTGAGTGTCGAGGAGTACCTGGTTGTCTTCTCTTTCTTCAATGTGCAGTGGGCCGTTGTCTAAAGCAGACAGCTTCAGCTCCAAGCTCTCCGAATCGCAGGAGTTGTTAAGTTCAGAGCTGCTCTCGCTCGCTGAAGCTTTCTCAGCCTTATCATCAGATTCTGCAGGAGGCTTTGGTTCAGACTGCTCTCCTTTCACGCCCTTCTCCTCTTCCACCTGATTGCCGTCTTCTCCTGACTTCAGCTCGTTTCCACCCGTCCCCGCTGCACCGCCCTCTTCTGTGGGACAGCTGTAGATCTCACTGTGGCTCGATTCGGCGTCCGGGTCGCTGTGCTCGGGGGTGTGGCTCTCCAGAGTTGCAGATTGTGGGGAGACTGCCAGGGTGCTGCTCTCTCTGGACAGAGTGCCGCGGCGAGGTTTTTCTGGGGACCTGAAACTAAACCTCTGGCCAGCTTTAGGATTGTAGCTCCTGTGAAACTCAGAGAAGCTCGCTTTCCAGGCCTTAGGGGACATCAGTGTTCGTCTTCTCAGGGAGCCATAACTGCAACATTTAGCAGGATAATATCAGGGAAAAAAGCAAGGACACGGTTCAAATTTTGAGATTCATCCCAAAATAAAAGTTTACAAGAAAGCAGTTTGTCAGATGACTCAGTGGTGTGGGATCTGAAGCAACCAAGGCAATGGAAGAAAAGTGTTTGGCCACAAAACATTTTGGATCACTGACATTAAATTCTTTTGGCAAAAAGGCTAAGAAAAGACTTTTCATCATGATCTATGAAGTATACTTGAGCTTAAACTGTACTGATATAATTTTGTGGCGAACAATTCCTTTGAACCCCCCCACCCCCCAAAAAAAAAGAAAAGAGGAACTTACGGCTGCAGTCCCCTCACAGAAAACGCTTTGTCTGGATGCTGAGCCTGCAGCTCCTTTATCACATTCTGTAGATCAAGATTGAGCTAAAAGAGGAGATGCATAGACAAAATAGAATTTCATAACAATAAATACTGTGTGCCAGCTGAATGTAGCTGCTCAACCAACACAGATCTAAACATACCGTGCACATTTCCTTGTAGAAGATGTCTCGTAGATTTGACATGGCAGAGAAGACGGACACGTAGCATCCGATACGGCTAAAGGAGAAAAACATTGACAAACACACACTTAAAAAAAAAAACCCTGAAAATTCACACAAATCATACAGCAATAAAAATATTCCATCAGACCTGTCATAGAACACAGGCAGCTCTTCTTTGAGATCACTGTTGATGCCGTCATAGACACTTTTGGCATAATTCATCTCTTCCTCAGCCTGCAGAATGAGAAACTGACTTAACTGTAATGCGTATTTTTGAACAAATGAAGGTTATAATACAGAGTGTAAACAAGACATGTGTGTCATTTTTAATGACCTTGTTTATCTTGATATCATCCCTCTTCTTGGCAGTCTGCAGTGCCTCCAGGTGGTGACGGGAAGAGTCGTAGTCCACCAGTTTTCTTCCCCTCTTGGCAATTTTCTCCTACAGAATGAAAAAAATCCAGATGTACTATCTGTGTGTGTGCATGTCTCTGTGTGAACTTCCTGTGTGCTTGTATTTGTTGTTTTTGTGTGTGTCTGTGTGTGTGTGTGTCTGTCTGTGTGTGTGTTTCCTCTCAGGACTTTTTGTCTGTCTGTGTATTCATGTTATGTTTGCGTGCATACATGGTTCCTCTTTCCTTACCCTGACATCTGGGAACTGGCTCACGTAGGACTCCATTGTGCGTACGGCCTGGTCTAATAGCTTCACCTCGTAGTCATTCCACATGAGATCTTCCCCCTTATTAAAAGGCGCAGCATAAATATTGCATTAATTATGTATGAAGAGAGGGTGGAAAAGAAGGGGAGGGGTTGGTCCCTTGGTGATGTGTGAATCTTGCTTGCTTGCTTTTGTACTTGTAAGACAAAACTGTGCAGTGGTAGAGCATGCAGTGAGAGAGTTTATACTATCACTGATGATCATACTGGTTCTGACCTCTACAATGGCTCCCAGGTCCTCCTCCCCGGCCCAGTCGGTTTCATAAACATCAAACAGAGACTGGGAAAGGCGCCGCGATGCTTCACGCATGTCTGGGAAGAAGCAGGACTGTATTCATGAGGACTGAAGAGGACATAAATAAGTCTGCAGCATCTACGAGCAAAAAGCATGTTTCACCTCTGACTGCGTTAATGTAATTCCTCAAGTCCTTGTACATCCGGTTCCCATCAGTCTGCAAACAGACAAGAGGTCCGTATGATTGCCAGTCTTTACATTTATTAGTTTTATGATGTTAGAGTCACTGGCTAAAAGATGATAAATCATCCCAGTGTTAACATACACAGTCAAAAATCAATTTCTTCACAGCCTTAAATCTGTTTCAACTGTCCAACTAAACACACAAAAGGAAAGTCCTAAACACAGTCCATACTTCTCATTCTTTAATAAAGCAGGAGGATGATTACCTGCTGGTCATTAAACTGCTGTTGAAAACGGTCAAAGTGGTCGTCTCTGGTCTCCACAGTCTTTCCCAGCCTTTGCAGCACCTGCAGAAAAAGCACATATCTCAAAGCAACAGCTATTAAGAGGTTATTTCTTCTTTCTCTTGTTATATGGGAAACAAGATCCTGCAGACTATTACCTTTTCTTTGCCTCTGCTCAGCTGTCTTTGGACTTTTTTCGCAAAGTCACCAGAATTGCCTTTTGGACTCGTGCTGTCCGTCATGTTTCGTCTTGTTTGTGTTTATTCCTGATTATGAAGGGAAACAGAGAGGACAAGATACATTACAACACTGGCCTGTGAAACCACAATTGTTAAGTTAAGCGTGAGGAATTTACAGATCAAATACATTTTCCCTGAAAGCAATTTCAACATTAGGATACTATTTAATCATCGTAACAAAATTAAGACAATATAACATTTTTCTTACTTAAGACTCTCTATCTTCTTCAACATCCAGAGCTCTGGACTCTATAGTGAATATTGTACACTGACAATAACACCTTCAGACCACCCAGTATTTGTCCTTAATGCTGCACACTGAATAAAGTGTTTTAAAGCAAAACACCTGCACCTTCTCCTCACTATACTATAATTGTTATTATTGTGGGAGTTTTAGTGTAAGTAGTACTGACATGCACATCCAACACAACATTAAAATGCAATATATTACTCATAATACTATATAACCCATTTTTATAGACTTGCTTTTATGGGATGTCATCTTTTTATTGTCCTTTTATTGTTTTTTACCGGCTTTACTCTCTTCAACTGATTTTATTTATATTGAAGTATATTGTATTGTATGTCTTTTCTCTCTAGCTTTACCTCATTTCTGCCCTGTTGTCATATTGTTGTTGTTGTTTCCTCTGTTTAGTTGTCAAGGCCCTTTGTAAACTCTGTTTTTAAAGGTGCTATACAAATAAAGTTATCATCGTTATCATTATTATTATCATCATTATTATCATACTATATGACCACTTACATTATTATCATTGTTGTTTTCTACTCCTGAGTGCAGTCCAATAACGACACTTACGCACCTTTACTGAAGCAACACTTTCAAAGTATGACTTTTACTTGTAATGGAGTTGCCTATTTCACACTGTCGTATTGTTACTTTGATTAAGTTAAAGGATCAATATTTGCTCAGGCACTGAGTAGACATCTAAAGCAGTCGAAAACTGTGTTACTCAAGTAAAGTACAAGCAGCAGAAGAGTAAGGAAATGCACAGTTGTATTCAGCCACTGCCTCTCTGTGACCCGTGGACACTCCTTGCTTCTAATCCTCTAATAACTACAATACCCAGAGTTCCCTGCGATCAAGCCACTTCCTGTGTAGTAGTATGGCAGCGGTGAACTTTGCCCAGACTGTTTATATTTCTTTGGGTGTAGGAGGAGTGGTCCGATGACAAACCATCAGATTCCTGTGCTGCTCGCCGGGCTGCAGGAGCTGATCATGGGGAGCACTTTGGCCAAATGTGCCGTCACTGACCTGGGCATCCAGTGGGCCGGCTGGGCTCTGGCCTCAGCTTTCAGAACCGAGAAGTTTTATGATTTGGCAGGTAATGTAAAAAGAAACAAACAAAAAAAAATTGACGAGCATTTCGCATTTCCATTTGTTAATGTTGACTTGCGGCCATGTTCTGACTGGTTTTGAAGTCTGGAGAGTTATTCAGCAGAAATAAATTGGTGTAAACTCGACGTGACAGAACAGCGAATCACATTTAAACGGCCTGGAGGAAAGTTAATTAACCGCAATTCAGCTGCTGTGGGGCTGTAAGATAAATTAAAAACTAAACTTTGCATTGCATTTAGATGTTGAATGATCATCATTACAAAAGTCGTGTTATCTAAAAGAGCTTTGTTGTGAAACAGCCCTGGAGCTCCTCCTTCAGCTTAAGAGGCGGCAGTATAGATCCAATCAGCTTGACCTCATGGTCCTGTGTCAGCAGGGGCTTACATAGCAAACCTGGGACCTTCTCTCTGAATCAAAGGGGGGTGAGGGCTGTTTTTTTTGGGCCCCATACAAGAAATTGACATTAACTGTCTCTCCACTTGTAAGCACACTGGTACGCTGCTAACTGAGAAAATCATATTGTAATTTTGTCTCACGTTTACATTGGTAAAAACAATTATAAACGTGTTACAAACTGTGTTCAACAGCATTTACAATAGTAAATATTTTGGTAGTTGAAGAATTACTGCATGTTCTTGAATTCCTAATTTATTGGTGTCCTCAAGAGCTGACGCAATTTATTGAAAATTTATCATCACTATTTTGATTGTAAATAATAATTCCTAATGATTTTTCAAGCATAAATTACCTAACGATACCTTGTTCCAGTTTCTCAATTGTGAGGATGTGTCTCTTTTTTTTTGGTCTTGTGTGACAGTAAACTGTGTAACTTTGGGTTATGGGGTGTTGGTCGGACAAAACATGGAAAGGTGCCGCCTTGGACTGAACATTTTTACCTATACGGAGACATTTTACAGACCAAACGATTAAACAGTTATATGATTAATTGGCAGATTAATTGATGATAAAAATAATCATTAGGTGCAGCCCTTGTGTCCTAACTTTCCTGCAAGTTTTAATTATGCAATAGACATCCGTGATGACTTAGACACAACCAATGAGGAAGTTACAGATTTGGAAATTAATTCTATCTGTCAGGACAAGGTGCCTCTTGGCTTAAATGCAATCAATTAACTAATCATTTGTTACAGGTAGAACAGCGTAGCTTACCTGTCGACACCAGTGACTGATTTCTTTATAATTTCTCAAATGAATCACCTTGACACTTCTCTTTTACTCGTCCTCCTCTGGCTCTCCACCCTGCTCTGCGCTCCTGGTTATTCTTACCCTTGAACTTTGGAACCAATCGTCTGCAGTATCCTGGGTAAAAGATTTATTGAACACGCCTTAATCTGCAACAAGAAGAGCTGTCTGCCATGTCCATGTCCCAACCAGCCTGAGTCTGCAGCTTCTCTCTCTCTACCCCTCTCTCTCTCTCTTTTTTTTTTTTTTTTTTTTTTTCCCAGGATCTGGCACATTTATACTACTTGCCCACTTGAGTCGTATCTGGGGAGGAGCCAGTCATGTCCGTCAGAAGGTGCAGTCTGGGTTGGTGACAGCATGGGGACTCAGGTAGGCAAGGCAGTATTGAACCCCGGTGTTATATGAAGTGACACCCCTGCACGGTTCAATAAAACTGCTACAGAGGCATGCCAAGATTATATCCTCCTGCATTAAAACCCTCTGGGTTTTGTGCAGGTTCAGTCATAGAGGGTCCTTGGCAAGGTCAGAGGAGAGACTAATGAATGAGAAACTTTTCAGGTTAATGAATAATGCCTTGGTTAATGTGAACGGATTTTAACTGTGTTCTTTCTGCAGGCTGGGTACATTCCTCTTCATGCGGATCTTGAAGGACGGTCATGATCGCAGATTTAACAATGTCAGAGACAGCCCAGGGACTTTCTTTGTATATTGGACTATTCAAGGTACTTAGGAGTGATGTAAATACCCAACTCAGCACCCAACTGAAAGGAGGGCTGCCTTGTATAAATCACTGTCTAGTTTCTAGCTCTTTATATGCATTTTTTCAGGGCAGGTGCTGTTGGTTACTGTAAGTTAAATGCATTTAGTTCATGGAGGTATTAAGGTAAGCCCGCTTGAAGATGATTTATCTTTCCTGTTTCTCTCAGCTGTGTGGGTATTTATGACCCTCCTGCCCACCCTCATGCTGAACAGTGAGAGGCGAGATGTGCCTCTGGGAACGAGGGACTACATTGGCTGGACTTTATGGGGCCTTGGCTTCGCTACCGAGGCTATTGCTGACCAGCAGAAATGGTTTTTCAAGAGTGACCCAGATAATGCTGTAAGTTAACAGACCACATGTTGTGCAAGCCCAAACTGCATTAATGCCTCATTCACTGAGAGTAACAACTGTACCGCCCAATTTACTCTTGTGCCCCCAGGGGAAGTTCATCCAGAGTGGACTCTGGGCCTGTAGCAGACATCCTAACTACTTTGGAGAGATCCTGCAGTGGTCCGGCCTGTGGCTCTCGGCCTCATCGGTGATGCAGGGTCCCCAGTATCTGAGTGTGGCGTCACCTCTCTTCGTCTGGTTCCTGCTACGTTACGTCAGCGGTATCCCCATCCTGGAGAAGCAGGCCATGAAGAAGTGGGGGTCTGACCCAGCCTTCCAGAACTACCTCAAGAACACTCCTCTTCTCTGGCCATTGCCTAAATTTTGATGTTGAATATTTTCTCATCTGTTGCACCAATGGTCATTAAATGTTCTCAACAAAACTAAGAATATTTCAAATTGAGTGAGTAGTTGTGATTTACTACTTGTCATTTTATTCTATAAAATAAATGTTGTAAATGGATCTTTTGAATCTAGAGCTTAATGCCACATTCATGTCATATCGTAATTATGAGTTTCTGACTTATAAATGTTTTGATGTGAACTAGGGTTGCACAATTAATCAAAATATAATGGAAATCGCAATATGGCTGAGTGCAATACCCAAATTGCCGGAGCTGCAATTTTTTTGATAAAGTTAAAATGTGATATTTATATTGTTGTGCATTGTTGAGATGTAATTATTTTCCAGATGTAAAGGGACTTACTTGTTTGGAACAAGCCCCAACAAACATCATCTTCATTTTTTAAAAATCATCAGTGAAAAATGAAATGCAAAAACGATCATTCCAACTGAACGACCTTCCAAAAAATAATGGCAATATGAATACTTTGCATATCGTGCAGTCCTAATGTGAACATCATACTTACAAATCGAAAACCCACATTTCTCTGAAAACCAATGAGTCAAAACTGAAAAAGCCTCTTAGATGAGGTGAAACCTTTTCAAGAATCTAAAGAAAGTCTAGTTTCTTTTGACAGTTTACTTCTAAATCTACAGTAGAGTTGTTTTTTGAAGTTTATATATTGCAACTAGACGCCATGCTGAGGTCAAAATAGAACCTCAAACAACAGGAGATTAAAGTTAGTGTTAACCGTCTGGACCACAGTCTCCCTTGCACTCAGGGTGTTAAGGTTTGGAAACAGCACCAAGCATTTAAGAGAAAGGACAGGAGACGTTTATGTAAATGTTAGGGATGTATTTTATAAGTGAAATTTTAAAGAGTATTTGTGTACAAAATTTGCACTAATAGTTAATCAAATAATGCCACAGTCACTGAACTGGCTAATCTTACAAAGGAATACCTTTTGCCTCCCATGGTACAAACATTACACAGAGCTTCAATGTTCTTGGTTATCCCTGTTAGTGCATGATACACTGTCAAACAAAATGGCAGCAAGATTTAAAAATGTCCCCTTTCTCAAGAGATTGATGACGATCACCAATAATATCACGCCCTGTAAATCTTACAGATTAAGACCAAGATCTTCCCACTGAGGTCTTATAAATACTGTCTGTAGTTAATACATGAAAAAGGATAGGGCATTTGTGACTCTAAACATGGATTAGAAATGAAATACAAACATCAAAACTAAAAGATAAACACAAGCAAGAATGACATTCAATTACAACTTAGAATGAAATGCCTAAGAATGAGCTCTTCAACTTCTGAGTGACACATGAGTTGAAAAACTCCAAAAAAATGATTAGATTTAGAAGCACATCACAACAAAACTGTGCATATACAGTACATATTTTCATCTATGATCACACTTCTCAAACATAGTAAATAAACAGTACATTCTCATGTGTTATAATGGGATGTGAGAGTGTCATGTTAAATATTTAGCTAAAGCATCCTCTAAAGCCACAAGTGTGCATAGATAGGAAAAACCTACTATTTGGTTAAAAAAAATTTAAACGATTATAAGTATACAGAGGAAGACTAAGATGGAGGCGTTTATAGCTGTTATTAAGGCAGTACCTTGTTATGTGTTATTGCAGTATGAATAAAAGTTGCGTGTATCTTTGGATTATTTGAGGAGCGGAGATGCAAAGAATTTTCCTTGGCGAGAGAATCCGACTGCTGATTTGCTCTTGCTCCCAAATCTGCAACAAGGAGTGCACATGACATTTAATTAAATTAGGAGTCATGGTCAATAAAACAGTGTGATTGAAGGGTAATGAGATAATGTATGGTAGATTAACTTATATGAAAGATGTTCAAACAAGTCAGCTTTTCTCTAAATTAAAAAAAAAGTACTTTCACTTTTACAACAACAGTCATTCTAAAGCAAATTAATTATTAGATCATTGATTTTAAAAAATAGTGTTTAAGCAAAGAGGAAGGGACTGTGCTTGTGTGTTTACCTGGGTGTCAGCGTGGACTTCATGCGCTGAGACAAAGAGCTGGAGGAGGGGGTTTTATTGAGATGGTGCTCTGGAGTAGTCAGAGGTCCCAGAATGCTCGCTGCAACAGTACAAACATTACAATGAAATGTCAACTTGTAAACAACTGTCCACACTCATACAAGCACTGCAGAACTACACACAAAGTTTAGTGAGCGCCCGTACCTCTCTCAGGGGTGGCATAGCAGTTTGCGTTCTCGATGATCAGATGGTCCAAGTTTGGCTGCTCATTTTCTGCCATCACAAACTGGCCCCAGTAACCCACGGGCAGAGCCAAGAGACGCTCCACAACCTGAACAGAGAGGGATGAAGTAAAAATGAAAAAGATCAGGGATATTTCAGTGTGTTGCCTCATCCCTCTTCCAGTAGTGCCACGCTGGTTACGAAGATGCCTTCAGCAAGACAGAGGGGAATTATTAAAAATCAAGTGTATGGTCTTGTGATGATTTTCTGGAGTGTAATATTGTATAGCAAAGACATTTTTGGTGCTTTCTAACTATGGGAGCTCAGTCTCTTACATTAAGATGGTTTACGAAAAATTTAAAAAGGCCCAAAGTTTTCTGCTACTTATTGTGATCACAATTATTGATCACTCAGAAGAAAAACAAAACAAAACAATCCAATAATGCTTTTTTGAAACAGTAAATCCTCATCTTGACTTTAAGACTTCAGTTTTGCCATGTGGTATACACTCCACATAAAAAACAATTAAATTGATCATTTTGTGTGCATATTTCCAGCTGTAGCCATGCAATATATTTCCATTTTATAATTACCTCTCTATTGGTTTTCATTGTTGTTGGCAGAGTCCCCCATTCCTGTGCTGGAGTCAAATTGCCTCAACAAACACGAGGGACTCACAGGAAGCAATGAGCGTACGCTATCCAGCTTCACTGTTTACATTCATTCAAATTAAAAGCAATCACCGGCCAAATATTGGGTAGCTTTTATCGTGGTGAAGCAGTCAAAGGGAACGCAATATATCTGTGACAGGTGAGCGCAAACAGCTAGTGTTCATTAACAAGGCATCTACAAAACAAGCCAGTCATCATTTTTTAGGTTTCTCAACAGCAGGTCATTTTAGAGGGAAGTAATGGAACAAGAAGGAGCAGCCACAGCAAAATGGTACACAACTCCAACTCCTCAGCATGCTATCTAACTCATTTTACTGTGCACTGCGTTTGTGTCAAAAACTACTCCCATCATGCCCAGCATGAAATTTAGATCACTGTTGCTCATGGCATAATGGAAAAGGCCAGTTATTCATCTAATGAACTGTTTGGCTGAATTGTAAACACATACACCAGTGGCTCTTTAGTTGTATTTCTGACAAAGTAGCTGCTCAACAAGTGTTTGTTGCCCACAGAATCCCGAGACCTGTGGTATTAAACCCTTCGTGCTGTTACCACGGTAACCACAGTGTCTCCAAATTAACTCAGGCTGAAATCATAAGGACTACTTTTAAATTTTCTGTGTATGGGGAAGTATAAGACTAACAACTGAAGAAATATAACAGACATGACAAACTGTTGAGGCCTACCTTAGGCTGTCGTTTGGTGTCCTGTAGGATTGTCATAGGGTCTGGGTTGGGAACTGCATGACCCACAATAGTTGGGCCAAAAACTCTAGCCAGGTTATGGATGTCCATCTTTGTGTCCAAACTGTCAGCAACTCTGAAAGATTTTAGATTTAATTATGTCGATTTGAGATATATGAAATCAAAATGCCACAATCTGTAGTGTATTTTAGGTTAAATACAGATAACTGAATTTCAAAGAAAACAAAAAGTTGCTCCGTCTAAAAATCAGGAAAATAGATAAAGTCGAGCTGTTGATGAAATTCTGAGCACATTTTTTGCCTAAAGCAATTTAACTCAATTAAATTCAGAGGACACAGCAAAATTAAAAAGTTAATTACACAGAGACTAGCAGGAACATACAAGGCATCAAAGTGTAGTGAATGCTTTTTATCGGCTGCACTGGGACATGCATAACATAGCTCACTTAGGCATTTTAGTATGTTATTTAGAGGAAAGTAGCTGCCAACCTCTGAAGGTGAAGAACTAAGAAAGCCAGTGTGTCTCTGTTGGGCTGTGGCAGGTCACCAATGGTTTGGTACATCAGAGCTATGCTGTTGTCATCATCTGAAACCTCTAAGGGACAACAAAGAAAACAATTTTGTCAGCAGAGACCAAGAAATGGCAGCTTGAGTGAATTTCATAACAACTTGAAAGAAAATGTATCTGACTCAAGTAATAAACAAATACTAAAAATGCTAACAGAGTGAAAGATCAATCTTTCTGTTTATTCCAGGCAACTTCTCGCCTGAGGTTTCCATCACTGTCCAGAACAAATTGCAAAAACAAAGTAAAAACACTTGTGAAACTTTCATTTAATGAGTCTGTTGGGTACATTTCTGCTGTCTATTAAGAAGTTACACAAAGCTGTAGTTATTTCAAGTTCTACTATAAATTTCTTTTATTTTGTGTACCAGTGCTTTTTGCTATGTGGTCCTCAAATCAGAAACTGCCATTACTAAGACTAGCATCTTTTCTAACACACAGTCACACACACACACACATACCGGCTGCGTCCATGAAGGGACGGTTCAGGCGGAAGGTGAGAAGAGGCTCCTTGAGGTTCCTCAGGAAGTCCTTGAGGAGGCCAGTGATGGCGTGGATATCGTCCACCTTGCTCAGCACGGGAACGGTTTTGCTGCGGAGGAACTTCTCCTTCAGATCCTTCACTGTGCGATCTGCACCGGACAGACGGTAAAGTCCAGCCTGAGAGGGAAGAAATACAGTTATTTACAATGTATTGTTTCATTTTCTTCATTGAACTTACCCCCAAATAGGGCTACTTACACCATCCCATAATCCAAGGTGATACATTTAAGATGATTGTTGTATTCTTTCAAGTCCAGATGTTTTAGTGGAACATTTGCAAAGGGACAGGAAGGCACTGTCATTAAAATTGCTAATTCCCCGTAAAGAAAAGAACACAAAAACAGTGAACGATGTATGTGGACTGTGTGAGTGCACGATCCAAATCTTAACCTAAATTTGTAATTTTGGGAGGATTTTGAAAATGATAACAGGTTGGAAGTGTGAGGGGTGGAAAAAAACACTTGAGACACGCAGCCAATGAGGCTTATACCTGCAACTAACACCTGGTGAGTCAGACTTACAAAGGCATAACATGCCCCAAAAATAATACAGATAAAAAAAGAAAACAAAAAGGGATAAAACAAAAAGAGCATTGAATCCTCACATTTTACTATGACAAAATTCTGTCAATTGAATAACTGATTTAACAGTGAGGCTCTAGCTTCATCCCTAAATGGTTCAAACAGAAATATTTGTGAGATCTACATTTATCAACAGTTTGTATGGCTAAAAGCCATGAAGATCAAGGACATCTTTTACAAAAAATCAACAGAAAAGGTGGAAAATTTGAGGCAACATTTCATGACCATCTCAGAAAGAAAGTGAGAAAGTAAGACAGAAGCAAAACAGAAAACAACAGAAAAAGAGACAGCAGCAAAGACACACAGCCACCAACAGATTTGGGAGACTTCCACAGCTCAATTACAAATTTAATCTCCCAGGAACAGATTGTTAAATCTTAGTTACAGCTCTCTGTCGCAGCTTAAGGGGAAGACATTAAAAATAACTTCTGGAACGTGAGGCTTTACAGTCTCACATTTCTGCATATTATTAGGACAGGAAAACACCACTCACCTCATGCAGGCCTCTTTGCTCTATCTCACTAATGCAGTGGACCACGAGAGGAGGAATCATGGGTGACATGTCGGGGACATAGTCTGCAAGCACGCCCTGCCAATGAATGAGAAATGGGGTAAACTTTCCGCACTGTGATAAAATTTCAGAGATAAAACAAAACTTGTACATGTGCCTGCGTATCAACAGCGAAATCAGTCATGAGAAAATGTTCTAACACACCTCCCCGATTTTGACCGGTGTGGCACCCAGATTGGGGATGCATGGCAGAGGGCAACGCTCACGACACTCGGGGTGCGACACCACCCTGCAGTCACGGCACTTGAGTGAAATCTTGCCAAACTTGATCCTCTTCCCACAGGGCACACAGGATTCAGGCTTAATGACCTATAAAAGACATTAAAAATCACTTAAGAGGCTGGTAAATATTGTAGGTCCACAGCTACAGTATGTATGCATTCAGCTATACCCACAAATTACACTTTATTTTATTTTATAAATAAACCAAAGTAAATGCACTGCAAATATAAGGACCGGCAGCAGTTTCAAATCATTCAATACTGATGCCAATACATTTCTTTACAGACAACAATAAGTGTACTTTGGCTAAAAAAATATGATCTGGAAATAGATGATTGACAAATAAGTTAAACTTCAGTGATGGGTCTGACCAAACTTATTGGCAAAAATATTGTTAAATCCTAAAAGAAAATGCGCTTTTCTGGTTAGATTAATTGACTTTGCAATTCTCTCCCACAAGAGGCATTCTTACCGTTTTGGAGACAAACTCGTGAAGACGGACACCTCCATTGCTCTGCGGAGTGCTCGGCTGGGCTCTTATCTCTCCCTCAGGGTTGGCAGGCTGCTTGAAGACATCTTCAGACTTGACAGATTCAGAGTCCCACTCCATGGCAGCTGAATAGGAAAGATAGGAAATCAATACCTGTGTGTTGCTTTCCATAAATATCCTGCAGTTATCAGAAAATATACTGTCTAATCACTACAGCTGCAGCTATATATATTCAGATTGAAGATATCCATAAAAATTATAAGAGCATTTTTGCAAATAATATGTAGACAAACACAGTCTCCATTAAATAATGTTTTTGATTTTGTTGCATATTGTGTCGTGTGATGACATGGTTTTCAAATCGGGATTTTTATCTGCAAAAAAGTACAATATATCTGTCCTCAACAGGCTGAAAGAAATTGGGTCCCTTGGCCCTAAATCAACTTTTCACTTTTGTCTCAAGAACTGAGTTAGATGGATGAGAATTAATAGGATAATTTGATCTGAGTGCCATTAGCCTTGTATGAATTAGTATCTAAGGATATATTTTCCATCATAATAGATATCTTACCAGTCCTTCTCCTGCTGCGAGTCCAGTAAGGAACCGTCTCGATGGTAGAAACTGCCTCAACAGGTCCTCCATTTGCAGGGACAGTCACTGTGGTCTTTGTCACCAGGGTCTCATTTCCCTGTCACAATTATTATTATTTTTTTTAATTTTTGTTTAAAGTAGTCAAAATACCCACATGCAGCCAAACTATGTCAGAGCCCAAATGTGTATTGGTATTGTATTGGTGTAACTGGTTACAGGGTTGCTTTTGGTTGCCAAAGCTGGTAGAATAGTTGCCATATTTTCACTCTTCATACATTTGGAGCTATTGTGTTCGCGTGTCACAACATCACATAATTGAGTGATTTAAAAAGAGATGATGATATCCAGACAGAAGCAAAAACCCTACCCTCTCTGAAGTTCTGCCTGTTGATCGGGACCTTTTGGAGGCAACTGGAGGACCATCCACATGATTTCTAGAAGAGCGCTGAAATCAAAATCGGAGACATGACATCTGTACCTCCAGTGGACATAAATCCATTCTTCCAAAATCCAAAGTTTAAAACAGACAAAGTCCACATGTGGTTAACGTACCCTTTTTTCTCGTTTCTTAAGTCGCACCGTCCTCACAGTGGAGGAGTCCCAATCCTGTCACAGATCAAGCACATCATCAGAATCAGATTTCCAAATTTAAGGTTATTTTACAGAACATTCAAGTTGCTTTAACTCTTGATAAAGCTGACAAGTAAAGTACTTACAAGAGAGTCATCCGTTTTGTCATAGCTGATGTCTGACAAGATAGAGGCGGACTCATCTATCGTCATCAGTCTGTCAGAAGGAACAGAAAAGATGTTAAGCCAGTCAGAAGTGTTTCTCACACTAAGGATTTGGATTATCAAGTCCAATGCATTTGCCTCCACTCAAAACATTTTTCAGACTATTTTATTTGTTATTCCATCCTTTCAAAAATAAAGATAAAAATGTAGATGAAAGCTCAGAGTGATTTGAAAGCGTGTTGGAATAGTGCATTCATGTGATAAATAGATGGAGACGATAACAGATGGGGAAAATGACTTCCCCAGTTTAAAGTCAGCTTGTGAATACAATGCTGTGTTGCATCTGAGTCTCAAGCATTTGATGTTCCTACATGTAAATGAGAAACCCCCCCCCCCGCAGGGGTGAACCACCATGAATGTTGTATTCTGTATTTTACCATATGGCTCAAACAGCTAAACCAGCGGGCACACCACCAATATGGCAGGTTTAAAAAAAACAAAAAAAAACAACATCGAAGCTCTTCACAGACAGAAAAAGGAAATACTGTAGGAACTACAAAACATCCTGTATTTGTGAGTTTCTTACCTCCGGCTAGTATTCAGGTTGGCTGCTGCCTGACAGTTTGTGTTCAGGAATGCCAGAGCTGAGCGCTGCTCTGCACTCAGCTGGATGCTGTTGGTGGATCCTTCACTGGTCAGGAGGTCCCGAATCAACTGAATTTGACGATCCTGTATCATAGAAATACAAGCGGCGCACATATGAGAAACTACTTGAAGACTGAACATATCGGCAATCAGAGGTCACCATTTCATTCAACATACCAACTTCTCGCAGTCAGCCTCAGCCTTTTGTCTGCGCCGGATCTCCACATCTACTTGGTTGCGGGCATGTTTCAGTTTGACCTCCAAGGCTCCCCTCTCTGTCTCAGTTTTGGTGAGAATCTCTTTACAAGACCCTAGGTCCTGCTCTGCCCTCAGCCATTTGCGACGGCAATTATCAAAGTTTTGTGCCATCTGAATGAAATCTAGGGAAATGAGATGCACATAGTTAATGGCAGGTGTCTGTATAGGGATCTCTTACATTTGTTTCAAATGATACAAAGTAAAGATAAAACCAATAAACATAAACTACTCACTGGGTTCAATGTTCTCGTTGAGGACGTCAATTTGCGTCCTCAGCTTATCATATAAACTCTGGAGGCTCAGCACAGCAGTCTCCATGATGTTCTATGATTTAAGACCCTTGAAAGATATGCATTGTAAGTTAAATACATTTAACTCATAGGATAACAAGGGTTGTGGTTCTATTAACAATACTGTGTAAACGTTTTAGACATTTAGATGTGAAGATGATTCATCCTGCAGCATGACAACAACCCCAAACATACAGTCTTACTGAACTAGCTACAGAGACAAGAACAAGGAGCCCTGTAACAGATGGTCTGATCTCCACAGAGCCTTGATCTCAACATCATGGAGTCAGACTGGGATTACATGAAGAGACAGAAGACACTGAGACAGCCTTAATCCATAGATCTGTGGCAAGTTCTCTAAGATGCTTGGAACAACCTACCTAAGTATATTGAAAAACTGGTGCTGTTTTAAGAGCATTGGGTGGTCACCGCAAGTTTTGATCTGTTTTAGGGTTTTTTTCTGTTTACTGTAGGTTGTATTATAATTGATAAATGAAAACTATTCATGGCATTATAATGCCTAAAACCTTTGCACAGTACTGTATATGGAACTATTGTGTAACTGATTTTCAGACACATATTAAGAAGCTATCCTAAAACTTAACTGCAACACAAACAAATTATCGAAATATCCAATAATCCAGTTAAATCCACCGTTCAATTCAATTTCAATTCATTTGCCACCGCAGTCCATCAAGTCAAAATCTGTTTCTGTTGTTTCTGTTCTACATCTCCAGTAAATAACGTTACGCTCACTTAGCTAAAGTGTACCATTGAAAAATAACACGGCCGTTACGTTAGGGCAAACGTTGGCTGCTAACGTTAACTTTTGTCCTCTCGCCCATGTTAGCAAACTTTAGCTGACAGTAGTTACCTACCGTTTCTACTCCGGAGAAATGCGTAAAATCCTTTCGGTAATGTTCAGCTGAAAACACTTTCCTTGTTCTTTTTTGTTTAGCGACCAGCTTGTTTTATCTTTATCCGCATCCTTCCGCAGCCACAGTTTCATTGAGCGCGTTGTATTTCAAATTTTGCCGTTAGCCAATGAGTGACGAGCACTGTCAAGAACGAAGAGAAATTACTTCCGACTGCATAGTTTCAAAATAAAAAACAATGTTACCTCCGACCCTTGCATCGGTGGTACCACTAACAGACAACAACAAGTACACAAGCAAATGTAAAATACCATTTCAAAAATATAATGTTGTCAGTTAGCTATCAATCAAAGAATAGAGAATCAAAAAAGAGTAATCAAGGAGAAGAAATACGTCACACTTCCGGTTACAACTTTCAAAAATAAAACCAACTCTACTGAATGAACGGCTTTTTTGGAGCATGTAAGTGGAAAAATAACGACTTCAATAAAACCTACACAAGGCACACATTTGTTATAGCCCAAATTTTCTACCACTAAAGTGCAATATCCTCCATCTTCCCTCTTGTTGCCCCTGGGCTTGTAGAGGAATTCTGTCAAAATCCATTTTACATTTTATGACTGTAATTATTTTTAGTTTATTGTGCTCATTTATTGTAAAGTTGTGTTTTATCAAATTGCTTCTCTTTCTCTTTCAACAGAAACCTCAAGCAGAGGTATAATTTTCTTTTTAATTATCAATACCTAATTACTTTCTTTAATAACTGATTGACTGTTAAGGGTAAAAAATGTAAAGAAAAAAATAGTGAAAAATGTTAATATGTTCAAATTGCTTTTTTGACCAACAGTCAACGGTCCGTTTCACGTCGTATGTTACTCAGCATGACTTTGCACATACTTAAGAAATAAGGCACTGCAGCATTATTCCTGAATAATATGCTCAAGTATATTATTGTGTTACATCCACTACTAGATAATGCATTTATAAGTATTATACAAATTGAAGTGAATCGTTTTTTGACTGTTAAGGGTAAAAAATGTAAAGAAAAAAATAGTGAAAAATGTTAATATGTTCAAATTGCTTTTTTGACCAACATTCAACGGTCAGTTTCACATCCTATGTTACTCAGCATGACTTTGCACATACTTTAGAAATAAGGCACTGCAGCATTGATCCTGAATAATATACTCAAGTATATTATTGTGTTACATACACTACTAGATAATGCATTTATAAGTATTATACAAATTGAAGTGAATCATTTTTACATTACTTATCAATCCTAGCACCAAAATTTAAATGTTTATGGATAAAATTGGCAGTTAATCATTCACTAAATATTATATGTAGCCTACATGTAATCACTCATGTAATCATTTTGACTGTTTGTAGGAATGCTGAAGCAGCTAAAATCACAACACTCTGTCATGATTAATTTCTGAGCCAATCAATAGCCTATAAGCAGAATGGAAATGGACGAATGAGTGAACGAGTCATTCAAGGAGAGAGAGAGAGAGACAGAGAGAGACAGAGAGAGAGAGAGAGAGAGAGAGAGAGACAAACTTGCAAGAAGCAGAGCATGCAGAAAAGGCTCCGCAAGACAACAGTGCAACAGTGCAGCCGCTCGGCGGGTTTTCAAGCTACAGAGACAGCAGAGGTTGTTGCGGATTACAATGATTGCCACAACTCAACAGAACATGACCACGGAGCTGGTATGTGAGCGTGTTTGTTTTGTTTTGTTGTTTTTTTTTCTTTAATTGTTTTATCCGCACTTGTTTTTCGTCAGATTCAGAGCAGATGAGAGTGTGTGTGTGTGCGTGTATCTAGTCTGTGAGGGGAGATTTGAGTGCTCTGTTGTGCAGCAGGGGAATTCCTCATTTATGCCCAACAGTGCGATGACTATCGATTAGTGTTTTAGCCATTTCGCCCATTCAGACTTTCTCGTCAATATCAATCTTCTTGACACTGACTCCGTGCACTGCGGTGCGGGCTGGTGTAGTAACTCGACGTCCAGAGCCTCTCACTCTAATCGCTTTTCTGTCCCATCCATACTTTTATTGCATAATGTCTGCATCAGCAGCAATTCTCATTTTTCTAACAATCAGATATAATAATTTGTCCCAGCAGACTGTTCCCTTCAGTCAGGACCTGCACACTGACAAAGGGGCTCACAGCCTGCACCGGATGATTGATTATCCCTCTGCTGTGTAGGTGTATTGGCAATGAACAAAGACTATGAACCAACATCTTCTATTTGATGCTCACACTATTACCAGTCCTTACTGATGATGACACATGCAAACAGTCAAACATATGTAATCCTCTCCAAATTATTATTCAATGCACCTCTCCTATTGAACAACAATTCCAACAAGTTCCAATGTGTCTTTTTCTGGTTTATTTAAAAGGCATTTCACCTCTGTTTTTACTGCCAGAACTAACTTGTGAGCGCACAATTTCAGATATTACATGAAGAGTAGGTTGTGGTAAAGTATTTGGATTTAACACAAGATTAATTAATGCTATTAATCTAATTATCAATGATTTAATCTAATATTTCTGCTAGACATACTGCTGATGGACACATTTGCATGATTTATATCTAATATAGTGTTTACTTCTTTGAATAAAACTTTGTCATGCGCCATCAGACATTGTTCAGAAATGTTATTGTAGTGCTTCTGTTTATCTACAGGGCAGTGAAACGATGTAAAACCCTGCCAAGTCGACTAATTAACAGATCTCATCAAACTGCCACCCTTCTTGGGAAAGAGTTTCAATCATGATATCATTAGTACTCAGCTGCCCTGGTGGAGGAAAGTGTTCGAGAGCCTAGATCGAGCAGTTAAGTTATTAGTTGAATTATGTCGAATTGGCCTGTAACATGAGCACAGTGATGTCTGACATTAAGTGACACACTAACCTTCAGTTGTAATGTGATGAAATCTTACTGAAATTTGTCTGAAAGTGTATGTGTTATAATCCTGCAGCATTATTGTCTCCTTGACAGGGCCACACAAGGCTGCGGGGGTTTATAGACAATCCATTACCTGCAAACGTCGCAACATCTCATGTCACATCCTCCAGTCAATATGCTTTTCACAGGAAAAACAATTAATGAGACAAATCGCACAACTGCTCATTTTCTATAAGGTTTTTAATTTGTGTATTTATTGCTGGATTACAGGTTGTTGAATGTGTCTCTGTTGGTAGGAAGATGCAGTGATTTAGGGAATAATGTGGTTTGCCACTTGTGTCATGTATTTGTGTGGCATCATTTTAGATATAGCTACCGTACAGCAGGTGCAAAGTGCAACTATGAAAGCAATATCACAATTTCATGCCACAAAAACGTAATGCTTTAGTTCTGGCTCGGTTAATCCCTGGCATTAAGGAAGAAAACAAAAAAGTGATTTAATTAGTTTCTTCAAAGGCGCTATTGTTTTTATTTTCATTCCCTGATAACGTGGCAATATGACACGGTGAATTCATAATTCGTATAATAATTATATTATTTGCTGATACAGTATTTCTGTAGAGTCTCATCCCTAGTGAAAAGTAATGTATTCTGTATCATACTTTACTCTAACTCTATATCATGTCACCCTCAGCTCTCCCACGTGTGTTTCACGGACGTTGCTTGTTCCTGAGGCAGGAACTGGGTTACTGTGAGTGGCTGGACATGCTGAGGGAAGGCTATCTCGTACGGGACCCTTTTGTACAGTTATTTTCTTATGCGTGACGGGGAGCATGAAAAGAAGAAGACAGTAAAGGCAGCCTTGCAGCAGCAGAGGCTAAAGCGGCAGGTCTTTCACTTCACTGTGGCTTGTGCTGCATTGTCTGGCAATAGCCTCGAGGGCAAAAAAGGAAAAAAAAAACAAAAAAACTACCCAGTTAGTCCCATATGGTGTTTATACCACCTACTGCCTTTTTTAAGATAAGAAGCACAAAAGGGAGAAGCGGTGCTGCAGTGTGTAGGGGCACATAAATTCCTCTGGATGTGATGAAAGATTGCCTAGATATGAATCAATATTGAGCTCTAGTATCTCATTACTACAGCTGCTTGGTGACCATTTATTCTGACCATGCTAAAGTTACAGCCTGCTCTAATGATGACTTTCATTTTAAACGAGGCAGTGAGAGATATTGACAAGGTAATATTTATGTGGGTTAGTTAGTAATACACAGCTTTCCCTTGTGAGCAATTACGGTGATTATCATTAAAAATCAGGAGCATATAGGTTATATTGAGGGCTGTATGTGTCTGCCAATAGAGCTCCACCTTTTTATGGTGATGGTTATTTCATTGATGCCTCTGCCAATGTCATGTGTGTAATAAACATCATTGCCTGATGTTAAAGTGTGTGTATGTGTGTGTGTGTGTGGGAGGGGGGGGTTAGAGGGATGCAAATCCAGAACCAGAATCCCTGAATAGCCTGCATTGGTTCCCTCGTTCTGCTGCATGTGATTTATTGTCGGATTCTCCGCGCCTCAAAGACACAGAAGATGGAGTTAAGGAGGTCTCCTGAGCCTAATTTATGAATTCTTAGCACCGCCTCGATTCTACGCAACCTAGCTGCGGTGCATACTGTGCAGATTGAGTAATTGTGTTTGGTGTGGCTTTGCTTTTTTTAGAGTGCAAACTCAATCAATACGGTTGGAATTGTTTGATTTTGTGTGCAGTTCTCCGAAAGAGAAAAAAGGAGCCAGTTAGTCGGAATCTGTTTGTGTGCAGTTTAATAAAAGCTTCCAGTTTGATGAGTCTGATTTTTAAATTGGAGTGGTAGAAAGATCAGAATAGGGCTTTTTTTTTTTTTATCATTTCCACATGGAAGTGTCACACTTTGCCAGAAAGTCTATCCAGCAAAGTCTAGCTAAAAGTCTCCTTTACAGCTATATTTCCACTATTAATTGTTTCCCTCTGGACCTTGTACAACTGCACACCTTATCGATTCGCTCTTTTGGTTGACTGAAAAGTCCCAGAGCTCTGCTGGAAAATGTAAGCGCTCTCTTTTCTCTCACGCAGTTATGCATGGTTTGCCAAAAAAAAAAAAAAAAAAATCCTCTCAAGGGGATTCCTTCAAGAGGGTTATCCATAAACAGAGACCCTTCATTTGCATTCTCTCACCCCTTTGGTGTTTGACTGAAACCTCATCCAGGCTTCTACTCCAACTCCTGTGGGATCAGGCAGGCTGAATAACATGAGGAAGGTCTATGTGTGAATCATATCGGATCTGGGTCAGCACAAACCCTGGTCTGAGATATTTGGAGATTAAGATATTGAGATAATATGCTTGTCCATCAGGGTGCTGAGTGAGATACGCCAGGTCCGTCACACAGCCCAGCTCATCATCTGTTTCACCTGTGCCAGCAGATTGTGCTGCATTAGAGTCCCTCATGCATCGTGACCAGCAGCCAGTCTTTGCCAGTGTTCACCCTTGGGATTCTGCTCAGTGCATCTGTACCTCATCTGCAAGTGTGACAAAACTCCTCAATTCACGGAAATGTGGGATTCTCGCGGTCCATCTTAACGACGATGCAACCTTAATTGGAAGTATGGTCTAATGTCTGGGCTCAGGGGAATGAGCTGTTTCCATTAGGAGGATGTTCAGCCCTCATGTTGCACACTGTAATTAGAGGGTGGACTTGGAAATGAAATACTGTGCGGTGGAACCAGTCAAGCGTAGGAATTTAATTTGAAATGTGTCTTTCAACTATGAGATCCTGGGAGCACTGTTTAATTCTTTATAAACTGTTTTATGATAATGTAGCCATGATACATGACCATTGCTATTCATGGATTGTAGTTTTATACATCATATGCCCAGGCTGTATGTGATGAGATTCAATTCAGAATTCTCTGTATTTCAAAATTGTACCTGTTCAGTCAAACAGAAAGTGCTGAGGGTGCAGTGTGATGCAGTATTGACTGTATTCTATCAAAGATTCATAGACTACTGTAGGTTTTTTTATCTGATGGAAGGATTACACTGGTTTGCTGAGAGATTGGGTGCTCAGAGGGCAGGAGAGTGAGATAAAACAGAGTGTTAGAAAGGCCAGTAGATACACAGACTTGGACATCAATCACCCAGCTCTGGTCTGCACTGAGAGTTCTAACATCACTTAAAAGTTGTCCCTGCAGGTGCAAGTGGTAGTGGTTTTAATTTGAACATGTTATGATACTGCAGCCAAGACTATCTATTAAAGATGAGACCTTGGCTGGTGTCCTGTGCTGGCAACCAGTTGAGGTAAAGCAGACCTTGTATGTCTTCAATTCATCTTGTGTATGAAGTAAAACCTTATAATAAGAGGTGAGAACTTCCAAAAGGATTAAAATGTGTATCAAGGATTTATTTATTTTTTTATTTTTTATTTTTTTGAAAAATAACATGGAGCCATAAAGTAAGTTGAGAAATCCCACTGTGTCTGGTTCACCTGAGTTGACCTTTAATCTTCCGTTTTCCCTTTTCTGAAATGGGCTTTTTAGACATTTTGACTCCAGTTACATAAGTCAGTTCTCTGCACTTTAATAAAGCAAGTGCCAGGGGCACTTGTATATATATGTGTGTGTGTGTGTGTGTGTGTGTGTGTGTGTGTGTAGAGAGAGGAAGTGCTAGGTGGGGTTGTTCAGGCGAGTGTGGCCAATAGCAAAGACTCAGGGACAGCTGGTGTCACCCAGGGAGTGCGGAGGAGCAGCAATCTGTTGACCAGTGAACCAGATAGATGTCCTCCTTCCGCCGTCTGCCCCCCTCCCCTCGTCCCAAGGCCTGGAGGATGGTGATTGGGACCAACGAGTCTGTGAGGGGTTAAGCCAAAGGGGTGGGCAGCGATGATGAAGGCTGAATTTTATGTTTGCTCTATGATTGAACTTTCACACTCCAGCGGGCATGTGGCTCCAGCAGTGCCAGCCACTCATTATGAGGGAGCGGAGCGCAGCCTGAGAACAGCATGCAATTGTGTTTAATTGTGACTGATAGGGATGCCAGCTCAATCCATCAGTTCACCCTGATGGCATACAGGGGGTGTACAAGGACTTGAGCCTAAACGTGAAGTTTTGCACTTCTGGCAGCTGGAGCTTCATCTATAACTCATTGTATAGTTACATAGTCCCTTCTCCTTCTCCTTTTTTTTTTTTATTGCCTCGTTAACGACTTCATCCAGAGCAGTTGAATAAATCCTGATCCACAGAAGCAGCTTCCTCTATAAAAGCACACCGTAGTTTCAGGCACCACACATTTCTTGACAACTTGACACTCAGTTTTCAGAATACCACATGGCCCATCAGTCATGTAACAGATGAAATGAGGCGATAGTGAAGAAAAATGATGGTGTGGCCAAAATTGCTGCTGCAATTAAAGTCTGATCCCTCAAATGCAACAATTCTATGCAGTTCTCACATGGAAAATTGATGTAATTCAGTAAAGTCTCCATGATTCTAAAAACTGGTCTCAATCCCCCTGAGGCTCACTGTACTGATATGCCTGTCAGGGAGAAATTTCTGTGAGACTGTGGAAATGAAGCATCACTAATGTCCTCCTCCTCGGCTGTGCTCACATTTATCAACATGTTTGTGTGTGTGTGTGTGTTCCCTTCAATATCAGGACCTGGGGAGTTCAGACGGTCCCCCGCGGAACTGGAAGGGCATAGGAATTGCCATGGTGGTGATCCTGGCTGTTATGTCTCTGGTCATTCTCTCTGTCATCCTTCTCACGCCTGGTAAGAACATGGGAAAAGAGAGAGAGAAAAAGAGGGTGAAAAGCTGGAGGGAAGTAAAAGCATCAAAGCAAAGAGGGATTGTGATGTGGGGAATTAAAGGGGTAGTTTGACATTATGGGAAGTATACTTATTTACTTTGTAGAGTGGAGAGTTATAAGAAAAGATCAATACTGCAGCTGCAATTGGTTAGCTTAGCTTAGCACAAAAGAGTGTAAACAGGTGAAAAGAGCTAGCCTGGCTCCAAGGGAAGCAAAATCTGCTATCAGCACCTCTAAAGCTCACACTTTATAACACTTTTTATCTTGTTTGTTTTATTTGTACAAAAACTACAGTGTTAAAACGACAATTCACCGTTTTATGGAGTGTTAAAATCTCAGTGACTATTTCTTGGCTCTGAGCAGTTGCCAGGCAACCACGAAATAGTCTCTGAGAGATTATACCCTCCCAAAAAAAAAAAACCAAACAGCAAATAGATGTTTTTACACTTTGTTTGTGTTTGTATGGATTAAACAAATAAGATATAATGAGTTAATTAGTGAGCTTTAGATGTGCTGGCAGGTGGATTTTGTTGTTAATGGACAGAGCCAGGCTAGCTGTTCCCCCCTGTGTCCAGGCTCAAAGCTAAGCTATATTCAATGGAAATCTAAGTATCCATCAGAAAGGAAAAGTATCGCCCAACATGTCAAACTTTTGCTTGAAGGGAGGCATACCATGGGCAAGGTCTTTTAAAATGTTGCAAATGTTACAAACACACTAACAATGGCATTGGAAATGTTCTGAAGCAGAAATATAGGCCACACTAAAAAACATGCTCAGGCTTTGTTTGTCTGTAAACATAAAAAGAGTTTCAGATGAACTAACTAATTAACTCTCTCTGCCCTTAAAGATGAATCTCACTTGTTACTCCGTTCCCATCTCACCATGGAGGACCTGGAGAGTGAGGAGTTCAAAGTTCACGACCCCTGTGTCGCATGGTTGAACGGTAAGGATCTCACTAATGACTCCTTTTAATGATCTCATCTGAGACTGAGCCTCTGGTTTGCAGACATACAGTAGTAACCATCTCTGCCTCCGTGGATTCAAGTCATCACTCTAATAACACAGGACCCTCCGTCCCTGAACTGTCTTTTCCCTGCCAGAAAACGAAGTGGCTCTCCGCACCAGAGAGGGACATGTCCTGTCATTCAGCCTCAACAGCAACCTCACCTCAACTCTGCTGGACAACAGCTCCCTGGTGAGTTATCACAACGCAGCTCATGGGGACAGAGGACAGAGGACAGGCTTCAGCATTGATTGGCTCATATTCACAGACACCTGGACAAACTGATCGGCCAACTAGAGGGAGATGCTTGCAGTTAGAGCGAAAGAGAAACTGTAGAGTCCCGCTGTTCCACATCCCACAGCTGAGACAAAAAAAGATTTGGCAGAGTGACAGTATCAGCTCATTTCCCCCCAATCTGGCTGCTCTGTGAGCCCTCAACGTGTGCCTTCAAAGAGAATTTTCCAAGCAAGGGCATCATTTTGAACACCGCCTCTGCGCGACACTGACTGACTTATATGGGTCATCGCTGGGGAGCTTTAAGCAGGGTTCCGTTGTCAGGTTGAGAAGTCTTTCCTCTGTGTTGTGATATGGTTTGTCGTCCCTGTTGCTGTTGGTAATTCCAGAAAAAGATATTTTTCTTATATGAATACCAAGAAGTACATCTTATTTAAAGAATTGCTTTTCAAAACCTGGGTAGCTGAATAAATATTTAAATGAAAGCCAAGCAAAATGGTCAAAGAATAAGAACAAGTCAAAACAATGAAAAAAATGAAAGTAAATTGGTTTTGAGATGAGATTTACACTCAACAGAGCTTGTTCCACTGTGGGAGCTTAGCATCATGTAACTAGTAGCTCATAAGGTTCTGCCTTGTTTTCCACTGCAGTGGAAAGCTTCAGATACCAGGACAAATGTCGTCCCAGCTGGCGCCAGATATTAATGTAATGCCAGAAAGATATTGGGCTCTAACTCGTACAGACTTTAAATATTATAATATATATATATATATATATATATATATGAGACATTTGGGACTTAAAACTATTGAACCAACTATTTAATCAATGACAGCTGTTTTCAATATACTACACCAAATTGACGTCGACATTGTCCTGACATTGAGTTTTGGTCGCCTGACATCACAACCTACGATGTTGGTGGTCAGCTGCATGCCTCCATTGTTTGGTAGGTGAGTGCAGTTCAGTTTTGGGACAGACAAGAGGAAAATGTGGCGCAAATATTGCTTCACATGTTGCTGATCTAACACCCAGAGGGAGACTGTTTCGTAGTGTAGGAGTCAGGACAGCAAAAGCTTGGTCACCAGGTGCACTCTGATGACTTGGGTGCCCTAATGGACATGTATGTGAGCAGGAACTCACTGATACAGTATACGGTGGAGCCAAATTGTAATGCGCCTTATAAGAAGGATTTGATTGATTGCTAAATCAGGCCAGTGTAGTGTTGTAAAGCCAGCACTGGAGTAATATGGAAATGCTGTGGAGTGTATGTTACAGCTTCTCAGCTCAAACAAAATGCAGTACACTGCAAGAAACAAAACAATGGCTGATTTATTTGAGCTGTTGGAAAGATAAGATGCGGTGTATTTTGTTTTTTTTTTTACATTTTAAACTACACTGTTCCACCTGTGGGACACTTTGGCCTTGGTTACTTTAGATGTGTTTTGGTCTGTACCAGGCTCAGTCTTCACACAACCTTGACAAATTATACATTGCTTGAAAGCTCAAGGTCTCCTGATTCTATCTGTGCAAAGTCTATTCGGATCCCCATAACACTGAAACACAGAATTAAAATGGAATTAGTAAATCCACATTGGAATTACTACTACAGCCCATCTCCCTTGAAGGGCTCAAATCAAATCAAATATCCCACCCCACTTTCTCTAAAGGAAACCAAATAGGAGTTTCTGATGAAGTGTTGTCTAATTTTCCTTTGTTTTGTTTTCAACAGGATCTGACCACTACTAAATTCCAAGTGTCCGCAGACAAGAGGTTTGTCCTCTTGACGTATAACATTCAGCCGGTAAGTTTTCTTTGAATGGCAAGGTGACTCAGGCACCGTTAAGATTTTTACCCTCAGAAAATATCCAGTGTCATAAAATTATGCACTAATATCGAAGACAAACTGTTACTGCGCACAAACCTGCACGTCTGGCAGGGCACTAGTGGCTGCGAAACAACAGTGACATGCATCTTAATCGGATCGAGAGAAGGAGTGCAAACATGAAGGAGGGTGTGTGTGTGTGTGTGTGTGTGTGTGTGTGTGTGTGTGTGTGTGTGTGTGTGTGTGTGTGTGTGTGTGTGTGTGTTTGTTGATTTCTGCTACTGCAGCAGTCTGTAGCTCTATAACTCTGCCCATCAAATGACTGGGATAACATATGGGGAGTTGAATATTTAAACTGGCTGATGGCGGAAGGTGCAGGGGGCTGAGGAAAGCTTAGAGTGAGTGATCAGTGTGAAGTTGGTAGCAAGGGGACGGGGGGAAAGGGGGAAGGGGGGATCAATGAGATGAAGAGGTAAAGTTGGAGCCGTGATAATGAAATCGCCCTGCTAGTTCAGTGAGGAATTTTAATGAGAAGCTGACAAGAATCACAATCGCAGGTGCTTTCAGATAAGCGTTGGGGTAGACAAAACAGATCTTTTACTCCCTGTACTTTAGCAGCACATAGCTCAGTTCCTCCAAACCCCCCCCCCCCCACCACCACCACCACCACCACCACCAGCCGCCTCACTCTGTAAATACCCGTACCACTAATAAATTGTTGACTCTTTCCTCAAAGGGAAGGCAAGTTGTGTAATGTGCGAGTAATCGGCAAGAGAGGGAAACAGAATTAGGAGGAAATTAAAAATATGAAAGCAGATTTTGCTGCTCTATCGCACTCTCATGCGTTCAGTCTCCTCTGTCGCCCTGGGCTTTCTTTAGAGAGATCTGCTTTTGCTCTAATCTCTGTGTATCATATTTTCTGTGTGTGTGTGTGTGTGTGTGTGTGTGTGTGTGTGTGAGCCTGTTGCAGTCATTACAAACACAGTGCATCCAAACTGAATTATTAAGCGGTTAACATACATCCAATCAGTTTTTTGGATCTGTGTGTAGAGAAAGGGCTCAGATCTTTGCCCAGTTTGTGGATTGCGCTGGTTGATTTATGCCATGTCATTAGCATACTTCCTTTGATATCAGCAGGAATTGTCTGTTCTCATCTGTATGCTCAGTGTGTATGCACACTCGAGGAAATCACAGGCAGTGGGCATGCCACCTGGAATCATTTGTATATTCTGAAATGTTTTTGTGTGTGTCTGTGTGTGTGTGTGTGTGAACATGGTTGGCATTTTGTGTGCTATTTTGTTGGGGCTGTTCCTCCATTCTCCCCTTCCCTCTAGGTCCCTCCTTCCCTCTCTCGCTCCGTCTTCCTCACTCTCGCTCACTTTTTTCTTGTCTATCTCTGGGGGGATTTGTGCTGACTGAAGCAGTTTGCGCCAGGCACCAGCTTCGCTGTTCGGAAGAAGAACGACGCGCTGCTGAGAGTGGCAGAGAACAAGAGAGAGAAACAGTGGGAGCCACTTGTGATGGAGGGGAGGAGAAAAAATGGGATATGCACCATTTGCCCTTAGATACACTGCCCAGTTGACATTAATCGGAGTGGTTATCAAATACTGACAAAGATGCTAAAAAGAGAGCGGTGCAGTGTAGAGAAATGGATGAGCAGGCTGTGTGTAAAGTTAAAAGCCTTCTCTGGATTTTGTATTAGCTCTGGAGGCTTTAGGGAGGGTTTTGTGTCTGGTGGGGGAAAATAAATGGATTTTGATAAGAAGGTATACATAGAAGTGAGTTAGGGATTTGGTCACATAGGAACAAGAGAAAGCAGATTTCCTACAGAAGAGCCTGTTAAAATTAAGCCGGCTTGTGATTGTGTGTGAGAGGAGAAAAGCAGGCAGAGAAGACTTATGTGTTTTTCAAAGACTGATGGCAAGATAGTTCAGAGGAGACAGAGGTTTTTGGGATTGATGAGCAGAGTCAAACAGAACAGTGCCTGCCAAGAGAGCGCAGTTTAGGGACAAATAAAATGCCAAGGGAGTCGTGTCTGCACTCTGCAGCAAATGCTGTTGGGTGTTGGTATCAAAGGCAGCGTATTGTGGGGCTGCTTCTGAGGAGGAAGGATGCTATTATCTCTGTAGTGTACAAAAGATCCCAATATCTGTGCTCATGCAAAGGATGTTATAATATCTATATGTTTTCTTTGTCACGTTATCCCACGCTATCTTCTGAGTGTTTAATCTGTGTTTTGTGCCCCCCCCCACCTCCTCCTGTTTTGGCAGCATGGGTTGAGGAGGGGGTGGGGTGTACATTGGGGGTGACAAGCAGAGCAATCTGGAGGATTTATGACATGTCACTGGCAGGCACATTAGAGTTCGTTCTGCCTCTCGGAGACAGATGTTCTCAGTCTTTCTGTCTGTTTATCACACGGACACATGAAATCACACAATAACGTACAACCTCTGCCACTGGCTTCATTTTGGTAAATCATGAGCAGAATCGCAGGGTTCCTTAACAAATCATAAGCAGCTGACTGAACATGGTGCTCATAGCAATGCTGCCCCCTTTGGTCTCAAAGAGTGACGCTCCTTGTAACTCAAGATCAGTCCTTGTTGTGTGTGGAGTACATGTCAACTCTGGCTGTCAGCCAGTGCCTCTGCCCTCTCTGCATCCTTGCCCCCCTTCCTGTCTTTGTTTCTTTCTCTATACCTCCCCTCACTTTTTCCTTCAGCGTTTGACCAACTCATTCCTTCCTCTTCCTGTTCTTGCAGTGCTTTTCTGTTGTAACACGGCTCTTTTCCTGTACACCGTGTTTCCCCTCATGCTGAGACTTTACAGTGCAATCAGATTTCAATTTCACTTAGATAGCCTTAGAATTCATTTCCCCTCCTATACCCCTGTAGCTTTACCCCTGTGTCACTCCATCCATGCATTTTCTAACAACAGACAAACAACACAGAGGAGAAATCCAATTTCACTGCTAAGTGTGCAGTATAGGGGATGTGACATTTAATTTCTTTAGGCACTGGTTTTCCAGGAGGCTGAGGCTTTCAGAGGCCACTGGGCAAATAGCCTGTTTCCAACCCTTTGTTTGAAACAAAAAAGAAAATGGTAGGAATCAATATAATACCTAGAGCTCATCAGGTAATGCTGTGATCAATTACGGTTAACACACACATATACACATGCACACATTCATTGATTCTGGTACCATAGTCTTTTTCAGCATGTTAATTTAATTATTCATTGAACTGCTGATGCTTGTGTCAGGGTTGCCAGCCACAATAGATCTCAGTGGGAAGGATATTAGCTGTAATGATGCAGCTTAATAAAAATGTCTGTCTTGGTTTCTATATTTTTCTCCTCATTGTCATGTCATTGATGTTGTCTCTTTTACTCAGTCTTAAGTAAAGATCCATGTGATCCAAATTTCTGCTATTCACTTGTGAGCACAATATTGGTATAATATGGATGGATATTGCTCACAGCAGTTTAATGAATCATATGAATTAAATCTATATTGTGATTGGCTCAGTAATAATCAAGGCAATATTAAAATACTTGGTTTTACTAAAGATTACCACACATACAGATACATACAGTATGAGGCCCATTAGATTGTTATTTACAGACTGTACATTAAAGGTCCCATATTTTACACTTTACCAGTGTTTTATTTTTTAGTTTTGATATCCATAAGAAGATATATTGTGGGTTAAGTACCAAAAACCATCTCAATGTAGTTTTACATCTCCTCTCTCAGGCTTCTTTCTGGAGCTCTAGTCACAACAGGTCAGTGAGCCAATCCTCTCTTCTGATTGGCTGACTGTTTTCTGAGTGATCGAATCAAAATGTATCACATTTCAGGTAGACTCTCAGAGAAACCAAATCTTGTAAGGTTGGACAGTGGCTCTGGGTGGGCCGGGCTTGGGGCATGGCTGAGGGTGGTGCCTTTGATCACAGTATTAATATAGAACCGAGACCTGCTTTATAATCAAAAAAACACATGGAAATCTCACTTTATACAATATGGGACCTTTAATATAGAGATTAATGATCAAATTGCCTTTCTAATTTTGTAGCATAATGGTGTGTTGCCCTTTTTATAAAAGCAATAAGTCATTTGATGCAGTAAATTGCAGTGATTTAAGAAGCTTCCTGTTGCTTATTGCTTGATTGAAAGGTCGGCCTCAGCAGTGTCCTTCATACCCTGTGTTCAATCACTTTATTTATACATGTGAATGAGCATGTGTGAGCACTAAAATATATGTGGTGTCATCTAAGCGTGGCATACCTATGTGCATGATATCCTCTACCTCTTTCAGGTGTTCTCTCAGTCCTTCACAGCCTCCTATGCTATCTACAATGTGGCTAATGGGTAGGTGGAATCGTGAATGCTAATGCATGGGCTGCACTGGGCATGAGCGTTACCAATGCAAGCAGACATGCGGATTGAAAGACTTGCCCCCAAAGCGTGTCTCATCGAATCAGAACCTCATATTTCTGTCAGACATGCATTCATTCGTCAGTGTTCCTTCCAGGCTCCATATCCCAACATAAGGTTTGTACTGTACTTCAGATTTCACTGCCTGAGATTCATATATATATATATATATTGCATTATATCAGTGGGAAAAACTCTTTGGATGGAACTTCTGATGAGTGGAAAGGATTTCAGGAAGACCTGCAATATTAATAGTTGCCTGAATATGCCTTTGAGGAAAATGTTTGCCTGTCCAGAGGAAGCAAAAAAAATGCAGCTAGGAATATGGAAAAAGAAATGTTGCACTCTTGCATGAAGCAGTCCCATTCTCTGTTTTGTTTTCCTTCACTGCATCTTGCTCCTATGTCCTCACATTACAGTATCTCTCTCAAGGCCAGGGCATGGATGGACCTCAGAGGGCTTAAACCAGGACAGTTGTCCCTAATGGAGGGCTTATGTTTGAGTTTTTGTGTGTGTTCCAGGGATCTGCTGGAGCTTAACCCTCCACAGAGGGAGAAGGCAGTGCTACAATATGCTTCCTGGGGGCCTCAGGGGAACCAGCTGGTAAGCCAGGCACTTACTCATTTACCTGATCAATGCGTTAAAATCTGTATCAACTTTGCCTGTCAATATTATAAGATTTTCTCAACCTTTACCGGCTGTGTATGAATGGCCTTAATATGACATAGTTTTCATAATGATAAGATCAATGGTACCATGTCTTTGTCATTATGAAAAGACCTCCAGCTCAGAGGTTATTGCAATGACTGTGCAGTTATAATGGGGTTGCTTAACACTCATAATATAATTCATCTACCTTCCCTGTAATGTAATTGGCTTTTGGTGCTATGTCAGTGTTCATCTGCAGCATATCAACTGGCAAGTAAAGATGTATTAGCTCTCAGCTGCGTGTGTGCTGGCCAATGATTCACTCTCACTCTTGGACGGTGTCCGACACTCAATTCAGACAGCCAGTGATGAAGCCTGCAACCAAACCATCTTTGATAATGAATTGGCACTATCTTGTATGTGCTGCTCATGCCAGGCCTATGTGTGTGACGGAGATATCTACTACAAACTGAGTGTGACCAGCAAACCCCTGCGTCTCACAACCACCGACCAGGAGCAGAATGTGGTGAATGGACTCTCTGACTGGACGTATGAGGGTAGGATGTCTTCCAGCTTCACACACAAATCTACAAATTCAAGTCGGCAGCTATAATCATCAAAGGAAGAATAATAAAATAATTAAAAATAATTTTATTTTTGAGTTTGACATTAAAACTGTTACTGTCTTTTAAAACAGAGGAAGTGCTCTTGACATATGTTGCCCACTGGTGGTCTATGGACGGGGCCCGACTGGCATACCTCAGCATCAACAACTCTGCCACACCTGTGATGGAAATACCTCACTTCTTAGGTGGTCTCTATCCCTCCAATGTGCTCTTCCCCTACCCCAAGGTGAAAATTGGTTAAAACAGGACTCTACAGCCACACTAGTCGCTCTGTAACGAGGCTGCACCGTGTTGCTTTTATCTAAATGCTCATATAAGCATGCAAACATGCTCACAGCTGACAATGCTGGCATTCAGTAGGCATGTTCACCATCTTGGTATAGCATGTTAGCATGCTAATGTTTGCTAATTGCTACAATTAGCAAATCTTGGGGCATGAATGAAAATAGGTGTTGGGATGTTTCACTAAAAAAGCACAACTGCCAACCTCATGGTGATGCCAAAGTCTTAAAGGAGCTATTAGTAAGTTTTGCTGTCGCACATAGCCAACATTAGCATTGACAGGTCTTTACTAACCAGTGTAGAAGAAATGTGAGTTCAGCATCAAACTTTATTTCTCTTTAGCAGTGGAAAGCAATGTCAATGCTAACTCTTGTATTCCTTCTATTTCTATCACTTCTTTTCTTCTGCTGAAGTTAGTATGCTAAACAGCTAGCTCCAGTTAGCCCCGAGTAGCATCTATCTGCCCTGAAGAAGTAGTGCTGCTCAGAGGGTGTACTATAACCTCTCATGGGTGAAGCTCTTGGCCAGCCACCATCACCACCACCGACTCCTGCACATTCATCAGCAGAGAAAACTTACAAACAGCCCCTTTAAGGATGCATCGTCTGTTAACTATGAATGTAAAAATATCCACTACATGTTGAGATATTTTACTGTATTAGTGAAATTTTGACCCAGTCCTGGCACAAGGGGTAAAGTCAGAGGATTACCAAAGTCAAATTAATTCATCTTCTGGTCACTGTGGAAATCTGTTTAGAGTTTATCTGATAATTTTTTCTTTTGCTTGTGCTCCAAGGCTGGCTCAAGTATCCCATCAGTCAGTCTGTTCGTGGTGAATCTTTACGGTCCAGCTCACACTCTGGAAATGATGCCTCCAGACTCCCTCAGGGCCAGGTAGTACATCTTTGTGAATGTAAAAGCAGAATAAACCTTCAAGACTTTAGACACCACCTGTCAGAAATTATTACATGTGTGTAAATTCCTTTACCCTTCACTGCTTCTTTTTTTTCTTCTCCATTCCTTTGCATCACTTTCCAATCTTTTTCCCAATGTATCATTTCCTGCATTGCCTCTTCAGAGACAGCTACATCTCCATGGTGACCTGGATCAGCAGCACCCGGCTCGCGGTTCGTTGGCTGAATCGTGCCCAGAACCAATCAGTGCTCTGCGTGTGTGAGGCCACCACAGGGGCATGCTCAGAGGTGAGCAGTCATCAGTCGTTCCACATTAGTAATCCAAGCGCCCCTCGCTGCAATATACAACTTTAATAGAATCCTTTGCTTCTTTTACACAGTGTTGGGAGTTAGGATTGATTTTCTTAAGCTCTCAAATCTCTACTGGCTGGATTAATATTTAAGGTCATTTGCTGCATGAGAGGAATTTTCAGTGATGTGCTGCAGCATTTTATTGCTTGTTCCCCTTCTGTAAATCCTCACAGATTTCAGTTTTCCCATTGCCAATTATTCATTAATGCAATATTTAATAAATAATAAACATAATAATACAATGCTTTTTAAATCAGCTTTAGATGTTGTAAGTGCATTTTAAAGGGTGTGACTAATACATTTGTCTATATATTATGATTTTAAATCCATAGAAACACAAAATGGCCATGGACATAATGCAAAACCAACGACAGGTAAGTGTTTCTCATGTTTACAGCTAATCCTCGCTCCAGTCTTTTCTTCTGACTTGATGCGTTTGTTCAACAGGACGTGCCACTGTTTTCAGCAGACGGCTCTGTGTTTTATACCATCCTGCCGGCCAAACAAGGCGCTCGTGGAGAGTTTCACCACATCGCTGGCCTTTCGGTCCAGGTCAGTTTTAGGGCTGTTAACTTTTACTGCTTCATGTCATCCTTGAATGATTTCTGACGGGACCGGTTGTTAACGTTTCAACGAGGGTCACATAAAACAGCGTGTGATTACAGATCTCAGCAGCACAGTGCAGCGCAGCCTGAAGTCTCAACAATCTCCTCCACCTCTGTCATTAGCGAATCAATTTATTGAGTTATTGTATTTTCTCCCTAATTATACAATTAACAAAACAACATCTTTATCTGAGTCATTTCACTGATTAATATTTTAGTGGTCCTTTGCCCTTTCCATTTTTGAAGGACTTCAGTTCGTCTCAGTTTAACAATTAAATCATCTTGAGTGGGGCAATTAAAATATTTATATGCTTTTTTTCTCATAGAAGAATCAAGCAAATTTGGCATTAAAGAGCATGTGTTTTATAGTTGCTGGATACTTTAGTCCCACACCTTTGGGCTCATATAAACCATTAGTGGCTCAGGATCAAATCCAGAGTTTTCTCTCCTGTGTCTTTATGACTTCATCAAAATAAACAAAATCATTAAAAAGTACTTTTTCTGAACTCTCTCTGTTGCCAACAGCGCCATCATTTATTTTAACTCTATGAAGCTATCTTCATTTTTTCCCTCATCCTCTGACACACACTTGCTGTATCGTTGCACCTATTTTTATTCTGTATATGTGCCTGCTTCTACATTCCTCTTCGTCTCTGTGTAACGCAGCCCGCCATCCCGTCCGTCCCTCCTCGCTTCCTGACATCGGGGAGCTGGGACGTCACCTTGCTCTGCGCCCTAGACGAGAAGGCTGGAAAAATGTATGTGAGAGCCACAGTGTGTGGAGCCGGGTTGAAGCACCCATCAGCTCATTTATCCGCCCACAGCTCCTTACTATGAATATACAACTTACGGGGGAGGTTGAGTAGAATAGTGCCCATCATTACAATGATCATTAAAATGATGTCGGCAGCTGGAGAGGAAAATTGAGACTGTGGGTGAATCGTACATATAAGACTGTCTGTTTAAAATAACTAAAAAGACCATTTTTAACACGTAGCATTGCTCCTACTCTTAATGGCCAAAGGAAATGGCTTTGACTCTGACTTTGCTTGTGGCAGTGTATTGCCACTGAAGAGAACAAAAGACTACTTACACTTGACCAGAGCAGATTATTGCTTAAATCTCTCTTCATCCTGCTAGGGGAAGAAACCCCTTGTGAACAGATTGACTGAGGTGTGAGCATCACAGACAATCAAGGAAAAGTCAATGTAGATCTAGGCAATTGTTTTCAGTCCCAAAGCTCACAGGTTGAAACTGCTCTTTTTCTCCAGACAAGTCATTCTGCCTCACAATACTTACATTTATAGAAGTGGATAGTGTACATCCACTGCCCGGATGTTGTAAATCAGCACAACAAACTAAATGTGAAACAAAGCTGACTTTATAAACATGCTGAAGTATATAAATATGTGTAAATAGGTCCTCGTCATGAATAATTAATAGCCAGAATAATTAGGATGAGGTTAAGATACCCAAAGGTGATCTGCAGTTCCTTGGCAGTGTTGAATAACTTGCTGTGTCTGTGGTTCATTTTTCTCCTCATCAGCTATTTCCTGAGCACAGAGGAATCCCGACAAAGCAGACACCTTTACAGGTGAGCATGTTTTCCTGTGAAAACAGCCTAACCTCAGCTGAATACAGAGTCTATACAACACTATAGACAGAGATAAGGTGTCTTGTGGGCTGTGGAGTATTTTGTTTTCTTTTTGTTTGTGTTTTCAACCTTAAAACAATCTCTTGATTCATTTTTTGAGAGATGCTGACGTTTCAATAAGTCAGACTTTAGTCCAAAGACTTCTATGGCGTCTGCGGTATCGGAATCACTTAAAAACAACAAAACAAAAAATGGTGTGAATGAATGAATGGCCTGGTGATGCCATTAGATGAAAAGTCAGGCGATCACCAATCTATCCTGAAGGGAACATGAATGTCTGCACCAGTTTTCAGTGCAATTCGTCCAATAGCTGATGAGACATTAATACCTAAAACCAAAAGTGTCAACCTTAAGATGGTGCTACAGCAAAAGTCAGGGGAGCAACTAAGTCCACAGGATACACCATCAGGGGACCATGAGTGTCTGTAAAGAATTGTGCTATTTCACTGGATAAGAGAAAACTTTGACCTGCTGTTGGAGCTGGATGAAAAGTAAGAGATTCGCCAAAGTCATTAGTATTCAACCTATAGACACCATGGGTGTAAAAAAAAAACCCAATAATTTCAACCACATGGTGGCACTAGAGGAAAAGTTAGGGGATCACCAGGGTCAGTAGTCTTCATCCTTCATGGCCGTCCATCCAACAGTTGATGAGATAAATCAGTCTGAATCATTGTGGTGGATTGACAAACAAGTCTGATATTGCCATCCCCAGAGCGACACTGCTAGGATACCCAAAAAAGTGACTGCACATTAATGTGTTGAAGTGAGAATCTTTATTTTTGTGTGCTGTATATGCTTCAGGCCAACAGTTAAATAGACACATAAAACCCCACTCAGTGGACAAGAGCCCTCTGTGCTGTTGAGGCTTGAGTCACTGAGACTTATAGTCCCACCTGTGATAAGCGCACCTGCTCTTTTACTCATCGACCTCTTTGCTTTCGCATCGTTTTATTACCTGACATAGCTTTGGGTCTCAGGAGATAGCTCAGTATTATGGAGGAGAGAAGATGGCTTGTTTAAACTTGTGGTTAATCCTGTATGAAATTTGTAAGCAGTGGAGCAGAGAAGTACATTTAGAGACTCAACACTCAACACTGCCTAACAGAGCAATCTGTATAACAGCATTTATGTCTAAGCTTATTGAACCCCATTTGTTTCTGAAAAGTCAGCTTGCTGAATGGTGTGTCTCTAGACACTGACACTTTTCCTTGATATCTTAGCAATCAATTGACCCTTTCCTGGAGCAATTCAATCTGATTTAGACTTGTCCTAGTCTTCTCAAGTGTGGTCAATAACCCTGGTCTTTTATTTCCAAGTGTCAACTTGGATGGAGTGTTTCAGCGCCGGTGCATCTCCTGTAACCTCATAGATGGATGTCGCTTCTTTAAATCTGAATTCAGCCCCAATCAAACCCACTTCACCCTCTACTGCTTAGGTAAATGACACACACACACACACACACACACACACACACACACACACACACATACATACATACACACTTGCAATGAATATGAAAGTGTCATGCTGCTCTGACAGTTGGTTTTATAACGTTGTCTTTTGAAAAAAAATCCCCCAGGACCTGGAATCCCTAAAGTGACAGTTCACAGTACAAAGGACCCCACCAGTGAGTGTTACATCTGCTTGTCTCATTAATAATGTACTCACACACACACACACACACACAGACACACACACAGGCTGTCTGCAGTGTCCTATGACAGCCTGCAGGAGGCGATATATTCATGAAGACCAGAAAGTAGATTGATCCATTTCCTGCTTGTGAACACTGCCCTCTGTCTGTGGCTCTCAGTCAGAGCCGTTCACATGGAGATGATAAGGATTTGATCTACAACCTGATGGGCTCCTGTGTCTGTCTTGATGTTTAGGGTGAATAACATAACACAGTGGTGTTTTATCTCCTGTAGGATACGTCATCTTGGAGGATAACAGCCCTCTGTCTAAAGCCCTGGAGGACAAGAGGCTCCCAGAGACTCTGTTCAGGACACTCCCAGCAGACAACCATGGTACAACAAAGAAACCATTGGATATATATATATATATATATACATATATTATTTGTTTTGGCTCTCGTGTTATTAAGGAGCTAAATGAAATGGTCACAGTTACATTTAGGTTAATCGCCACAAAGCGTTCACAGATCACCTGCAGTCCCTTTCTCAAGCAGTCAGACTATATTCAGCAGCGACAGTGGAGCACACGCTGCAAGTATCTCGGTCAGGAAGGGACTAATATGGTTAAGTACTAATTAAAGCAATCACTTATTGTATTTGGTGATTAGGTTATTAGCGTGAGTCATGTGTGCCCTCAGGTGGTTGTGAATGATTTTTCGTGTCCTTCTGTTTTTTTGTTTAAAATAAGTGCTGCAGAGGTTCAGGTGTATTTTCAGGCTCTTAAATGTAGCAGTAATCCTAACATGTCAGTGAAGAGTCAACCTTTTCCAATCCCTGTTTGCTCTCCTCAGATCTGCACCTGAAACTATCTCTACCTCAGGGTTACGAGGCCAACCTGCACCCTCTCCTCATCATTGTGTAAGTATCACTGAACAAGCACGCAAGGCAACAGGGATGTGTATGTCGTCTGTTTTGCAACCTATGACCCATAGACTTTTTCTCGCCACTCTTCCATTCCTAACAACTGTCACCACGCTAGCTGATCCTGTTCGTCTCGTTGCTCAGAGACGGCGTTCCTGGCAGTCAGTCGGTGACGGAGGAATTTGTCCTTGACTGGCCTCAGGTCCTCTCCAGCACACAAAGCGTGGCCTTGGCCTGGGTGGACGGCAGGAGCGGGGTTGGCCGTGGACAGAAGACCACTGCTGTGGATCCACGCAAGCTTGGCTCACTTAGAGTCAAAGATTATCTGGGAGTTGTAGAGTCAGTGCAGTTATACAACAACATAAGGTTGTTTGATTGACACGTGTTGCTAAAGCCTGTGAACTGATAACCTAACAGGCTTTTATGATGTTTCCGCAGGTTGTTGATGCAACTGCCATATATTGATGACCGTCGGATGGCCCTCTATGGAAAGGTTACCGCATGTTTTTAATTTGTTAACTCAATTCCTTTCTGTTGAATCCATAAACACTATCACGTGCTTTGTTTGTTTAGGCGCTTTTCTGTTTCCCCTACAGGCATTTGGTGGCTACTTAACTCTCAAGATGTTAGCTGCAACAGATAAGCTCTTTCAATGCACAGCTGCCATGGCACCAATAACTGACTTCAGGCTTTATAGTGAGTTGCAGTTATGTCATCAACTATTCATGTGTTGAGACCATACTAATTGCAATGAATCAGAGAAACAGTTCATGTTGGAGAATACCATTTATTCCACTGTTTTCAGGTGCTGCATTCTCGGAGAGATATCTAGGCCTTCCAGCAAAGGAGGAGCACGCTTACTCGGTGAGGCTCTAAAGCTCATCTATTCAGGTGTAAATGGCTTTTTGTAAATTAATAATAATGCCTGTGGATTTGCACTCAGTTGTAAATTAAATGGATTACTCAGAACTAATGCAGCCTAATACAGCAGTCCTCTAATAAATCCTGTCTTCATGATGGTTATAAAGTTTAGTTTTTGTTGAAACCCTTTTAGAGAGGTGTTGATTCTACTCTACAGTCATTTCAGCTGTTTTAATTTGTGGTGTAGTTGAATTGTATCGTGTTATACTTAGAGGTGTTTCTAATTGTTTATCCACCCCATTTAAATCAGTGAGGGCGGACTAAAAAATACAAACACCACCACTCAGTATAATGCAATACAATTCAACTGCACCACGGTTTACAGCCTCCAAGACGACCATAAAGTTTAGTTAACGCCTCTCTAAGACAATTCCAATAAAAAATGAACATTAAAACTTTTATTAAGGTGGGATTTATTGCAGGGCTGTTGTGTTAGACTGCATCCGTTTCAGCTAGATAGGTACACCCAATAAAGCACTCATATTGCTGTGGTGTATCTTTTCAGACTGCCTCTTTGCTGGAGGAGGTTAACAAGCTGAAAGATGAGAATTTCCTTATTCTACATGGAACTGCAGATGGTGAGATTTCTGTTCAATTTTCTGCTTTTTTAGAATTCCTTTTGTGGGTTTATTTTTTTTTTTTTTACACCCCTATGTGTGTGTATTTGGTCAAAGCAAGGGTACACTTCCAGCACAGTGCTGAGCTCCTGAGCCGACTGGTGAAGGTGGAAGCCAACTACTCACTGCAGCTGTACCCAGACGAGGGTCATGTCCTGAGAGAGCCCCGCAGCGTCCAGCACTTCCAGCGGACAGTGGTGAACTACCTCCAAAACTGCATGAAGCACAGCGTTCTCCTAGATCCCATAGAAGATGAAGAGGAGGAAGATGACTGAGCCCAGAGTTTCCCTTTCCTTCTTCTGGAAAGACTCTCTTAGGACTGTATGCCATCTTATGCATTACCTTGGGTCAGATTACCAGGCACAAGAGCACAGGAGTGGGGACCAAACACATCAGATCACCTCCTATAACGTCTGGAAAAATTTATGTACTGTATACCTTGTTGCACACAATTATTTCTGTTATACTGTATGTTTGAGACGCTGTTTGTTTACAAATGTCACTTGAGATGATGTGGACTAGAAGGCTACTGATTCTGCCAAAAGTTTACAAAGATTTTAATACATGCATGTCGTAATGGCTGCATGACGTGGATTAGTTTACACTGCATTTTCTGTGTTTTGCAGGTTTTAAATATCGCCCATCAGGGTTATAGATCAAAATCCGCCAATAGCCGGGAACACACGAGAAGACTTATAAAAACCTTTCTGATCCTGTGAGAAGACTCAGAAGACATTTAATGACTAAGAAATAATACCTGAGCATTACTACAGAGTTCTGAATAAGCCAGCTTAGAGAACAGGATGACATTTATATTTATGCAGATTCTAATGACACAAAATCAAACAACTGGGACAACTCTGATCCAGGAGATTTGATCTTAAATTCAAACTGGCCCTACAGGTCACTGGCCTGGGCGCATTCTCTACAATCTTTAAGATGTCATCGTAAAATCTAAGTTATTTTGGGTCTTTTGTACTGTGTGTTCCTGGCTTAAATGAAGTTAGATGAAGCATATGGAGCATTCTAAATGTGCCAAATACATTTTGTGGACTTTATCCACTGGTTTTATTAGCATTACTTGCATTATGTGATTAAGAATGAGTATGCAACTGGAACTATTAACACCACAAGCTCTGATTCAAGAAATATTGCAACATCTATGTAGGTCTGTCTGTGTACTGTATTTGGAAGTACAGTATGTTTCTGTTTTTATACATCTTGGCATTTTAATCATTCTTGTGTATTGCAGAATTAAATTATTTCTTTGGACAAACTGATGAGCCATTACATTGCAGCCCACAAAGGTAGTGGGCTTGATCATCAAACTATGAACCAAACCACACTGGTAAACCGCATGCAGTGGGTTTGAAAATGAATGCCCTCAGTAGACAACCAGCTACTCCTTTTTTCCAATAACCCTTGACAATAAAGGTTGATCTTCTTGTTTTACAGCAAATTTTATTTTGGTTCCTTCACTAATTATCACAGCTGCAGTCTAACAGAGCCATTTGGAGGGATAATTATGAAATCTGTCATGTGTTAACACTTGGTAAATTCTGCCTTTGGTCTCTGCTAAAGTACCACTGTGGCATTCACAGCAAATATTATCTGCTATTATTGCTCTAAATGGCTACAAAGATTAGGGCCACTGATATTAGGTTATCCAAAGCGGGTCTGAAATGGATCATTATATAGAATCTGCCAACACTGATTAAAAGTGAACATATGCCAATAACAAATGCCAAGAACATGCCACTACAGATATAAATAATATATATGCTCAGTTATTAGGAACACGTAGCAAAAACTAATGCAGTCTGACAATAAATCCTCCCCTCATGGAAGTTACAGTACAATTTTTGTTGAACCTGTTTCAAAAGGTTTTGTCATTTTTGAGGCTGCAGTTTGTAGTGCTGTTGAACTGTGTTATTAGACAAACAGGTGTTTCTTTATTTTGTACATCCCATCAATGATGTAGGCTAAAATAACAGAAACACCTCTATGAATGATGCAATTTTCAACAGCACCACAAACTGCAGCCTTCAAGATGAGCATACAGTTGAATCAACTCCTCTGAAACAGTTTAAACAAAAACTGAACATTATAACCTTCATGAAGGGAGGATTTATTGCAGGACTGTTGTATTAGACAGCACTAGTTTTATCTAAGACTAGACAGTATATTGTTTTTCATGAGGCTGTAATTAAGCTCAGATAATGAAGTCACTATGTTACTGATCTTGATACCACATTTTGAGACTTGTCATTATCAGGGGGTTGGGCTCAGAGTCCATTGAATTGGAATCACAATATGCTCTTTAATTACACCTGAGCAAAGGGAGTACTTGCACATAAACTTTATATATAAAGATAAGTACAAGAGAGTCATTTAGAGCAGGTGCTTCGTGAACTTTGCTCAGTATCGCGGTACTTTTATTTAACTCAATGGAACTATGCACAGGCTTTATAAAACTTGTTCTTGAACAGACCCTGATCACCAGCTGTCGTCACATACAGAAGAATTGCCTCTATCCAATCAGCATTAGCCCTGTAGTACTCTAGCCAATCAGATCCCTCTACGCCGTTGTAGCGATCCGGCGCATCGTCCAATGAACAATACTGCTACTTGCAGGCCTGAATCCCTCTTCAACCTTCTGCTTTCTGGAGGGGCACCTTCAACCAACTCCGCGGTGCACTGGCAGCGGCGTCCCTAGTTGTGAAGAATAAGTGGAAATAACACTTTTACACAGATACAATGTCCTTCCTGACGGTCAGCAGGCTAGCGCCTAAACTCCTCAATTCAAAGGTAAGAGGACGAAAAATTACCTCGATGCCGTCTTTGTCAGTCAAAGCTGTGGCCGTTACTTTGGAAGCTAACGGCTAACGACGGAATGGTAGGCTAGTTAACGTTAGCCAGCTTAGCCCTGTCAACCACATTGTGAAATGCAGTTGGCCAGGTGCGCGGCTAATAACTGATAAAACAGTTTAAATTGTTTTAATAGTCGTCTTTTCTCCTTGCTATAATATAAAATGATGCTGTTGAGTTGTACTGTTTGCGAACTTCTGTCTTGTTAGCTAACGTACTACTGATCTTTTTGCTGGCCTGGTATTGTCACAGCCTGGACCATGTTTCTTTAACCAGCAGTTACTAGACCGTGTTAACTTTTCCCTTTCTTTCTAAATAGTAAGATATAAATGTTTTAGACCCGTTACAGACACTGTAATTGCTTTTAAATTCAGCTTCAACTTTGTGTTTTCTCCCCACCCCTGTTGACCTTCACGTTAAGATTTCATCAAGTTATCTAATGTCACATCATTTAATGACGTCCAAAATATCTTATATTTTATCTTAATCTTAAACGGCAATTCAACACTTGAGATTTAATACCGTACATTCAATTGCTTTAGTGGGGAATCAGGCATCTAACATCAGTTTAAAATACCTAATGTCTTTTGGCAGATCTTTCCATTTTAGGCTTGTGATTATAGAATGGTAATTGCTTTAATAGTTAACTGATTAGTATGCTTGGCTGCTCACCAGTGATAAAGTAACCTTCCACTGACTGTAACCTACTGTCTTACTCCACTGACCTCTCTGCCTAGACTACATACACTTAATGACCCTCATATCAGCTTCTGTTTTCTTGTTCCTTTCCTATTGCAAGTAATCAGTGACTGGGGTGGTATCCTTCCTTGAACTCTGTACACACCAAGGGGTTTTGTGCCCCTGTTATCGGTCTTGTAATTATGTGCAGCTAACCTATGTCACACTCACCCTTTCTCTCTTATCAGTTGTAATCTTTGCTCAGGAGATTTATTAGTAAGCTGTTTTTTTGTTCTTACATAACATTCTTTGACCATAAAATGTTTTGTCCCTGAACTATTACTGAAAATCATGTGATTCGCATGTTGAGAGCAAGGACAGTATAAATGTAGATGTCTCATGGTGTTCAGATAATATCAGTTTTTTGGGGAGAAATTTGATTTTATTATCTGTAGATTTTACTGTGTTGAAATGGTTAAATATCAAAATTTGATTCATAGAAGTGCAGTGTGGGGTGTGGAAATGTGGATTCAATAAATGCTCATTACAAGATTTTCACGTTTTTCCATATAGCAGTTGCGTGTCATTAACAGACACAAAACATATGTGAGTTTGCCTTCAACAGTATTTCTTCCTCCAGCCAGGTCATGTTGTTAGATTTGTTGACTTAAGAGAATGTTAAGCCATTTGTACATCAAGAATTTCACATGTTTCTTTTAAACACAGCCTGCTGTTTGACTCCTTTACCCTTCTGTGCAGTGTATTTGAACTAACCTCTCTCCCAGGCCGATGGAAGTTGGGAGTGACTGAGTGAAACTGGCGCTCTATATTTAAGACCCTGAGCTGTTACGTAATCTCTCAGCTGTGTAGAGTGTGTGTGTGTGGTGACGCAGGATCCTACCTTTTGTTTCGGTGAGCCTTGTTGGGCGTTTATCCACTCCCACCAGTTGCGGTTATGGGGTGGGGGATCCCACTTGGAGCAGAGCCAGCTGTCACCTGTCCCCGAGACTCCTCCCTCACCCATTGATGATTTTAATAAGCTGGCAGAGGAGTCCTGTTACTGTTGTGAGCAGCAGCAGGCTTGACTTCTCACTACTGTCACTGAGCTTCCAACAAGATTATTCTTCTCCAAACACTTTCATAACCAGGGCCAGTGGCTTTTAATCTCTCTTACATCCTCTCATCTTGTCCCAGTTCTGGCAACAGTATAAGGATTAAAAAGCAGTATAAGGCTTAAAAATCATTAATTATGTAGAAATGTTTGGTTTCTCAGTGTGTAATGGTGGATTTTTTTGTCGACATCACATAGTTCTCTTGGTGAAATACCTGCCAACCTTTTCATGAATGTCAAGCTAGAAAGGAAGAATTGTAAATCACCTGTATATTTCCAGTCACTCTACAACAAATAATTATTTCCAGTATCCATTAATCTGTTGAGTATTTTCTCGATTAAGCAGCAAAGGTTGCGCAAAATGAGTGTCACAATTCATTGGAGCTCAAGTTGACTTCATCAAATGTCTTCTCTGACCAAGAGTTGAAAACCACCAATTATTCAGTTTAGTATAATGTAAGACCAGGAAAAGCAGCAAATCAAGCAACAAGATTAAGATTTTAGATTAAGAATTTTCAAAATAGATGCTGATTAATTCATTTAACAAGCTAATTGACTAATCATTGCTCCTAATTTTCAGATTGTTTGGGACTTGTTTCAGTCATGCAAAAATTACCATGAAAAATGCACTTAATTTACCTTGGTTTTATTTTTTTGCGATTAACTTCACAGTATGTTAATACAAGGTGTTTAATTCCATTTGAAGCCTCTTCAATCAGCATATACATTCACATTAGAAACTATTGGTCCTTTCCTTTAACATCTTGACATGAAGGAGTTAAGCAGCAGACAACCTTTCTGAATATCACATATTTCATCACCTTGCATGACACAAATAAGCTGTGACTGGATGGGCTGACTCACTCTGGATTGGAAGCTAGGAAGCCTTTTATGGAAGACTGTGTTTTACCAACAGTTAGATCCAAAGAAGAAGTGTATTCGTAGCTGTGTCTTACAATAGTAAATGTTTATATTGTAGTTAAAAGAATTGGGACTTGCATCAGAATTATGGAAAACTGGAAGCCACATGAGCACATTAATGAATCATACATATTGACGTAAACTGGTACTATGATTGCGTGGCATGTTTATTTTTCTATTGACACACCCTGTACTATCTGGTAGAAGTGGAAAAATAATTTTATGACTAACAACATGTTCACTTCATTTGCAGTCTGTTACAAGCCTTCAGTTTGTGAATGAAATTTTTTATTTGGATAATCACTATGCCTCTGCTGATGCTAGTAGTTACTTGTTGCAGCTGTTTGTACTGATCTACCCATCCACCTCCCCTCAGCTTATTTTAAATTTAAATTATGGTTGTAAGTAACCACCAGGCAACTCAGTACAACAGGGATAAAATGGACAAATTGAAAACCTTTTTTGAGATGATGCCCAGAAGAATTGAGGCTATGCAGAGGGGAGGAATAAAGTGCTTGGCAATAAATGGAAGGAAGGCTTAACAATTAACATCCTTAGTTAATTGCTTGAATTAACAGCAGTTATGTATTGCAGGATAAATGGTCAGTCTCAGCTCAATGTAAAATAGTCAGAAAGAACCTGTAAATTTCTCACTACTCAGAAACTACTTAAGGATGATTGTTTTTAAAGTCTACATGAGTTTATTAAATTCATAGCTGCTTTGAACTAGAGAACCAATGAACAAACAGTGCTGAAGTCTGCCATGTTAACAAGGGTGGAAGGTCATTTCACTTAGACTAATAGGAAGTCACAACAGTATTATGTTATTGTGCAAAATAGTTTGAGCTGCTGCAAAATTGTCTCAGTATCGTTTATAGTCTAGAAATGCCGCTGTGACCATACATTTTTTATTAGAGTTCATCATGTCATGTCACATCATACTAATACTCAAAATTTTATTATTCCTTTTTCTGTTCCACAGAATGCCACCTACTTCCTTGTGGCTGCCAGAAATGCCAGCGCATCAACAACAGTAAGTACGCTTAGTTAAACTCCAAGGTTGTCTGCTTGCTTCAATTTTTTCAGATTTTTATTTTGTAGTGTAAGTGGATAAGTAGAAAAAGCACTGTGTTCTCTTGAGTACTAAAAAAATTGTGTTGTCAAGCTACGCAGCAACTGTTTCTCTCTGAAATGTTCACATAAAGTCTTATCTAATTAAACCCAGTTCACATAAGAGGAATGTTTTTTATATTAAATATATCAAATGTTTGATCCAGGGCATCACTGATTAAATGTTGTTTTGACAGAATCTGAAGGATGTTCTGGCTGACCTCATCCCTAAAGAACAGACCAGGATCAAGAACTTCAAACAACAATATGGCAAAACCAACATAGGACAGATTAATGTTGACATGGTGAGTAACTCTTGAGATGTGTTAAAAGACCAGAGTAAAATGAGAACTACAGACCAGTTAGAAACCAAGTCAGATTCTTGTTATCCACTATATTAATTTAGAAATGAGCATGTGGGCCATCAGCCATTATGCAGATTAGACGTGGCATGATGGCCTCACCTAATCCGTCTAGGCCTGCCCAGCAGTATTTACTGTGTCAGGTATCACTGTTTGGTCATCTCCCTCAGAGGTCACAATATGAACTGCTTCCTGCCAAAAGAGACATTTTAGCTGAGTCACTCAAACCTCTGCTGCACACTGCCAGTTTCAGACTCACACAACTGCATATACACACACATACACACCAATGCAACAACTTCTGTTTATCTCTCACTTTACCTATGACCTCTGACTGGTAGCCATGGGGATTTTAGAAACATTTGTTGGGTCACTGGGTCTGTTTCACTGTCAAACAACAAGTAAGCATTCAGCTGTTGCCTGTCCTTGTCATGTAAATGTATTTATCAGTATTCAAGTGCATTCTCTTATTTCAATGCATGGTATTACAGACATAAAGTTTAATGTGATTTTTGGTTAATTCTTCCAGGCCTTGTAAAATAGTTGATAACAACTATTGAGCCTCAAAAATATTATATTAACAATCAGTAGATTTTCACTTTGAAGATCCAGTGCTGAATAACTGTAGTTGGTGTTAACAAAGCAGTTTTCAGTCTGTAATGTCATCGTGTGGTTTGTGTCTTTTCATCCACAGGTCTATGGAGGTATGAGAGGGATGAAGGGTCTGGTGTATGAGACCTCTGTTTTGGATCCTGAGGAGGTCAGTATTAGAGCTAGGCCACAATATCTGCCTGGCAGAGACATCACCTAATGTTAGTTTATTGCAGATATGTTGATAAGGGTGTGTGTGTATCGACAGATCAGTAACAAGATATTGCAGGACAAAAATGGCAAAATGGGTTTGAGGTCATTCAGAAACAATGTCACCATTACATAGAGGGTCTACCAGTGAGCTCTGAGAAGTTGATTTTTCAACCATAAAATGTGCCACTTTTCTTAATACATACAATTCTTAAAAAAATGGAATGGATGCATATCAGATTGTTGTCTAAGATCTGTGGAATGCCAAACCCTATTGGCTGATTATTGTTACTGGATTACTTAAATGGCAGATGTCTGTATAAGCCTCATTCTGTATCAGACATTCAAACAGTGGCTATAATTTGAGCTCTCCTGGTCCTTTGGAGACCCTCCCGTCTCATAGGCACTTACCTTGATTGCTTTCTTACTGAAACTGAGAGCTTTCAGTAGCATAATGGATTTGTTTTCATATATCTTGTTAGCAGGCCCCCACAGGGACTGTGATACTTAATCATCCAAATTCATTGGTAGAACTAAAACTCATGTTGGCAGTTTACCAACACTCACTTGATGGTGCCTTTCAGGAGAATTTGGCTGTCTTTTTTAATCACAACCAATATTTAGTCTTTTCCTCTCTCTCCCCATTGATAAACAGGGTATCCGTTTTCGGGGCTACAGCATTCCAGAGTGTCAGAAGTTGCTGCCTAAAGCTCCAGGAGGTGAGGAGCCGCTGCCCGAGGGCCTCTTCTGGCTGCTGGTCACAGGGCAGGTGCCCACTGAGGAGCAGGTGAGTGGGGGAGGAGCACTAGAGCTATTTGTTGTACTTTAAAGTTATAATAAGGGATGACTGTACAGCTGTTCATCTTTTCTATCCATCTGTCAGTGCTGCTATCTCAGACACCATCAGACTTTTACAGAATTTCCCCACACTGTCAGCATTATCAAAATGGATGATATTCCTGCAGAATAACAGATGAAGTTGACTTTTGTCATAGATTAGTTTTTGGTCTAAGTAATATGTGAGACACCACATGATTTGTCAGATTGATATAAACATGGGAAAGTGCATCACAAGATGTTTTACAGCATAAGCACTGCAACTGGCTATATATGACTCCAGAAAACTTGTTTCTTTTTAAACTAGATTGTTTTATGACTGTGAAACAAGATGCAGTCTCTACCTTTTTGATTAGGCATTTTATTGCTGCCAAGTATCTCCTGGAAGAGTGATGTAAGGACAACCTGAGTGATAAGCCTTCACCTTTCTAGCTGACAACTTTTCACTGAAAGAATAGCTTTCACATCTTTACCCTTTTTTAAAATCTGATATTAAGCATTTTAATGCATCTGCTATTGACTCGGAAGTCAACTAAAGAGGATAACTTTTCTTAACCTTAACAAAACATTTGTTACAATTGTACAAAGACCAGCTAAGACCCTTTCTTTGCCATGATTGTATATAATATTTGGCAGGAAAGCAAAGTTACTACACTAACTGTACATGTGTCTGTAGCACTTGTAAATGCCTTGTAAAGTTGATGCAGGTCACTTGCTTATGATATGAGCTTCTCTTCCTCCAGGTGAACTGGGTGTCCAAAGAGTGGGCGAAGAGGGCAGCACTTCCCTCTCACGTTGTCACCATGTTGGATAATTTCCCCACAAACCTGCACCCCATGTCTCAGTTCAGTGCTGCCATCACAGCTCTGAACAGTGAGAGCAGCTTTGCACGGGCTTACTCTGAGGGTGTCCACAAGACCAAGTACTGGGAGGTGAGTTTACATGTATTTCATCTGATCTTAAATCATACTTGTAGCTTGGCACCATGGATAGAAATACTGGTCTGTTGATTCAGAGTGAAATATCTTCACTATGAGATGGATTGCAATTGAATTTGGTACAGGCATTGTCCTCAGATAAAAAATAAATTTTGCATCAATCCAACTTTTTTTTGTTGTTGTATAAAGAGCATTACAGTCTCACAGAACTGCTAGAATGGCTGTAGACTTCTGGTCTGGTTTCCTGTACTCTTTCCTAATCCTCTTACATTGCCTCTCTTAGTTTGTCTATGAAGACTCCATGGACTTGATTGCCAAGCTGCCCTGCATTGCTGCCAAGATCTATCGCAACCTGTATCGCGAAGGCAGCAGCATCGGAGCCATCGACTCCAACCTGGACTGGTCCCACAACTTCACCAACATGCTGGGCTACAGTGATCCCCAGTTCACTGAGCTAATGAGGCTCTACCTCACCATTCACAGGTGCTACTTGAAAAGCCTCTAATAGATTATCAACTAGCTTTATTTTTTAAATCTTAGCATTTTATGAGGATTTCTGCTCCATCTCTGTTTCTGTTCACACTTTGATCAGAGTCATGCATTTTTAATATAAATTATACATTGAGCTTTGATGCAAGTGCTTGAAAAACTACATGTTCTGCAAATAGATGAATCAGTTTTCTTTGTGCAAGGACTAAAATTATGATTTTATTCATGGATTTTCATGCCAAAAAGAATCCCAGGGATGATATGTTGAAGTGAGAACACATAGTTGTAAGATGTTAAAACACAAGATTTACAATGGCATATGATATCCAGGATTTCACAAGGAAAAAGAAGAAAAGTGTTTGGAAATATTATTATATTTTCTCTGGAATAATGACCCAATAGCATTGGTCACTAGTTTAGCCATGCAGTCCCCACATATACATGTATTTAACATTTAGACTGCACATGGAGAAGTGCACAAAGAGTAGATCAGTCACTCTTCATATTTCAGTTAGTGGCTTGATGACAGTGTCCAATAAAAACTGAGTTTTGCAATGCAATGGATGCCATAATCCCTGAGTCAACATGATTTTTATTTATTTATTTATTTATTTATTTTTTAATGTTACAGTGATCATGAAGGAGGCAATGTCAGTGCCCACACCAGCCACTTGGTGGGTAGTGCCCTGTCTGACCCCTACCTGTCCTTCAGTGCCGCCATGAATGGTCTGGCTGGTCCTCTGCATGGCCTGGCCAATCAGGTTTGTACCAAGCAAATCACCATTTTCACTGTGTTTTCACATGTAGAAAAGCCAGTTTTTCTGGCTTCAGAAGTTGCTGTAAAGCAGTGGTTTTTGGCATTCCTTGGGAGACATTTAGACATGTCACTGTAGGAAAAACACAAATGCTATTATTATGGCTGAATTCCACTTAGCAGCTACAGTTTCAGGGACCTGCTATTGTGTATGCTAAGTCAGAGTCACACTATCATGGCTTACTGGGAGACTTGAATAGATCTGAGCCATCGTTAATGTTATCAGTAACACCTGTGGTTTTCTCATTATAACAAGTTCAAATTTCTGCTGTGAAAAAAAAAAAGACCTGATGAAAGAATAGCATGTTAACTCTTGTCATATATGACGACAGTTCAGAATGGAATTTTTTTTTTTCCCCTGACAAATGAACAGCACTGAGGGCAAGAATAATGACACTAAGGCTGTCTGATACAGGCTGTCTCAGTGTTGGATTATAACATTTATTCTGGAGTTAGATGACTGTTAATCTCCAGAGCTTAATTGCCATTGCTTGGGGAAGCTCACACCAGCTACAGTAAACCCATTAGCTGTCAAAGTTCCCTATACCACCTTTAGTAAATTTTGCCATCATTTATTATTGGCTAGTTAGTTGCAATTGTATTATTCAGATGTGCAACAGCACCCAAGACACTCCTGTTAATAAGTGTTCAAGATGACAGTTTTAATTGTTAATTTGCTCACATACTGATGATTTTGACATATTGACAAAGTTTTATAGTAAACTGACAAGGGGCTTTTTTAAAATTTAAAAAAAATTTAAAAAAAATCCCAGAACATATACAGAGGAAATTGACTGTGTGAAATGGGATTTGCTTGTTTCTGCTGCTGCAGTATTATTACTGAAAAGCCACGCAAGCTCAGATAATATCCAGGTAAAGTACCATAATCATGTACTTTGTGCTATTTAGAATGAATGACAATTGTGTATAATGACTATAAAGCTTTTCCAAATCTAGGTAATAACTCTTCAATGTGCAATGTGTCTTCTGCATCTCACAGGAGGTGCTGGTGTGGCTGACTGCACTGCAGAAGGAATTGGGAGGAGAGGTGTCTGATGAGAGGATGAGGGATTACATCTGGAACACACTCAAGTCTGGAAGGGTAAAGGCGCATCACTTCTTCAATCCGTTGTACTTACTGGAATTCATTTTTGCGTTTTCATGAAAAACCATACTGTGTTTATGGTGTGTAAACCTGGATGTCAGGGGCCATATGCCATGCCATTATTTTCTTTTAGGATGGCCTAATGCTGCAATCAAGCCATCGAGACAGTTGTATGATTATAAAATCTGTCATGTGAGGACTGCAGTGCATTGACATTATAACACCACATCCATTAATCTTGGGTTTGTTAGATTGAATGATAGTATTTAGCTAATGTGACACATCCTAATTTGTTTGGATTTCAGGCACTTTCATATTGTTTAGTGCCAAATCAGATTATATTGGAGATTTCCCAGGAGTAATTATGACTTGGATGTTGACATGAATGTTATTTACAAGTCAGAAACTCATAATTACGTTAACTCTCATGACATAAACATGGAATTATTCCTCAATTCAGAAAGCATTTAAAAAGAAATTAAGGGTGACTGGGTTTTAATGGTTCAAAAGTTCAGGAGAATTTTCCCTCTCTCTTGGCTGTAGGTGGTGCCAGGCTATGGCCACGCTGTCCTGAGGAAGACTGACCCACGTTACACCTGCCAGCGTGAATTTGCCCTGAAGCATCTTCCCAATGACCCCATGTTCAAGTTGGTTGCCCAGCTTTACAAGATTGTGCCCAATGTGCTCCTGGAGCAGGGTAAGGCCAAGAACCCCTGGCCCAATGTGGACGCTCACAGTGGCGTGCTGCTTCAGGTAAGACGCATGTGATGGCTTTTAATCATGCATTTGTCATGCTATGGTCAACAGATGCTGACGTGCCCATCTCTTTTTTCCCTGTCTGCAGTATTATGGAATGACTGAGATGAATTACTACACTGTGCTCTTCGGTGTGTCCCGAGCCCTCGGTGTGCTGGCTCAGCTGGTGTGGAGTAGAGCTTTGGGCTTCCCATTGGAGCGCCCCAAGTCCATGAGCACAGATGGACTGATGACACTGGTGGGAGCTAAGTCAGGCTGAAGAACCACCTGAAAGGAGCTAGGGGTTAGTGTGAAGGGTGGGAGGAGATGGAAATATCAAAAGGCAGACACAAGTTGACCCCCTGTCATTTCCAACCCCAGGGATTCAATGGGATTCAAAGAGACAGTACGCTTTTAATGTCATTTCACAAAAGAAGGGCCTTTTAAATTGTCACACATTAGTGTTTTAGTGTGTTTAGGTAACCACTGACAAGTTTTCCCAGCACGTCTCCATATTTGGAGCATGTGAGGTGAAAACTTAAGACACACATAAATGTAACCCATAGTAGGCTCAAACTATGTACTATTATAAGTCTGCTAGCATCGCTAAGATTTTCCCCTGTGCAGTGCCTGCGTGTTTGTCATTGAGCACTGGGTCTGAACTATGAATAGGCAGTGGCATTCAAAGGGAATTGTGGGAGTGAATTACACTTCGTTTTGTATTTATTCAAAGATCTAAAGTTAAATACCTGACTCAACCTTTGCTGCTTTTGGCTAATGCAGTGATTTGTTTTAGAGGACATCCCCAAGCAAAATAACTTTTTTCCTAATTAAGGCTCTATTTAGTTTTTTTTCTATGCAATGTTCCCAGATGTCATCCCACCCAGTCTATCAACGCATTTCACTCCCATTTATGAACACTCCAGTTTAGAAAAAGAAGGTCCTCACTATAAAAATTAACAAAGCTGTTCAAGATAAACATTCAAAAGCATGAAACTCAGTTAAAAGATACTGCCCCTTTAAATCTTTGGTGTCCCCTTTTTCTCCAAGTTGTAGTTGTTTTTTTTTTTTTAATGATGACCTGTATTACCTCTATGATCAAAATAACTGTCTTGTCTATTTTCATTAACATGCTTTCCTATTTGTAATGGGCCTCTGCTCAAATGGTCTTATGAATGGTCAAGAATCAAGTATAATGTACAGTAACTGTAATAATAAAGATTTGAGCAAAGGGTGTTGTAATTGGCAGCCTGTAGTAAATCCTTAAGAGCAAGCTTGAATGAAAGGTGGGAGAGGGGGACTTTGTTAAAGTCCTGTCTTATATGAGTGTATGTTTGTTACTTTATCCATCCCCACAGGAGAGCGCTTTAAACATCAACTACTCCAAAATGAGCACTTGCTTGATTGGATTTCCTAATTTGTAGCAGTAGACACCCCCCAGGTTGATTGTGTTCCTTTTACAGAGGGTTTTTTTTTTGGTGTTGAATATGTATAAAACTATAATCTTTGGGTTCTCATTTTGTGGTTTTATTTATACTTTGTGTACATAGGTATATATATGTAAAGCTTGAATGTATGAGCTCGATCACTTGCTTGTAATAACCACAATGATTACCATAGTTTACCCACAATGTAGTAGTGCCCAGTCTCACTGTAATGTTCAGTCTCGCTGGTCACTGTGAAATGTTAACAACGAACAAAAAGAAACTGCAGCTATCTTGTATATACATGATTTCTTGCCTAGCTCTGTGGGCTTAGCCGGTGCTGTTTTTCAGGTGTTTCACTTGAATATTTCAAGCTTGCTCTTAAGCTCTGGGTTTGTCAACACTCCATTTTTGTGTAGTTTTAAGTTCTTGCATTTTTTTTTCCAAACTACTCTTGCTGTGTTAGTCAGTAGCTCACTCAGATGTATGAATCTCTCTGCTCTGCTACCATCTTACTTCTGGCTTTATCAGGTGTGTTTTGTGTTTTATCGTACTGTTCTTCCATGTGGTGGGTTGTTCAACAGATGAGGTTATTTTGATCGTAGAGGAGCATAAAGGTTGTACATGATAACTGGGAGAATTCATTGCAGATGGATTCATCAGAGAAACACTTAGGGGGATGGGGCTGGATGGGTCAAATGGGCAAGAAAAGCTTGAAGCGCAAATACTGGAAAACCTAACAAAAAACGAAAAATAAAGGTTTTTATTAACACTTGTTTAGTCTAATTTTCTTTATTGTTTAGAATATTGCATAACGTAATGCAGGCCTTTGTTCGGTTTGACCAGCCACTACATCCATTAATGCCCATGGGTGATCAGAGTTTAGTGATGATGTTACACCATTGGTCGGCCAAATGCTTAACTTTTCCCAATGTTTGATATGTATAATTGCAGTATTTTTAATTTTGAGATGTCCCCATTAAAATTTGGATAATTGAACCATAATTGAATTGGTTATAATAAATGTTCCTTATTTCATTGAATGATTTACATTTTAGGAGGAAGTGCATCTCGGTCTCAACTTCACCCGTGAAACGGTGACCACATGTATATTTTCTGTTGGTTGCCATGTTTTTTTGTGTTGTCCTTGTTAGAGACAGTTTGTGGTTACTGAGACTATACATGGTCAGTATCTGCCCATGCTTTCTATCTCTATATTCTGCGAATTCATGATCACTGTTTAGGGACAGATAACATTCTCATCTACTTTTGCTTTTAGTTTTACATTTCCTATAAACGTTTCAAAGCCCTCTGGCGTTCAGTGGACAGAAACCCTTAACATGGGTTTTATTGCCGTGCTGACGTGCTTCACTAAGCGTGTCGTCTCATTTCCGGTTGCTGGAGTTTCCGTTGTTTACATGCTGTTCAGGTCTACTAGTTTTTTTTTAACAGACAGCTTCTCTCTCTCCCTCCCACTCTTCAGCTCTGTTAGCTTTGTTGCTCGGTGCGACTTTAGCGATAATGGTACATCTAATAAATTTAAAATATTTGACGTAATGGAAGAGAGGCTCTGTCGCGAAGCCAGGACGGCAGGGTCAGTCTTTGGGCTGGGTGACTGCCCCTAAAAAGAGGCGTGCCCTTAAGCCCACCGTTCAACTCACATTTATACCAACAAAGTGTTGAAAATAGCATGATTATATTGTTGAATTTATACATTTAGAAATGCCTATTATGCTTAATTCGCATGTACATTATATGATAGGCACCAGGAGTTTATTCTTTGGTCTATATATCCCTGCTTCTGCTAAATTATTTTTTATCCCTCGTGGGAAATATACAGCAGTAAATAATGTAATTAATGATAGCTGAGGTCAGTTTAGCTGCTTTGGTTAAAGGGTTGTGGTGTTGTGCATGCCTGCTCACAGGGTCAACAGTATTGTCGTTATTAGTAACACCTGTGCTTTTCCTACTATGACAAGTCAAATTGTCTGCTGAAAATGCATACTAGAACAATAACATGTTAGCTCTTGTCTCATATGACATGACAGTTCAGGATGGATCTTTGTTCGTTTGTTTTTTATTTTTCCTTTCCACCTGGTCGCACTTGTCAGCGCCGCAGGTGAACAGCACTGAGGGCAAAAATAATGACACAAAGGCTTTCCCATACAGGTTGCCAGAGTGTTAGATTAAAACTAACCTATTAAAGCTAACTAATTAAAACGTTTTCTGGGGTTGAATGTCTGTTAATCTCCACAGCTTGATTACCATTGCTTAGGGTCTCACTGTACAGGAAATAATTGCAATTGCGTCAAGTTTTTCTCAGAGCTGAATACACAACCACTGAAGAGTGAGGTCAGTGTCCCTTCCACTCATACCTCTATGGCTTTTATGAGAATTCCTGTCATATCTGTAAAATAACCTAAAAAAATATTTGCTCTGTTATTGAGCACATTCTCACTCTGTAAACCTTGAGTTACTTGTCTTTTGTTGAGACACATAGTATCGGTTGGTTGAATATTGTAAACAAGATTTTGAATGCAGTACCCAGAGACAAAACTAGTACATCTTGAAATACAATTACCTTTCTGCACTGCTGTTGTAGAGCTTAAATTTGAATTTGTGATTCTTCAGTTCTTACCATTGTGGCAAGGTTATTCTGGTGAGGCCTGACTTCTACCTAATAAATGCAATTGACAGGATGAAGAAGGAAGTTGGTCCAAATACCCACCTCTCCTACGTGCCGTTATTAATAACTGGCCCACATACCATCACCCCACTCTGGTTTCTTGATGGTCAGCTGCCTTTTGGAGAGCAGTGTCTAACCCCTGTCCCTGTAGCCATACCTCCTGTGTCTATGTGCACTTTGTGGCAACAAGGCCATGCAGTGGCCCAGTTCAAAAACCCAGTTAAAACAGGCAGTATAAGCTTCATCTAAGGGCATTATGATACAACCATACAGTGAACTGCTGCTGCAGGTTAGTTACACAAAGGAATCAGATTCTCCTGAGCAATATACAAATAATTTAAAGAAACAGTGCATACAAAAAATAATTTATACCTGCTTTTTTATTTAAATAAAGCTTTAAAATACACCCACAGTATTTACAGGTACATTTTAGCTTGCAACATAAAAAGTGAAAGGACTGCAAAAATAATGGCAATATTTTCTATCATAATGTATCTACATCCATGTATACATTCCAAGCCACCACTGTTAAATCAGGGGTTGTTCATATACCTGCAATATGACCATCAATGTGGAAATATACTGCAGGGAAGGAAGGCTGAGGTGACAATACTCTTGCTCTTCTTACTATCTCTTAAAATAGTCTCCATTGTTTCCGATTTCTGAGTATTGGCACCTACAACAATAAACCTTGGCATTAAATTCAATCAGTAGGCAGCATATCAAACATACATCTCTAGCAAAAAACAAAAAAAAGATCCAAAATCAAGCCTGATCACTGGATAGCATGACGATATGCTAAAATTTTAATCTTAAATCTGACTTAATCTAAAATTATATTTTATTGCTTAAAAATATAACACTTGAAAATGACATTTAAAAATCTTTTAATAAGTTGAACTTTTTTTCATGTAACAGTGATTCACAGGCCCATTGGATTTAACATTCTTCATGCATTGATAATTAAATATCCCTTCATTTCCAAATCACCTTTTTAAAAAGAGAAAATAAACACATCGACTTTGAAGCCAAAATCCAGCTTTGAAAATACCGAACCACAGTTCAGTTCTGTTGAGAGTATGATACTTGGAGCATGTGGACAAAATGAACTGCCTGTTATGAGGAAGGTCACACAATGAATGACTTCCTCCACTGACCTTTGGCAACCTGAATGTATCTAAAATATGGCAAATACGGTATTAATATCAATTAACTTTATGCGCACTTTACTGTGGAATAAAGCGATGGGCTACCTCGATATGAAATATAAATCCCAACAAATTGTAGTCACACTGACAATGCAACACTTGAAACGTGTATATTTGCCTCTTTGTTAGTTACATCCATGCATCATAATGAATATAAATAAAAGCTACACCTCTCAAAAATAAGCATGAAACCCACAGACAATGATAATGTTTTATTCTACAGCCCACCAGCGTATTTTATATAAATGTACACAACAGGAGGATCATTCTCCTGATAACCTTCATAACATGGACCACAAAACAGAAAGCAGAGATGGAAAACTTTTCCAACATGTTACAAATTGTTTTAACTTTAGAAATCAATTGGATTATTGGAACTGTGACCTAATCACATTACTATCAATCTCAAGTATCTCAAGTGGCATTTAATTTGATTTTCAGAAATAGCATCTAATCTAATCTTTAAGAATCTGCAAACCAAAATATATATTTATCAAATATAAAGTTGTAGTTAACCCACATGATCTGTAACATTTTTGTTGTAATCCCATTTAAAGTATTTCACAGTACACTCCAACCTGTTCATTCAGGTGCTCTTGTTTGTGCCCCCATCACCTTTATTAATCACCTAAAAGTTACTACTCGTGCTGGGCTGTAAAATAAGGCATTATTAAAATTGGCAGGCCAAGTCTAAATGTCCAAAAACACAATCCTCACAGCACAACAACAGCCAAGATAAATCTAAATCTCCCAAACCTCAAGGTTAATTGAGGACACAGCTAACTAATGAAGAAATGACATTTTTCCCCCTCGCAAAATGTTGCACTTCAGTGATATTGTCACAGTGACAACACTCTCAACGTCCCACACATGGCACATTTGATTTGGATCCCAATAATATAATAAAAAAATTGCATATAACCACTGATGAATAAATTAAAAAGGATGAAATGAAATATCGTTTTGCACCAACTTCACAACTCTATGTCAAACAATATATTAAAAGTTCCATTTGAAATAAAAGTGGTAAAAGTAAAGGCAAAGTAATACAGTATAATCAGCTGATCAAAGTGCTGAAATTCAACTAAAGATTGGACACACTTTGACTTGATTAAGTGTCAGTGTGAAAAGTAACTTCGAGGTCACAGTGAACTATAAGACTTGAGCAGAAGTCTGGATCAAACGGCATCTGTGCCTTTTATTAAAAAAATAATAATAAAAGGGTGTTTTGTTCAGTGTCACTGTGCTGTTCATTTAAAATAATAGTCGACTCTACCATTGGTAGCATAATGTTGCAATGATTTACTGTTTTTATACATAAATACAGCTTGTAACTGCTATGGAGCAAGAGCAATGGTGGTGTCCCTCTGCTAAACAAGGATCCCTTCAGTGGAGGTAGACAGAAAGTGGAAAGACTTAACACAATGAGAAGAGGAATTATTAATAATAATAATAATGCTTACAAGAGTTGGATGTCTAACATCTTCAGCAGCCACTATGATGTCTATGTAGCGGTGAGGGGGGGATTACGCAGCATCATGCAAGTTTGTGTGGATAAAGGAAACAAAGGTTGGTATAATTTAAGGCCAGATGAGGACATGAGGACATACAGCTGCCAAGATCACGTCTGATGCACCTCGTGAAACATTAACTCCCGTGGGATACGAGTCTCTGGGCCGTACAGCTTACAAGCCCGCCGCTCAAAAGCAGCGACATTTTGCTTTACAACCTCATCGAAGAACATGGTGGCTAACTGGGAGTGCAGCAAAGAGCGGAACTCAAAGGATATCTGTAGAAGATACAAAAATAATTAATTAATAAACTAACTTTTAGTTAATACCACAGTCATAAAATATGGCAGCAAGAGAGGGTGAATTTGACGTACAATACAATATATATAGGCTTATTTATTTTTTGTCAAGGGCTAGATGAGAAGATCCAGACCACTCATGTCTGTATGATAAATGAAGCTACAACCCCCAGACAGTTAGCTTAGCTTAACATAAAGAGTGGAAACAGTGGGAAGGTTAGAGAACAGAGGACATATACAGAGCCAGGCTAATTGTTTCCCTGTACTTTCAGTCTTTATGCTAAGCTAAGTGTCTTTTGCATGTAGCTTCATAGTTCCTGTACAAACACGAGGATGGTATAAATCCTCTCATTTAACTCTCAACAAGAAAGCAAATAAATATTTCTTCCAAAATGCCAAACTATTCCTTTAATCAGGGTTAATACAAAAGATGCATCAAAGGGGGCAGAGGGTCTGATACACACTTAATAAACCGAGAAGCAAGCTGGAGGCTACTTACAGAAAAGTCTACTGTGCAGGTGCGAGGGTAACCAGGAATGCCAGGACTAAAGCGCCATATTGTCTCCAGGTGATTGAACAGCTTTCCATCTGTACACACTGCCTAAAATCACCCAAAAGAGAAACTCTTATCAGAAACAAGAATTTTAAGGAGTGGGTGCTTTTCGACATCACAAACACTATTCACTTCAGTTGCTGACATTTAAACTGTTATTTATATTTCAGCAATATCAAATACAATCACCATTCATAAAATCAGATATATTGTCATTCACAGGACTGAGAGATTCACTGTAGCTTCTGACACTTACTTTGACCAGATGAGGCCGGACACTAGTGATCATAGATGTGTATCTCTCCACCACTGGAGGGAATCCCACTTCAAGCTGGGCTTTGGAGTGGCCTGCTCTTTTCATGATGGTCTGGGACTTCTTACACCAGGGCACAAAGTGCTTGTAGTCGTCAACATTGGCCACCACTTCATACATTTCCTGCATAGAAAACCTAAGACAGCAAGTATTGCAAAGTTAAGGAATTAAAAAGAAAACACTCAGATATACAGTTATTATTACCATACTGGAAAATTTACCCAAGTATCCTACGCTCGGAGTACTCCTTCCTTTTGTTGGTGAGGCTGATGAAGTTTCTGCTTTGGGGAACAGTTGTCATTGTGTCCCAGTCTTGAAGGCAAAGCACTCTGGGAGTTCTTGTCATCAAAATGCCACATGATGACAGGTGTCTAAAAAGTAAAGAGAAAATGTCCTGAAGGCCACATTCTGGAAAGAGGGAAACCTAACACAGGCACAACACACAACAAAAAAGGCCCACTACATTCCAGTTTCCAGCTACTGTCAATGAGTGCACAAAGTACGCTGCATCAGGAGGTAACGGAAGGTCTCTGTGTTGTGAGTATGCTGGTAATTTCTGATTTGGTATTGTTATGTGAATAGCAAACAGCTACGTATTGTAACACCGACTCACTCTCGTTGCACCACTTAGCAATGTGTTTTCCGGTAGGTAACCAGTAGAATCTGGATGAATGTTTTATGACTATCTGACATGTTTGAATAGAAAAAAAATCTATGTTTTAAGTCAATATCATAATATTGCAGGATAGTTTTAAATATGAAATGTAGTTTGATTCGTGGTTTCATTTTGTAGGTTTTTACTTCCTAAATTTTGGTAATCAGCATCAGTTAATTAGGATGGGAGCACTGTAATTTCCTTACATACATCAATACATCATTGACAATACCACTGATATCATGATATGTCCAATTTAAATACAAATAATATCATGAACCATATGATAAGGCACAACCTTAGCTGGCGATGAACTCAGCTGATATATTTGACAAACAATACTATATTTGTCCAACATTAATTAGTTATTCCTTGTGATATTAGATATTGGTATTGGTCCTTCCTTGAAGTGTAGGTGTCTAATGTATGCTCTTGCCCTAGTGGAGAATGGAGATTGTCACACCTTTGAGAAAGGTTAAATATAAATATGACTACAGTTAAAACACTTTCAGTTCTTCATTTAGGAATTTTCACCTAATCTTCCTGCAAATCACTCCAAGTTCTCAGATATTTCAGGATGTCTTGCACACACACAGCAAGTTTGTGATTTACCCACATTTTTTCAGTGATGTTCATGTCAGGGGACTGTGAGAGTCTTTCCAAAAGCTTCAACTTGTGTTTCTTGAAGTAGCTCATGATGGATTTGAGTTTTTTTCTGCTTTGGTTCATTGTCCTCTTGTAGAGGCCTTTATTTTCACTTTCTTTTTATGAACTCACTAATCACAATAACCGTTTTCAGTTCAAAAATTCAAAGTAAAAGTGAATAACTTTTGAAGATGGGCTAATTTTTTTTTTTAAATGTCTGTCTACTGCTTTTCTTTCGAAAAACAAAGGCTTATTTTCCCAGGGATGCAACAAATATTTGCTTGCAACTGTACGTGTTGCAAGCAAGTGAGCAAGTGAGAGGTCAGAGGTTATATTTATGTTCTTCTTATCTCAAGACTGACGATTCCCCATCAGAGCAAGACCTTTATGGTTTCAATACTTAATTGTTCAATACTGCGCCTGCACCAATTAGCGATAACCTTTACTGTGTCACCAGTACTAACCGATATTGATAACATTTGTAAGATTCAGGTTGTCAGACCTGGCTATTGCTCCAGGATTAACCCAACTTGTCATCACAACTATATACTATTCGATGCAAAGGAGACACAGTGTGTTGTAATACTAGCCGTGTGTCATTACAATGATAAAGTCCTGCTAATACCTGATGTTTTGGCGAAGGCATCCTCTTAGCACCGGTGTACGACACGAGCGAGGGGAGCCCACAGTGGCAATCTGAAGAAAGTCACTGAATGTCCGCACACCCATGGGTAACCGCCGGGCACTGGCCGTGGCTGCCATCAAACCAGCCACTCAGTTCAAGGAACAGCGATCCTGGGTCTGAGAAGCTGAGCCCGGGGTCTGCTCCAAGACCGGAGGCGGTGATATTCAAGGTTCCAGTCCGAGTACCCTGTGAAGTCCGGGTTTCTAAAATCCCACGTAGCGTTAATTCTACGCTGCAAGAAAAACTAGTAGACTGTCTTGGGTTAAAACCGCGTCTCCGGTCGCTTTCTTAACTGTCAGCGTAGCTATCGTTAGTTACGGTGCTCAACTGCTAATGTTAGCGAACATTAGCTAGCACGGTTTCATAACGAGCCCGAACAAACGCGACGCACAGCCGCGTCCCTCTATATTTTTAGCAATACTCATATCAATCCACGTTTCGAGCCCCAAACTTACAACAAAGTTAAGTTATTTAAGCTGGTTTTTGGTTTGTGTGTTGTCAAATATCGCCCAGCTGCCGACGACCTTCTGCTGCTAAATAAAACGCCGGTGGGACAAACTGTTCCTTTCTTCTATCCGCTGCCCGTCGGTTAAACCCAACGCCTCTGTGGTGAAATGCTGCCTCCCACTGTGCTGGAGGTTAATGGCTGAATTTGTTTTTAGTTATTATTGGTACTTTCTGCTTAATCCTGCTGACAAACAAATAATCGACAAACAAACAGACACAGGTGAAAATATAACCTCTTTGACAGAAGTAATAGTTGATATAGAGTGAACCTCGGTATTTGTACAGTTGTGCTGTATTAAAATAAAATAAAAACTCCGCTCAATGACAGCTACATTACTTGTATTGATAGTTGTTAATATTAATGCTTTTGAAACCCTCAACTTGACCTCGCAGACAATCGGTGCCCTTCTTCTTCTGTCTTTACGCGGTGTAACGGCAGCTTTACTGTTTTCTGCCACATGGCGACGCCATTTCCCCCAACAAGCCGAAAGCAGACCGCCACGCCTGTAGGCGGACCAGCACAGTCGTAGCCAGTATCGTCAGACCAGACATTGGATACAGACAACAACAGTGACAGATCAAGACCGCATTTCTGTTTGCAACCAGCTATGGGTGTAGTCTGAAAAGTGAATACAGTAGCGCACCGCAATATACCTCGAAGTTTTATCCTCATGAAGGAGCTCCGTCCTGGCTGAGTTTGGGAGATGGGAGTACTCAACATTGCAGACCAGGTACGCTGCAAGAAAGCGCTCCGTGTTTGTGCTGTGGCGCAGTCTATTTGCTGGGAAAGACTTGCTCTTGTGCGCAATATACTACGTCTTATTCGCCGAACGACTTGTTTTTATATTTCGCTTAGTGGTTGTGCATGTTTGTTCAAATTGATATCGGCGTTATAACAATAAAATTCCTTGCAATTAGCGATGCTCGGCATTCATGCGTTAATGCATAGGCTGTTGCCGCTCTTGTCTAGGCCGTGCTCCGGGTCAGGGCCAGCTCTGTAGCAGAGGGAGCTAGGTAAAGCCGTTTTGCTAGCTGACGTAAGTGGTGAGAAAAGGGCCTGTAGGCCTCAGCCAGGGCTCTGAGTATTTACTGGAAGGAAACAAGAATCACATTCAGTTACTTAGAGTAAACACACTAAATACAACGTTTAATATCATGATATCATATATTAACGATTTCAGCGAATAGTTGGTGGCTTTAACGACGATTTGACCCGCTCAGAGGAATCATACAGTGTGATGAGCATAGCCGAATCGTCGCTTCGGATGAACGTCAACGTAATCTCATGCAAAGATATCGTAATGATAACTTCACTTGGTATTTCTGTATTGCAGCCTCCTCTGGTCCAGGCCATCTTCAATCGTAATGCTGAAGAAGTTCAACTATTATTGCACAAAAAGGAGGATGTCAATGCACTGGTATGTGTTAAATTCATGTAGTTACCATGCAAAACGGGTTCATATTATGAAGGACTTGGGCCCCCGAAATACCAGTTAAGCACAAGCATTAAACGTTATTCCTCCCTTGATTTTAAGTGTGTTTATCCTACAGGACCAAGAGCGCCGTACGCCACTTCATGCTGCTGCCTGTGTGGGTGACGTCCATATAATGGACCTCCTCATTGAATCAGGTAAGTGAGCTGCATGCATTGCTGATATCTGGCTCAGCTGGCTCATGTTTATGGTGCACACTTTATCCTTTGGTACCGCGATTGATATCCTCACTGTAAAATCACTGTGCAGAAGTATAACTCTTCACCTGCAACATTCATGTGACACCTTAATAATGGTTGAATTTTTGTTTGTTTGTCTGCCAGGTGCCAGTGTAAATGCTAAAGACCATGTATGGTTGACCCCATTGCACAGGGCGGCTGCTTCCAGGAATGAAGTAAGCAATAAACTCATATCCTTTTGTTATTTTCAAAGAGTCTAATTATCTTAGTCAGATGACATCATCCTCTAATTCTATTATGTATTCCCCCACAGTGATTATAGAACTCATTTGAATCAATGCACCAAAATATTGCACTGAGTGAAGGAAATGCAGCAAACTGCAGATATGATATATGCTTTAAGCTCTTGTAATTGCTTCCATCTCCCCAGAGGGCAGTGGGTCTGCTGCTGAGGCGCGGAGCAGAGGCAAATGCACGAGACAAGTTCTGGCAGACACCACTGCATGTGGCTGCTGCCAACCGTGCCACACGCTGCGCAGAGGCCCTGCTAACCCAGCTGAGCAACCTGAACATGGCAGATCGCACAGGCAGAACTGCTTTGCACCACTCAGCCCAGAGTGGGTTCCAGGAGGTAAGATTTGAGTTGTATGCTTTCCTTTTTGAGATTTTCTTAAGTAGCTAGTACTTGAGAGTGGTTCCTCAACAATTTTATGAATTTAATTGGCTGACAGATGGTGAAGCTGTTGCTCAACAAAGGGGCCAACCTGAGTGCCATCGATAAGAAGGAGAGACAGCCTATCCATTGTGCTGCTTACTTGGGTAAGCAAGTTTCATGTTCTTACCAGTGCTGCACATTTTCATTGTCAGATGTCAGTAAAGGCTCCTATTGTCCATGGGCAGTTTTACTCAAATGAAGAACAACAACATGAGCAAGTCCATAAGTCACAATCTATGATACTGACATGTTTTCTGCTCTTTTGTGTCTCCCACAGGGCATGTGGAGATTGTGAAGTTGCTGGTGTCCCGCAGTGCAGACAAGAGCTGCAAGGATAAGCAAGGCTACACACCTCTCCATGCTGCTGCTGCAAGTGGTCACATTGAAATTGTAAAGTACCTACTGAGGATGGGGGCAGAGGTGAGTGATTTTTTTATTTATTTATTTATTTATTTTTTATATGGACTTATAAATCGATCAAATTAGTTTGCTTTATTGTTTGTTTTATTAAATGTCAGACAAACTGTCATATAACCAATAGTCTTTTATCATGGGCAGCTGAAATCTGATAAAAGGGATGCTTCTTTTCAGGTTTCATGCACAGTCTGATCTTGTGTCACATTTGTCTTTTGCCATCAGATTGATGAGCCCAATAGCTTTGGAAACACTGCGCTCCATGTGGCTTGCTACATGGGGCAGGAGGCTGTGGCTACAGAGCTGGTGAACCATGGCGCTAATGTTAACCAGCCCAACAAGTGTGGCTACACCCCTCTGCACCTGGCTGCCGTTTCCACCAACGGTGCCCTCTGTCTGGAGTTGCTGGTCAACAATGGGGCAGATGTCAACCAGCAGGTACGGAACAGGCTGCAGTGTCTCAAATGGAAATGACTGTACAATTTGCTGTACTGTTTGTTAATACTCTTGTAATTTGGTGGTTATTATATTTTCAAGTCACTCAAAAGTACAGAAGTGGTAGTGCAATACATCAGCATTTATAAATAAATAAATAAATTGTTTTTTACACCAGAGTTAAAAGTTGTGATTTAAAGAAAAATGTGTGTTTGCATTATAGCCGTGGTCCAATGTAATGAAGTCAACATATTGGCGTCGACATAGAGAAAGTTAAAGATAATACACTTTCTGTTCTGCCTATAGAAATACTTTCTGTATAAATGTGCAGGGGTGGAGAATTTAGCTGCCAGAAGTGTGAATGTGTGAAAAGGAAATGCACGAGAAAAAAAAGTTTCATGTGAAATTGATCACTATTTGCAGTTTACTCTGACCTTAAGAATTATGTTGTCTTAATTCAAATAACATTCTCTCAGAAAAAATGCAAGCAGTGTAGTTTGCCACTTTTGTAATAATTAATTTAGAAGAAGTGTTACAATTCTCCCAAGCCCACAGTTCGGTTCATACCTCCATCTTGAGCTAATCAAACTAGCCTAACCTTTACTGCAGGCATTAGCACTCAATCACTTGACTGTGATTGGATCAAAATAGTCAGTTTGACACACGCAGTTGGAAAACATTTAAATAGGTGTGCTGTACTATGATTTACATGTGTTATGGTGTTAATTTTGAAATGAAAAATAAGTTTTATTACATTAGTAACATAATGAGAGCTCAATAAGCTACACCTGCAGCAGCGACAGCAAGTTGGGGTGAGTTGCGGTTTTGTCTTTGTCTTAGAATTGTTGGTGGTAAATTAAAACCTGTTATTTTAGGTGTAGATTTATTTGAATTTTCTAAATGAGGACATGCAATTAAGACTGGAAACGGCTCAAAACATGAGATGTGCATGATGATCTTGAGTCTTAATTGTATAATGACACAGAGAATTGTCAAATCAGCCTCATTCTCCATTGCAGCAGTTTTCTTAAGCCTGCTGAGATAAGTCTCACACCAGTAAAATGTTATTCAAATCTATTGTACTGATCTCTGATTCACATCTAAGGTGAAAGAATATGATTTTATACTTTTTTTTTTTTTCTTACAGAGCAAAGAAGGGAAGAGCCCCTTGCACATGGCAGCCATTCATGGACGCTTCACACGCTCTCAGATCCTCATCCAGAATGGTAACAATGACTGTGCTGTTTGACTGATCTGTGAGAATATGTTAGTGGAGGCTTTTCTCTTAATGGGTCTTTGATTTACACCCTCTTCCTTTCTTTCCATCAGGTGGGGAAATTGATTGTGTGGATAAGTATGGCAATACTCCTCTCCACGTTGCTGCTAAGTATGGCCATGAACTGCTGATCAGCACGCTGATGACCAACGGAGCAGACACGGCCAGGTATCGGAAAAGCCTTAAGTGGTATTACTGATGCGAGCGAATAATAGTGTCACGAGGTTGTAAAAACACACTTAAGCAATACAAAGAAGCATTAATGTATGAGCTTCATGCTATTAAACAGTGGGTTTTAAGTGGGGTTACATTTTTGATATTGAGTATTTGGTCTGTAAAGTTTTGTTCTGTCTTTTTTACTTTTCTAGACGTGGGATCCATGGAATGTTCCCCTTGCACTTAGCTGTGCTGTACGGGTTTTCAGACTGTTGTCGCAAGTTACTCTCCTCAGGTTTGTCCCATGGATGTGTGCGCCCTGGTTACTTAATCTTCTATATCTATGTTTGTATGTGTACTTCGACATGACTGTTACCGCCAGCTTTTTCTTCATTACCCTACAGGTCAGCTGTATAGTATAGTTTCATCCATGAGTAAGGAGCATGTACTATCAGCTGGGTTTGACATAAACACCCCTGACAACTTTGGGAGGACCTGTCTACACGCTGCTGCCTCTGGAGGGTAAGACACACAATCTGCCTTGGCACTGGAATATTAAAATGACCTAAAAAGTTATGCTATCACATGTCGTCTGTTCCTTCAACTTAATTTCCTGTCATGGTCATCTGTCTCTACAGAAATGTTGAATGTCTGAACTTGCTCTTAAGTAGCGGTACCGACTTAAACAAGAGGGACATAATGGGAAGGTGAGTTTCCCCTCACCCAAAATAGATGTCTGTGTTCTTAATTTGCTAATCCTGTAACATTCATTAATCATCATTCTGAGTGACTGTTTTGTCTCTCTCCTTGCATTCTCCCTATAGGACACCGTTGCACTATGCGGCTGCTAATGGGAGGTACCAGTGCACTGTGACCCTGGTGAGCGCTGGCGCTGAGGTCAACGAGCCTGACCAGACAGGCTGTACTCCCCTGCACTACTCTGCCGCCTCCCAAGCCTTCAGCAGGTTGGAAAACTTCGTCTCTCTCAATCTGCACTTTTTCAGAAACAGGAGAAGCAGCACAAGCCACAAATTCTGTTCAAGTCTGACAGAAAGTCAACGGTTGTCAACTTTATTTCTTGACTCTGTGTCTTAGCTTGTTGTGCTTTTTCTCTTATTACTCAAGCTCATTGACTTCAACAACTGTACAGTTTCATTTAAAGTAATATGAATATCTGGGTTCATAGTTGAATCACATTCACTTCTGAGCTTAGCATGAAAAAACTTTCTTAGTCAGCAATGTAACTGTCTAAACAACACATCCAGGAATGGGCAGTTTTGCAGTGTATTTGATAATATAAAAAGAATTTCTTATTCTTTCCAGAGTTGACCGTCATTTTTCTGGGAACCATCAGAATGATGAAGATGAGGCGAAGGAGTCGTACTTGTGAGTTTATCTATGTTTATTTATACTGCCCTCTCCTGCGTCTGCCCATGAGCAGTATGATTAAGTCTTAAAATTGAATAAACTGACACTAAGTTTGTTTGGGAAACATTTGAGCCTGAAGGCCGTTGAATTAAATGCTGCTGCTCTCTACATTTTATTTCCTGTCTTTTTCTAATAGCTGCTTGGAGCATCTTTTGGACAATGGTGCTGATCCATCGATGGTCAACTCAAAGGGTTACAGTGCTGTTCACTATGCAGCTTACCATGGCAACAAACAAAACCTGGAGCTGGTGCGTTCCTCTGATTAACCTGAGATCACCTCACAACGTAACCTTTGTTCATTGATCAAAATGCCTCTGCTAAATGGTGCTCAAAAATGAGCTGCATCAATTGTTTGATTACTCAATTTCATTAATTGGCTATTTTTTTTGATAGATTCATTGTTTAAGACATTTTTCAAGTTTTAAAGACAAAAACAACTGAGTATGAAAAATAGGCGAATGTACTTCAGATGTGGTGGACTTGCTAAATCAGGAATATATACAACATATTAAATATACAAGTTTACTAGAACGCATCTTCTTTCCTCAGTAAATAAAATGAAATCCTCTGTATATATTTATTCTTTTAGCTCCTGGAGATGTCCTTTAACGCACTAGGAGACATAGAGAGCAGTATTCCAGTCAGTCCACTGCATCTTGCTGTAAGTTTTTCACATTCAACTCTCTGGGCTGACACTTACTATAATTGGCCTCTTAATCTTGACTAAATACAAAGTTGTGACTGACTTCCCGTGTGCTCCCTCAGGCTGATAAGGGCCACTGGCAGGCGCTGCGTGTGCTGACTGAGACTGCAGCCTATGTGGACATGCAGGATGCTGCAGGCCGTTCTGTGCTCTACTTGGCTGCCCAGAAAGGCTACGCCCGCTGTGTTGAGGTGTTGTTGGCTCAGGGGGCCTCCTGCCTCCTCAATGACAACCGCCTCATGTGGACTCCAATTCATGTTGCAGGTATGCTGGAATATTTCATGTTATTACAATTGTTTCTGGTTCTTACCACTTCGAAAAGAGTCAGTTTTGTTTTAATAAGAATATACGTCTATGTTTTTAAAATTCCCACTCTTGTGCTCTGTTTCACTCCAGCTTCCAATGGTCACTCAGACTGCCTGCGCATGATGATTGATTATGGGGAGGAGGGGGATCTCACCAACGTTGCAGACAAATTTGGCCAGTGAGTTGTTTTTCTTTGTGGCTTCAGTTTGTACAATCAGCTCTTGCCAAAAGCTAATACAGTGACAATACACTTCTAAATTGTTATTTCTGTCACCTTCAGGACCCCTCTGATGCTAGCTGTTCTGGGAGGTCACACTGACTGTGTCCACTTCCTGTTGGAGAAGGGTGCCTTGCCAGATGCCAAGGACAAGAGGGGTAGCACAGCTTTGCACAGAGGGGTAAGTCAAACACTGCATGAGGTTACATACTGTATTCAAGTAGAGGTCATTATTCACTACACAGTCACAATAGTGAACCAAATTGTCCTTCATTTTCACTTTCATATAAAGTATATTAGATAATGTAGTTAAACTGGAGACGTGTGTAAAAATCTACCTTATTGAGATGCTGCATCTAGCAGAGTCGCCACATCGCCTTGTCAGCAAACAGTAAGATATTGACATAGAAAAATGATAAAGGCTAAAGCCTTTTTTTTTTTTTTAATTCCCAATGGCACCATCTGTTAAGGTGTCTTAGGGATCAGATCAAGAGTTGCCAAGGCATGCTAGGTGACCTTTATCCTGGCTAGAGACTCCTCTTAGTCATAGGTTAAAACAAATTTCAATGAAGATATTTATTAAACGACCTTCCTTAATATAGTAATGGTCCCTGTCCAGGAAAGTAACCTAGATCTATTAATACTGCCGTGACCCAGGAGTATAATATGTAACAAATGAATATGAAGAAAAATTATTTATATTTACATTCATGGTTTTCCAGACAGTTTATTACAAGTTTGTCTCATCACACCTTGCTGGTCTTTGCTCAGGCGGTGTTGGGCCATGATGACTGTGTGACAGCCTTGCTGGAGCACAAAGCTTCTGCACTGTGTCGGGACGCCCAGGGTAGGACACCTCTGCACTACGCTGCATCCAGAGGCCACACAGAAATCCTGGCCAGTCTGGTGCAGGCCGCCATGGCAACAGACCCGCAAGATAAACTGCTGGACAACAAACAATACACCCCATTACACTGGGCTGCTTACAAAGGTTTGCTCAGTTTGATCAACTTGAAATGGCTAATCCCCAAACTTAAGTGTCGCAGTTAATCATGGTCACATCTGTTGTCTATAATATAATAAAGTGTGTTTGTTCTCAGGGCATGAAGACTGTTTGGAGGTTTTACTTGAATTTAAAACATTTATCCATGAAGAGGGAAACCCTTTCACCCCCCTGCACTGTGCTCTGTGAGTATTAACTTGGTATAAGTGCTCATCTCGGGTCTCAGTGTGTCAAAACTAATTACTTTTATTTAAAAAAAAAAAAAAAAAAAAAAAAAAAAAAACACCCTAATTAGGGTTTGGCTGATTTAGATTAAATCAGCACTCCATTAACTCAGCTGCCTTTCTTTTAGGATGAATGGCCATAGTGGTGCTGCAGAGAGGCTGCTGGAATCTGCTGGGGTCCACATGATTAACACCAGAGATGCCAAAGGAAGGTGAGGCTACAAAACAAGACTAGATTATTTTGGAACAATTATGATCAGAAAGAAATCATTTAACATAAAGTCTCAGAGAAATTTGCAGGTATATACTGTTCTAGAGGTATTTCTCATCATTATAGAGTTAGTATTGTTACCTGTCCCTGTTCCTTATATCTCAAATCATCAGTCATGAAATTCTTGAACTTTGTGCTTTAAGTTTGCCAGAGCCCCAGAGGCTGTAGCACTGATCATACAGTAATTGGTTGAACTCTGTGTGTGTGTGTGTGTGTGTGTGTGTGTGTGTGTGTGTGTGTGTGTGTGTGCGCGCCTGTAGGACCCCACTGCATGCTGCTGCATTTGCTGAGGATGTCGCAGGACTTCAGCTGGTGCTTCGCCATGGGGCAGAGATCAATGCAGTGGACAAAAGTGGACGCTCTGCTCTGATGGTAGCTGCTGACAAGGGACACAGTGGCACCGTGGGTAAGTCGCACCTGTTAATCTTGTGGTATCATTATTAAGAACAAGTTGTTTTTAACAATGCATAGCTGTATGCCAAAGTCAAGGTCGTGCATCCCCTCTGACTATATTTGTCTGATGGGGACATCTGTAGTCACAGGAAATAAATGTTTTTGTCTCTTTGTGTTGTCCAGCCATCCTCCTTCACCGGGCCAAGGCTGACCTGACACTGCTTGATGAGAACAGGAACACTGCCCTGCACCTGGCCTGCAGCAAGGTACACAACACAATTATCCACTAGATCCTAAAGTCAAAGCTCCACTGTAGTGTGCTGAGATTTACCTCCCTGTCTATTACAAGGAATCGTATTTGAGCAAGTACAGTTTCTCTTTAATAAGAATGGTTTTATGTTAAACACCTCAACGTAATTGGCTACACTTTCTGTGAATGCTGACGGTCAAGGTCACTGTGACCTCACAAAATACATTTTTGCCATAACTCAAGAATTCATACACTAATTATGACACAATTTAACACAAATGTCTAAGAGGACAAAATGATGAAGTGATGACATTTTATATCCAAATGGTCAAAGGTCAACTTGACTGTGACATCATAATGTTCTGCAAAAACCCTTTTGCCATTATTCAGCACTGTAACTCAGGAACAGAGGGGAGACTGTGACCATATTTCCTGCAACTCCACTGGTTGGCAGAGCCATACAACCACAATGTGGTGATTCTAGTTTCACTGTCTTTCTGTTTTGTCCTTCAGGCTCATGAGATGTGTGCCCTGCTGATTCTGGGAGAGATCCACAGTCCCACACTCATAAACGCCACCAACAGTGCTCTGCAAATGTGAGAAGCTTATAACATTTCTAAGTTTACTTTCCCAATTAAGTAAAACCACTTTTAGGCCAATACTTGAAATACTGGCCATGTTTGTCCAAGTGTTCATTCTTTGTTTTAGTCAAAATAATAAGAGTATAAATATTTTAAGATCTTTTGGTAATTGTGACAAATGTTTGTTCACACAACACTTGTGTAACCAATACTCTGAGGCTGGATCTTATATGTTTCCAGTATTCTTTACATGTTGAAATGTTACAGTTAATTAGTTGCTGATTCGTTGGTCTGCCAGCTGTTTCTCAGCCTTTCCCTCGCTCTCCTCCAGGCCCCTCCATCTTGCAGCACGTAATGGCCTGGCTACGGTGGTGCAGGCACTGCTGAGCAGAGGAGCCACTGTGCTGGCTGTGGATGAGGAAGGTGAGGCACTCCTGATCTCTGTCAGCATTTTATCTTTAATTACACTGGATGATTGGAAGTAGTGTATTTGATCAGGCAAGAATCTTTGTTTTAGCATATTTGCTATAAATTATGTGATTGTTTCTTTTGTTTTTTGCCTAGCAATTTTCACATAACACAATATTTTTGATGATCCTATCCTCTTGCAAACCTGAAAAACATACTTGTTCTGGACAGCCTGTTCAATGTAAATCTTATATCAAAGTTATGTTAACCTTGTGTGGAAGTAAAGTTGAACGCACATGTTTTAAAGAGTCATCTGAGGTCTTGAGTTAATGTTCTTGCAAAAGTCAGATACTTAACAAAAACCTTTTATATTACCCTCATGACAATATTCAAGTTGTCTTTGTTTGTTAGTTTGATTTCTTGACACAGTTTCATTTGTGTTAAATATGCAAAAACCCAAGCATTATTATTTATTTACACCGGCATCAATAGATTTTTTTGGCTTCTTGGGAGCAGCTAACAAGCTGTAAACACAAGCCCAATATTCATTGTCAGCTGTTTTTGTTTTCTACCAACTCCTGAGGAAAATATATGGCTCTTTAGCTGCTAAATGCTCCACTATATTCACCAGTTAGTCACTAACTTTTTCTGTGTGTCCTTTGGTGTTATGCAGATGGCACACATTAGATTTTCAGAGCTTTTTATTGAAAACCGCTTCCTGCTGCTGCTTAAAATGACACTAATGAGAGTGAAGCCAAACAGGAAAGTTGCAGGCTATAAAACGAAATAAATGAATTAAAAACATGAAAACACTCACTCACTCTAGAACTCACTGAAACATCAGGTGATTCATCACTGTGAGTGACACTTTTGACATTACACGCAGTCGTTTGATCCGTTGGTCGGAGCAGCTTTAGAAAGTTGATCTAATTCATGTGGTGTTCAAGCAGTATGTGTGCACTAATGTGAATGTGTTGTTGTCAATCAGGCCACACCCCAGCTTTGGCCTGTGCTCCCAACAAGGATGTGGCTGACTGCCTGGCTCTGATCCTCTCTACCATGAAGCCTTTCCCCCAGCGGGACCCTTCCTCCTGCTCCTGCTCCTCTCCCACTGTCTCCCCCTCCCCGGGTCTCAACTTGCTGAAGCACTGCGGCATCACCGCCGCCTGCGCCCCCTTGCCCAGCAACGGCCTCCACAACGGCTACGTCAAAGACCGTCACGGTGCACCGGTTGGCCTGGACGGGTGTCTGTCTGAGTGAGGTCACGTGCTCCCCCCTCAGTCAGCTGCTATCACCATCATCACCACCAGGGGGTGACTCCCTTTAACATGGCCCAGAGGACCAGGAGAGCACCCACCCACATGTCTGTTCTCTGTGTATGTATGTGTTTGTGCGTCTGTGTGTGCGTGAGTGTTTGGTCTTCTCTTGAGGTGCAGTCAAACCTAATATGCAATTAGATCCCATTCCTCCATCTCCTAGTAGTGCTTAATACGTAGAGGCAGATTGCTCTACAAGGTCACTCAGATGAAGTGTGGCATCCAAAACAAACACTAGCAATCTGGCCATCTCTAAATCATTTAACCCTTTAAAACCATGTTGACATAATTATATAACCAACATTTAAGAGCATGGAAATCTCTGTATCCTCGACTGTCTTTCTCTTCATATCATTCAGTATAAAAGTCATATCATGTTTAATCAGTTGTGGTGACCTTGTAGAGGAACATACAGCCTTCCCAAAAGAATGATCAAAGAGTTTCTTTGTTTGATTTTTGATTATTTTTTTCTTTCTTTTTCTTTTTCTTTTTTTTTTTTTGTTTTTGTTTTTAATTGTCCGTTAGCTTAGATTTTTATGAAGGAACCACACAAGGGAAAAATCTAAATTTTGCTTAAGAGTGCAATGCTTGTGTACTACAGTACAATCTGAAATTTGGAAAAGGGTCACAAAGATGTTAATTCCATAGTGTACTTTAAACGTACAGCCTAGAATTGTTTGGCATTTTAAGATAATTTGGTAATGCTGCTGAATACATTAGCACGTCTCCTTCCAAAGGAGAGCCATGTTCGGGTCAGCATTGTAACATCAATTTGTTCTTGATGCTGACTTCATGTTTTAAAGATGCTAAATAAGTGTTTGTTAAGCTAGAATGTTTCTAAGCATATAAGTTATGACCAAAGTTGATCAACACTACTATGGCTATAAATTATTTATTTGAGATGAACTGTACTGTATAGAGAAAGACAATAGATCTTGATATACCTCGTCAACTCGTTTAGCAGCTGCTTCATCTTCACCCAGGGTCCGTAGGCCTAATGTTCTCTTTTTGTAGGACTAGAGAACTACTGTAGGATAGTGACTGACTGAGGCCTTGTTTATTTCTAGATGAAGGCTTTACTAGTAATATCTGCCAACAACACCTCATCAAAGCATCATATATCTGAGCACATAAATGAACAAGCCATTTCAATTTATTTCCCATCTCTTTAACAGTGTTTTTTGGAAAAGATTTCAGACTTCGAATGGCCTAATTATTGAAAGAGAGCAATCAGTTTTGGTTTTTAGGCACTAATGAGTTTTTTTTCTTTTTTCTTTTTCTTTCATTTTCTTTTCTTTTTTTTTTTTTTGTTGTGTTTCTGAAGTTGAACCGGCCATCAGCAGTATCTCGAGTATTGCTCGGAGCTGGTGAACTAGTCTTAAACATCTAATAGCTTAGATCTCAACTTCTCGGTTGTCAACTCTGATCAATTATTATAACTGAAAGATAAGAGTGTTGTCTGCTAGTTTTATTGGGCAGTTTTCAAGCAATATTTTCTTTTGGCCTTTTTTGTTTAACGTTATTGAATAGACAATCACTGTCACAAGGGCTTTTGTTTCCCTGGAATGTGTTTTTTTTTTTTTTTCTTTTCTTTTCTTTTTTTCCGTTTTTATTATTTCATGAAAAATTACCTAAAGACTAAACGAATGGCTCTGTGTGTGCCGGGCATTTTACTGTCAGTGTCAACACAAATGCACTGGACTGCCTTTATGGCATCTCATGAAATGCCTTTTGACCCATGCCTTCCGTAACACATCATTTCAGTTGGATTGCGTAATGACAGAGTATGACGAGCCCTGAGACTGATTATCTTTCCACCCATTTGATAGCAACAACATTGAACCACAGTTGCACCATAGTATCTAGTGGAAAAACTTCGCCTGGCTTATCTTTATATGCCGTGGCATTATCAATGACCAGGGAGCTGATATCCCTTATAGAAGCAAATAGGGCTAAGAAGAAAAGGAGAGGGATCTTTGCTTAGGCCAATACCTGTTGTTTAGATTTCAGGAATAGCAGAAATCCAAATATGTGCTTTTTTGGTGTTCATTTTGTTGTCTCCTCATCCCATTTCTGGTACTAAGCATACTAAAGATGATTGTATCGGACCACTAGAGCTGTTTGTGACTTTTAGATGTTATATCTATGCTATTTTGTCGTCTTTTTTTTTAAAACCATCTGCTGGTGGTTAAATTACACTGAGTAAGATTGTTTTCATTGGCGTGATAACTTCATATCCACTGATAATGAAGTGGCACAATTGCACACATTAGTTGACTGGATGAGAGATGAGGACCTAGACTAGGCTATGTTGTTATATACCCCTGCGAAAAGTGTTTCACATTACCATATTTTACTTGACTGACTTAAAACTGACATTAACTCCATTTCAGAGCAGTGATTTCTCAGAGTTAGTGTCATAGATTCATAGTTGGCAATTCAATTGACTTCCATAACTGACTGAAATGAAATGGAACTAATTGGTGACCCCCAGCCTTTTGGTCTCTTGATCAATTAATAATTTTCATTATTGTGAATATTAGGGATAGGTACATATTTCTTTGTAATCTCAGGATCTGTGCTAAAGCAGCAGTCAGAATTTATTAATCCAATCAGATCTCAGCAGGATGATTACGTCTACATTTTTTTGATGGGATGTTCCATAATTTAATTCCTTTGTAACCCTAATCCCACAGCACTTAATTAAATAGTCAAGCACGCACTTTAGTACATTCAGGTTCTAAGTGTGCAAAAGAGCAGATGTAATGTATGTACTTATGTTTACATGCATGTGTGTTGCTGCTGAATACAGGAAGGTAGGGTTGCAAAAGACAAGCAAAGGCTGCAACAAAATTGTACTCTAACAATGCATTATTTAAAAAAAAAAAAAAAAAAAAAAGTGTCTAAGCACTTCGGGACAGTGTACACTGCCCACTGACTTTTTGCGTGTTATCTATTTCTGGGCCACTGGCCCAACAGAGTGACAAGGTTACATTACCCAGCCTACTGTTAATAATGCAGACTCTGGCCTAAGTCACTTAAAGTCAGTCCAGTGATTCAACAGACACCTCAGGCAGGCTCCTCAAAATACTCTACATACTCTCTCTGCCATCTGTAGGTGCTGTGGTCTGTTCAGGCAGGGATTTTTTCTCTCTTGTGATGTCCTTATCTGACCAGTAAATGGAGCCATTGCCCCTTTGCAACTACACAAGTTGTAACTGAATCCTTTTGTTGTATCACAGTATTCTTATACATGCTTTTTTTATTTTTTATTTTTATTTGTGTGTATCAGTGATAACTGAGTGACTGTGCATGGAGCTAGATCACTTCTTTGATATAGTTAACGATTAAACAAATGGAGCATATACAATATATTTGGAGTCAGAAAGCAATGAAAGGTCCAATTGTAGCAATAGAGCGTGTGTGTAATAGTGTGCAGCACAAATATTGCACTGCCATCAATTTAGGCCAATTCAGTAAATCATAGCATAAATGCCAATGGAAGATTTAAATGCGGGTTAGATGTTATAATCTTTGGTCACAAATGAGGCCTGTTTGCCAAAACATGTCGAGAGGGTAAAACCTCTTAGTAAAGCAGCAATGGATTTATGCATATGTTCAAGCAGTTTACAGTCTGACCATCAAATCTGAGCCATGAATTTTCTGACTGAAATGAATGTAGGGTCAGTTTAGAGCAGGACAATTTCCTTTCTCCCGACTTTAAACTGTTGCTCTTCATTTGTCTTGCGTAGATATGATTATACAGGTAGCATGTAATAACCTAATTCTCTACATATTATACAGTATGTGTAGTAGTCTTCCTGCATTGAGGGTCTGGATAGGGTTTTTTCTTTTGGCATTATTGTGGGAGTATAGGCCTGCTGTTGTGTAATATCACTCTTCTTTCTCTATACATATATTTGTGTGGAGTGTAGCCTACAAGGCAAACAGAGGACAAGAGTTCAGATGAATTTAACATTCATGTTCATCCATTCCATTGAGATTGCCTTACAGTACAGTAAAACAAGAGGGACAAGGTCTACAGTAGATATGATCACACATACTCGTAAATAGCCTATATTTGACAAAAATGCACCTAAGCTACACCCATTTAGTGCCATAGAAACCTTTATTTGCCTTTAGACATAAATCATATTTACTTGGTCAGTAACTTATTCAGAAGTAGGCAGGATTATTACAGTTTTTGTGTTTGGAGCTGCATGTCTTTTCGCCAATTATATTAGTCAAAGAAAAACTATATAAATATTTGCATGGGATATTAGTACTTAAATGCAAGTATTCTGTTAAAATTTGGTGTTGGTAGAAGTCTATTTTATAATTGGACATTTTTTTGGAGAATATGGTTAGTCCCTTTGGTATTGGCAAAGCAATCCCTAGGTTGTGTGTTTGTTTAACAAGATGGTTTATAATGTGTGTGTTACCAGGAAAAAAAAAAAAGTTTTTGATGTCCAAAAAAAGCATGGTATATACAGTATAGAATTGATTTGCCTCAATGGATGTCTCGGTTCTTACTTGAAGTAAATGGCAAATTTCAATTCAACTCTCTGATCCACTGTTGAGCCTTTTGCCTTAAAAGCTGAAAATGGAAACGATACCTGGCAGTACCTGATAAGTTGCATCACCTGTAGAGTTATGCTACTTGGTTGGATTGCTAAAAAAAAAAAAGAGAGAGAATTTTTGGCTAATTTTGGTCTTACAGACATCTGCGGGTGTCGAGAAGCACACAAATCAATTGAGGTAGCACATAGCTCAAGGTTGCCATGGTGCAGAGATTGTTCTGAGAGGTTAGGATATCGCCATATTTGCCACTGTGAATGAATGAATTCAGAATTCACTCGTAAACAATCAACTTTGGCTTCTCTGTTATCCACAGCCAAATGACACTGGGGATAAAAGTGGTGTACCTCAAAAATAAATTCAGATGGAACAAGGAAAAATGCTTGTACAGCTATGCTAACAAAGAGTTAAAATTTTGTGATCCATCTTGTCTTGGGTAGTGTAATTCTGCTTAAACCAGCCTAAATCAGAGGTGTATCTAAGCGAAAGTGTTAGATTAGTGTCGGCTGATGTCTCATGTTTCCTACCTTACAAAGGGGCAGCCAACTGCACCTTGTACTTTTTATTGGACCTGCAGTTTTACCTCATCAGTGATCTTTTGTGTGACGACGCTGACATTAACCCTCTGTGATTTCTTATCGCTTTTTCCTGATGCCAGTCGTGTAGATTTCTCTTATAGTGTGTGTGAGTAACTTTTCAATATATGCATGTCAAACCTAAACATGCACAAGACCCTTTTTTTTAAGAACAGAAAAAGCATAATAACCCTGTTGGAACATGTTTCTCTTCATTACAACCAACAGATGAGTCTGTTATCTGGTGCAAGTCATATAGGGTGAGAAGGGTACAGTGTAATTTAAGGAAGGAAATGAAGGTAGCTATAAATCTTTACCTCTTTAAGTCAAAAACAATACAATTTTACTGTATGACTAACGCTAGTTCGACCACTTTCCCTGACTGAACCCTTGGTTATTAATTTCCCCCCCACCAATAGGACCTGTGTAATATCGAGCACAGTGGTGGCATGGTGCCTTTTATTTGTTACTACCGAAAGGTACGGTCTTCCATTTGTATTTCCCAGAAGCCTTATAATGGGAAAAAGAAATTACACTGAACATACACGACTACAGTAGGTAGGCTCATACACCCACTGAGCATGATTATCTCAACCCTATGTGATCTGAGTTATTAAAAAAAAAAAAAAAAAAAACATCAAAATAACTCCTTCTGTATTAGTCTGGATTTTGTGATGCATTTCCAGAGACTTGAGTGCTCACTTTGGTTGGCAGAATAAATTGCACATTACCGATGCAATTTAGGGCACATGAAACATTGAGGGGACAGAGATCAATTGTACGAAAGCACAAATCCAAAGAAGGCACCTCGGGGCTCAGTTGGCTCTCCCAACACCAAGGAAAGAAGGAGCCGATTGACCAAATTTAGGCAAAGACGTGAGGAAAAAACATCCCGACTCCTCTTGAGTGTAGAAAACATGAGGTTTGATTGTCAGTAACACATTAACTGTAGAAAGACCATTGTCTAGATTTTTCAGAGCTTCTTCTGATAGTTCTCCTCCTTGGTATTCATCAATGATTATGACTTCACAATACTAACCAAGTTGTGAAATGATGCTGTACCTGCATTCAAGATCAAGTTTTAGGCAAACTGTTGTGGCTGTGTTGCGAAATTGATTGTGGAGGTTGTTTTTGTTCTTTAGGGTAGACTGACTACAAGTAGGGTTGCAGTAGTAGCTGTGTGCAGTGTTAATAACGGTGTGATCATACTATAGAAGTGACGTAACATTTGTTGTCTTACTACAGAATTGAGGCATGAATCATCTTCTCTCAAGCTGACCTCGTATGAAATAGACAAAAGATAAAAGTGCAATAACCTTTTGTTTATCATTGCTTCCTCAGTTGGAAAAAAAAATATTATTTAATATGCCCTTTTTGTTAACACCAAAAGTCACTCGTCTGTAGCAAATGAAGGATTTCAAGTGGTCCTCTTGTTTGTATTCAGAGAGGTGGCATTTGATAGTGAAGTGTGTGATATTCCATTCTTAAAACTGTGATCAATATCCAACTTTAAAAGCTGCCTGCTCAGAGAAAGGACCGTGCACAAGTTGACCGATAGATTTGAGTAGGTGCATTATTATTATTTTTTTGTTTTGTTTTTCTCTTCTTATGGATGGACTTTGATGGTATTGTAGTTTGGACTTCTGGTTTATAGCCGGTAGACATGTTCATTTGCATGTGTAGATGTGTATATGCATCCTCTTCCTCCTTGAATGAAATGTTTTCTCAAAAATATTTAGACCTGCTGTCAGTGATGTATGCGGATAAAAGGAAATATGAAATGCCTTATATTTGTTTTCAATGTTGAGCATTAAGGGTTCTTCCGTGTCCCTCCCTTTTCAGCGTGTAGCCTAACGCTTGTACAGTTAAGATACTCATGAGATTTCTATCTACTGTATAGCCTATGTGTTTTCAGAATTTGTTACTTGGAGGTCCTGTGATTGTGGTTTTAGAGAAACATTCCCCTTGAAAGTGCCGTTTGTTTTCACCAGCAGAAGATGCGTCTTGGGGGGGGGGGGAAATGTATTTACACAGAGGAAAACAAATGTTCAAAACACTTTCCAGTGTTTACTGTTGAACCTGTTGAACTGAATGACACAAAGTATTTGTGCAGGTGAAATAAGGCAGCAATCTTCTGACGGAGCACCTTATCGACTTGCTCCTTCTGTGAGCCCCTCGATGGAAGTAGACTCACACCAAGCTTGATTACTCTAAAGCAGAGCCATATCAGAGAATTTGCCCATTAGGAGCCCCCTTGAATGTGCTATTAGGAATAGCCTACTGTAGGAAAGGATGTATACTGCATGTTCTGTGGCATTTTTATTAGTGGTAGTCCCTTTTTCATGTTTTTATGTTTAGTCCGCTTCACTGTAGATGTTGCCACCTCATTGCAACTCACAAGCTATTAACAATCCTCTCACAACTGGACTTAAAGCAGGCATTGATCTGCCGCTGAGGCAGCCTTAATTCATTGCAAATTCAAAAAAAGAAAAAAGATGATAGATAGTGGGTTGCCTGTTTTACTTTGAGTGGCTTATCTGGGGAAATACAAAGGAGCCCTTATCATGAGTGGAAGGACTCTGAATCAGGGCATGTGATGAGTTACAATCAAATAGTTTCACAGTGCACCTTCACAAAAAAATAGATAAATAAATAAAAAAAAATAAAAAAAAGTTGGCTTGTCCACCCAACATTCCAAAGTTGATTTCATTTTCCACAGTCCTGTCCCGCTGATTGAGGAAATCTTTTTTGCTTTGCTGGTGAATGAAGTGGGCATGTGTGTCAATGACAGGGTTCCCTATTTAGCCTAACGCTGATTACCTCATTTACAAATCTGCAAATATACTACTCTACTGTGTGTAAAGGAGTCAATGCCATCACCAGCAGCGTGGTCTCTAGACCTGTGATGACAACAGGACCAATGAAATTACTCTGTTGAAATTAGCCAATTTAAAACATGACCAGTCTGGGAGTATAGGGTTAAGACACGATTTAAAAAAAAATTTTGTAAGGCCAAGTGGGCCTCCAAGATTTCTTCAGTTAGTAAACAGCTGCTACCCCAGTCAGCATCATGGAGCTATTTGGAAACCTGCAGGTACAATTTTGAGATTTTTTTGTGGGACATCATAACACGGTGGTCAAGTCAATAATCCACATTACTTTACAAAATAAAGGTGAAAATCTAACGTTGCAGTTGTTACGTGCCACTCCTATTAACGCTGACTGGAATAGCAGCTGTTGGCACTAGCATGGTTCAAGAAGTGGAGCCGACGCCTGGTGTATCTCACGATTATTTACGTGAACGATCATGTTAGCATCACTTGCTGTTTTTTCAGTAGCATTTCTCCTACCTCCTTGTTTTGCAGCCTTGAGTATTGTTTGTCTCTCCACCTGTTCTGACTTCAAAAAAAAAAAGAAAAAAAAGAAGTGTATCACAGTACGGGAATATAGATTTATCATAAGCAATGGTAGTTATACAAAAAAAAAGTGTGCTTGGTTGTGCTGTATGTGTATATGTCTATTTGACGTTGAAAAAAAATATTTATGAGAAGCATTTATACGACAAAATACCACTGGAATGTGAAGCCAGACAATGTTATGATGCAGATTATGATGATAGTCTATCCCCTTTAACATTCAGTGGCGAATGGTCAGAGGAATCATCTTTTAGAAAATGAATAACCATGCATTGGCTTTTTTTTAACACCATGTATTTCTTTGGTTTCCTTTTGTGCATATACTTCCCTGTCTAGCCCTATAGTGTACACTATTTCAGCGTTTACAGCTTCATTCTGGGTCAGCCATCGATTGCCCTGCAGTTGTAATGATACCACAGGTACCACAGGCTGTCACAAGAAAGATAGTATGGTGGGTTTGTAATTCTGTACGAGGGTAAGTTTGAGCCCCTCGAGCCGTATGCCTTCGAATCCATCTGTCCACTCCGAACCAAATTCTGCTACAGTCTTCTGTCTCCACACTGCCCCGACATTTTACATTCAGTTTGACTACAAGGGGTACAGGACAAGGTGAAAGGTTTGAGGTTTTCTGACCAGGCCCGCTCCCCCTTCCACCTGCCTACCAACCCACCCACCTCAACCACCCCATACCCTCTCCAGGACAGGACCAGCCCTACTCCCCCGTCACCCACCCCACTCTCTCTCACCTAAACCTCAAGCCATTCATTCTTCTGTTTTGTTTTTTCGACAATGCAATCCTGAAAGCACTTTGCCTTGTTATTCCTTCGTGTGAACATGTGAATGATAATTTGTTACAAAAATGTTAAATATGTAAAAGATCATTCACTGTTTTGGAAAAACCTGCATCTGTCTTTCTGACGTTAAAAGAAAAAAAAAACAATTTAGTGACATTAAACCTGAATCTATTTTATAAAATGTTTGCTGCAGCCAATTGGTCTTGTCATTCAGTATTGTGGCTTAGGGTTGTTTGTGTTCAATAAAGTGCTATTGCTAAATATTTCCAGAGTCAAGTTGTTTTGTTTATTTTTTTTGCCAATTAAAGTTTCAGGTCACATAAGGTCACATTTTCATCTTGACTTTATGTTGAATTCACTGGAACAGCTGAATAGCTGGGAGATAAATGAAGGTTAACACATTGAATAAGAGAGACTTTGCATCTTTATCTAAGCAACGTTTTTCAATGAGTCTTCATTTGAATGAACTGAAAAAATTATTGTTTCATGTCTTGTTGATCATCCCACTAATGAACTGATGAGCTGATGACACAAAGAAAACTTGATTGGATTGTTTTTTTTTTTTTTTCAAGATCATTTATCCACTTGACAGTTTGAAAGTCAATGAGTGCTTTCATTTAAGTGTACCTTGTAATATTTGTCAAACACCCCTGTTTTATGTGAAATTAAATACATGCATACAGTACACTGAATTAATTCATCCTTTTTTTTCAAGTATTAAACTGGGTAACTGACACTGACATAGGCTTACAAAACACTACTCATATTACATACAGAGGCAAAAGAAAAAAAAACACTTGCTTAAACATCAAGAAAAGTAAATATTACATTAACCAATTGTATATAAACTGCTAACTCTACCTGAGGTTGGATTTTAGTTTGAACACAACATGGTTAGCTACAGGCAAATCTTTTACTTCATGAAAAGTAGAAATACTTCAAAAAATTGTCAAAAAAATGTTCTGAAATTATAAAAAGTACCTGTTACCATATATTATATTACATTATTACATTAATGTTTACATAGCATTTTCATGTTGTATTTGCTGGAGGGAACTACTGACTACTTCATATATTTTGGATAGTTTAATCTGTAACAATGCATGTTTTATAAACTGATCGCATGTTTAGTGGGTAAAATCTAACATTTCCTCCTGAAATGTATAGTACGGACCACTTAAAAGCTTCTCTTTACGTCATGACGTCCCCACCCGACTGCGTAAGGACGACGCAGAAGCGTAGGATGTAGCACAGGACGTGGCTAGCGACCACCAGTTTCAGTAGGACGTCCAAAAATACATAAACATCGTGATTAGGATCTGTTTTACTACACGTTCAAGTAAGTATTTCATTCAGTTATGATATTTTCTTCTAACGTGGATGACTGTGAACAGCCATTTCTCTGTGTAGTTTGCCCAGACTGAGCTGTGTCTGGTTAGCTCGGTGGCTAACATCCAGAGGAAATCAACGGCACCGTAGGCGCTAACAGGGCTAGCTAGTTAGCAAGCGTTAGCCACGTTTAATTCATGATGAGCATGCTTTAGTGATACCTGAATCCAGGCACTGGGTTGTTTATTCAAGATGACACCAAGGTGATTCATTATAACCCCAAAGGCATTGCGATTTTGTATCGTGTTAACCGCAAAGTAAGATTATACACGTAGCTATAGCGTTACCATGGAGGGTTAGCTTGTGTGCAAGACATGTTGAGTGCAATTCGCGGGGGGGAAAGGGATCTGTAAATCGCCACTAGACCGGTATGTGCTGCTTCTACTGAAATTAGGTCAGCCACCAGTCAGCTGGGACAACGGGATCCTCTATTCAGATGTGGGAGCTAGCTACTGTAGCTTCACTTGTCGAGGATAATGTTTGACAACCACACAACGTAAGGGATCAAGGACATCGCTCTTGGGCTGTAGGATGTGTATAATTATGGCTGTGTGCTCAGATTTCTTGAGTCATTGTGCCTTTACAGCTATTACTGATAAAAATTATATAACAAAATGTGTGTTGATTGGATAGCAGTTTTCTATTCGCTTTTATCTTTTTATAGAGGCATTCTAGTTTGTGTCTGTCTATGATTATGACAATGAAGCTCAAAATCACTGATGTCTCGGACCTTCAGATATGTCTTTAGATAAGATGCATCAAAGTTCTACTTATCGGAATAGATTGCACAGTATAAGATCCATCAACCCATCATCCATATAGTATTCTCTTGTAAACAAAATAATGTGTGAATATTATAATTTTTTGCAGGGGTGTCTGTCTCTTTCGCCAGACAGATTATTTCTGCCAGATGTGACGCATCAGCAATACATCGAGAACTGAATGGAAGCATTTGAGGCCTTTTGTGAGTGAGATTCATTTAAAATGTTTGTATATTTGTGTGTCTGTGTGTGAAAGATTTATAGCCCTATCTTTTGCAGTTACATTTTATGAAGACCTAACTTGCTTGGTGTGTTGTGTGTTTTTCAGGAGGTTGTGGGTCCCAGTGATGTACCATGGGGTACGACGTTACGAGGTTCCAAGGGGAGGTGGATGAAGACCTGCTGTGCCCTATATGTAGTGGAGTGTTAGAAGAACCAGTGCAGGCAAGTCCCTTTCTGAAAGATCGCCCACCCATGATTAGATCAGAATTTTTTTTTTTAATTTAATTTTCTGTTTTCACATTTTAATTTCAGGCTCCTCACTGTGAGCATGCTTTCTGCAATGCCTGTATAACACAGTGGTTTGCGCAGCAGCAGATTTGTCCCGTTGACCGCACAGTAGTGACGCTAGCTCACCTCCGGCCTGTGCCCCGCATCATGCGCAACATGCTGTCCAAACTCCAGATCAGCTGTGACAATGCAAGCTTTGGCTGCACAGCCACACTGCGGCTGGACCAGCTGCAGTCACACCTCAAAGACTGTGAGCACAACCCCAAAAGGCCTGTCAACTGTGAGGAGGGATGTGGGTGAGTGGCTTCCCTTTGGCATAAAATGTACACCGCATTGTTACTTTTGGATCCACTGATTATGAACTCCACCCATTTGAACATTTCCTAAGTTCTGTCCTCAGTAACAGAACTTGGGAACTAAGAAAATTAATGATATGAATAATGAAATCAAAAGTTTGTGCTGTAAAATATTATAATTACATGATTTGCAAAAATGTGTGACCTGTTCTCTGTATCATGTGGGATTGAATCCTCTATTTCCTTTCCTATTCTTCTATCTTTCCCACTCTTGCAGGCTTGAGATGCCCAAAGATGAGCTCCCCAACCATAACTGCATCAAACATTTGCGGAGTGTCGTCCAGCAGCAACAGACGAAGATTTCAGAGCTGGAGAAAACTGTGGCAGAGCATAAACACCAGTTGGGGGAACAAGTAAGAACATTTGCATGCTCATTGACGTATTAACCGCAAAGTACTTTATGGACCTAGTCCTGAAAACTATTGTTTACAAATGTCTGTGAAACAGGTTTTCAGGTTTCAGATTTCAGGTTTCCATAACAACCACTTTATAATGACTGAGTTTTCTACTGACTATTGCTGTAATGCATTATAACTCAGTCACTAAAATGCTGTTTGTGATCCGGGGTTATAAAGTGTTCAAAACATTTGGGTACTGATTTTTAGAATGTTTGCCTGAACAGTTAAATTGGAATGTGGTACGTCTATGGTACAGGATGATATGGATTCATGTCTCTGGATATGTTCTATTGGATTTGTGTATGTTGTGTTTGTTTTTGGTACTGCGCACTTCATTGTTTCTGTGATGAACATATTTCTAAGACTACTACTTTTAAGGTCTAATGCTGTGTGTGTTGTCATTCAGACATGAGACCAAACCTCAATACCTTGATATGAAAGTTTTGCCATGATCATTTTACAAAGGAGAAGAAGAAGAATTGTGTATAATTATTTCTTAGCCCTATTAAGTACTGCTATTACAATATGTATTCATATTAGCCAAATTGGAATCTGCCCAGCTGAGAAAATTGAGGATAAGCATTTGTTAGAAATCCAATAAAAGTGAGTCAGGAGAATACCGGACTCAAAGAAAGTGATAGAAATATGTTACTGTGTTTTGTGTAGCTTTTCAAGGTAGCTGCCAGATTGATGAGTCATAAACTCCTGTTTAGCTTTAGGAGATCTTGTGAGATCAGTCACTGAAGATGGTGCTTTTAATTCCCAGAAACGAGACATTCAGCTGCTGAAAGCCTACATGAGAGCAATCCGCAGTGCTAACCCTAACCTGCAAAACCTCGAAGAGAGCATTGAATACAATGAAATCTTGGAGTAAGTGAAATTTCTTCTTCACCCCCAGTTGGTATTCTAAAATCAACTTTGTCAGGGAGCTGCAGCTCAGTCCCTAATTTTCATGTGGTTTTCACTCCTTATGCTATTGTCAGGTGGGTGAACTCCATGCAGCCTGCCAGGGTGACACGCTGGGGTGGCATGATCTCCACTCCCGATGCTGTGCTCCAGGCAGTCATCAAACGCTCCCTCATTGACAGCGGCTGTCCTCTCTCAATTGTGAACGACCTGATCGAGAACGCCCACGAGCGTAACTGGCCGCAGGGACTGGCCACTCTCGAGGTACGGCAGATGAACAGGCGCTACTATGAGAACTACGTTGCCAAGCGTATCCCTGGCAAGCAGGCAGTGGTGGTGATGGCCTGTGAGAATCAGCATATGGGGGAGGATATGATCCTGGAGCCCGGCCTGGTTATGATCTTTGCTCACGGTGTGGAGGAGATCTTATAACTGTACAGCTAGCTGAGCTGATCCAGAGACAAGTGGGGACGTTTTGCTTGGGGGTTTGCTGTGACGAGTAGGTTTTTCCTCGGTAGAGTGAAACCTTCTGAATAAATCTGGCTTATTTAAAATAAAATCTTATAAGAGGCTGACTCCTAAGCTTCATACCTATGCCTTAAAGTAAGGACAAAACATTATGAACCTGGCAAATAGAAACTTAATCTGACTGATATCTAAGATAAAAGGTGAGATGTGATGTTTACAAGGTTTATATTTAGTGCATTATATGATCTGATTGTTCTGCTCCATGTCCTAATATAGTAATAAGCTTGAACCCCCATTTAATGTCCTCAGTTGTAAAAATGCTTGTAAATACAAATACTATATTGAATTATAAATGTCATTCTCTTATTCCAATTACTGTAATTAGATTGTGATTTTTGTTTATCTCAGTTCTGTTTAGTCAGCCTGTGTTACTGTCTGCAGGGACGTTGACTTGGAAGATTTTTTTGCGTGCTTGCTTTTTAGTATTTAGGTTCGTGTGAATATTTCACAAGACATTGTGCTTCTCAGTTTAGATTGTCCAAACCTTCTGTGCCATTTGTTTTATTTATTGTGTTGCCTTTTACACAAACATGCTTGAAGATGTTACCATTTGATGTATGGAAATCTGCCTTTCTCGGTGCATTTGAAGTTCATTGCAGGAAGAAAAATTGATTTTGTGTTTTCTTTGTTGCCTCAGTTGTAAATATAGTCTGTATGTTGGGTCCAGTTAAATTGAAAGTTTAACATTTAGGATATACCTATGTACAATGAGTTTTATTTGACAAATCATAATCATAATGGTTCACTTTACGTATTAGGTGATCCTGAAGTATAAACATTGGTCTTCTCATTCTTCACAGTTAGCAAACATCTATTCACTGACATTTCACTAAGATTTCACTAAGAACCACAGCTTGGAGATTGTAAGAATATTTGTGAAGTCACTCTTATGGCTTTTGAGAGGTAAAATGTTTCACCATTAGTCACTTTTTGCTGTAGTAAGACAAACAAGACTCCAAACTTCTGGTAAAAAAGCCCACACAAGTGCAGTAAACAGAAAAGTTTGGATTGTGCCCTTTATTATTTTCCCTATTAATGTTTTTATTTGTTTTGTGTCTGTTATGTACTGTATTGTACAGACAAGAAAGTAATAAAATGTCAAACTTAATCCCAAAAGAATGCATTTTCTCATTGGGATAACTTGATTTTAAATTTATCTTTATTACAAAAAAATGCAGTTCCTTATTCTACCACACCATGTCATCAGAGATCTATAAGGAGCTTCATCTCTAAAGGGCACAGCAGTGGAATACTTTATGCAAAGACTTCAGTCAAAATAACATGATTAGTGCAATGAGATGCGGGATGAGAAATGCTGTTGTTCCAGGTTAAGAAAATTAAGATGAAAGTTTAACCACAAAGTGCACAGGGAGGAAGGTCTGACTGCTCTGACCTGACTCACTCCTTTTCACTGTGTAACCCAGACACCCACATGTTTTCCATGTCTGTTATCCTCTTTTGCCAGCCTCGTCCTCATTGTGGAGACTAATCCCTCACCATTGTGGTCAGTGGAATGTGAAATCATGTGCTCTACCAAATGCTGTGGCTCTGTTATTGTCTTCACTCATTATGTGATGTGGTTGGTTGGTACAAGTCATACAGCAGTCCCTATCCCCATGCTGTCAAACATGTTTACATGTTTAGCAATATATTTGAAATGTAAATTTACCCAAAAACATTTCTACTGATTTAAAATGTACAATACAAATACTTGATGCCTGTATGCTGTGGCACTCACATCCTGAAGTAAAAGTTACAATAACACAGTAAAAATACAGTAACAAGTGAAAGTCCTGCATTAAAAGTGTTAATTATGTAAAATATCTAAGTATAATTCACAAGATGTACTTAAAAGAAGTAGAACCTAGAACTGTTTTGAAGTACTTGTACTTAACTTGAGTACTTCCATTTTATTCTACTACACTACAGTTCATAGGTAAATATTGTACTTTTTACTCCAAGACATTTATTTGATAGTTTCATTGCTAATTACTTTGTATATTATTATTAATAATACATAATCTAATCAACAAATAAAACATGGTGTGGTATTATAGCTTATGACAAGATAAAACTATTCCCTGGGGGAAATTCACCAGTTACCCAGCATTGTATAAAGTAGTTAAAATGAGCCCCACCTTTACAAGCGGCAACATCAAAGTGATGTACATATGAATGCATCAGTAAACCCAATAATATAATACATATTATTCTGAAATGAGCCATTCTGCGTAAGGTTGGTATGTTTAATGGTAAGTTTTTTTTTTTTTTTAAAGCTAATACTTCTTCTTTTATTCAAATAAAAATTTGAATTTAATTTTGAGGGTAACAGACTTCTACTGGTAACAGACTATTTGTGTTAATGCTACTTTTACTTCACTAAAAAAATGTGGTTGCTACTTGCACCAGAGATCTATATAAACAATGACAATGCTACAATTGTTAAAAGCATTGCTCTGAAAAATGAAGCCCGTGATGTATATTGCATTGATTTCCTCTAAGAGAGCAGGATGATAATTGCACAAGAGGCTACAGTTGCATAATTTCAATGAGCAATGCTTTACAACTTGCAGATGGATGTACACCGGTGTGACGGGGTGTGTATTGGTTTGCAGAGGGCGCAGAGCAGCTGAGGCGGTGCTTGACAGGAGGGATCCGCTCACTCAGTCTCTGCTCTGCACTAGTTCACCGCTTCCACTCCGCCGACCTCCTGCCTCCATTTAAAGTTAACGGCCACTTTGCTTCGCATCTGAAAGCAGGATTTTTGACCGGTTGTTGTGCTGCACCACGACGATATCAACAAAGACCAACAACGTGAGCGGCGACAGAAAGGTAAACGACTCTCAAAAACAAACAGTAATAGGTCCGTGGCTCGGCGTATTGATTGAAGTTTCAGTGCAGCTCTGAACGGCTTTCAGCTGCACACATACGGCAGTCAAATACAGGGGGGGGGGGGATTGTAGCACGTTGTGTTGCGCTGCTGTCAAGAAATTGCATTATAATCCAAGGAAATGCATCTGGTAACTGGCGGCTTTCAGCCAGTTTTGTATTTTTTTTTAGAAAAGCGAAAGTGCTGCAGATAGTCGTGTGTTAATAACAGAGCTATTCACAACAGCCGAACAACAACCAACTGACTGGGTAGATCTATTGCATTTCAATGCGGTCCTCTGCCTTCTTTTGAATCCTCACAAACATGCATCAATCAGTTGCCTTTGCAGTGTCTGACGTTTGTTAATGTCAGACTGCTTAAGTTGCCAGCTTCAGGGGGACCCCTTCTCTCAGTCTGAGCTATTTAGAGAAATGAGCTTTTCATCTGTCAAGAGTAGACACTAGTGAGCATTCAGGGGTATTTTAACTATTTGGGGTGTAGTGTCTCAAGATACTTAAGTGTAGTGGTCTCCACTATATGTGTTACTTAAACTTCCCAACACATGGTACAACTTAATACGTCACTAGTACCATGAGCAAACTGTTTTGTAATGTTATTGGCCTCCGTTTGATAGGATCTTATCTGAGTAACTCCCACCTGAGATTATGTGTGTTGAGGGATATGGTGCTATACCGGTGGGCTCAGTGAAACCTCAAGACACCACAGAGGGTTTTCTGCGTGTTTTTGTTGTTGTTGTCTGGGACAGCAGTATCCTCTATGGTTGTGAGGTAGATGATGGTGGGAATTGGTGGGCGCTGTCACAGATGTGTGATCATTGTTTACTCGAAGCTCCAGTTTTGCTGTCAATTTGACTGGAAGTGGTGGTGAGTATGACTTTCTGCCATCATGCTAACTGGAAAAACAAACCATACAGGAAAGTCTTGACACTTAACATAGGTCTCTTTTTTTTGCCTGAACTCTCAGCTTTTGATCCACTTCCTGGCCGAGCTATGTGTTCATTTCTACCAGGTCATTTCAAAGTTGGAGTCTCAGTGGTATAACATTTGTTTCTAGCTGCAAGGGAGTTTTCAGGCACAGACAATCAATACTGCAGCCAGGTCAATTGTCCCATTGTTAATGTTTACATCAGGCTAGAGGCTGTAAATGAACTAGAATTTGAGAAATGGTATTAATGCCTTTTGTCTACAGGCTATTTCACTTCTTATTTTGCCATCACTTCCTTCATTACATCATCACTGGTCTGTCTAAATTCTGTATTAAAGACTATGATTTTAACCCATTTGGCTTTTTTAGGTGAACTGTCAGAAGTCAGTACTTTCTTATCACATCATAGAAGTGATTAGAATTTGCCTCATTCATTCATATTTAGAGAACAATTCACATTAGCAAAAATGATAGTATGTATTTTAGTTCATTCTGAAGACTCTGGGTCCCTGAATTACTGACCCTGACAGTGGACAATACTATATGATTGTGTTTCAGAGCGAATCATTGAAAAATGTGACATTTAATGTTGTTTCATTTTCAGTTGTGGATAGATGTGGGCGAACCAGGCGAGACTCCCTGATACATGCAAACACTTACACCATAAAAGCAGTGTGGCTGTTTTATGACAGCATGCACCCTTACAAGTCCAGGCAGGTTTGAGTTTTTTTTTTGTTTTTTTTTAACACAGCGTGGTGTTCTACAAGACTGCCTCCACACCAAAAAGCTATTATATAAGTCACATTCAAGTCTGAACTCAGAGTGATGGGCAGTCCTCACTTTGATGCTGGGGAGCGAGCAAAGCCTCGCCTACATTTTCCAAGAAATCTATGATTCATACTGTGGTGAATGTCTTTTGTTTTTTTCTGTTTTTTTCTGCCTGATTTACAATCTCTGTTTACTGTGTTCAGTTTCTCCAGAGTGTTACTACTGACCAGAGCCTGGTTTACTTTGCATACCATTCAATTCTTCAAATATTACCTTACATTAGTAGTCAAAGGGGAAGCCCCATTTTAACAGCATGCTCAAATGTGACCATGTCATTACTTTTGACCCTGCATTTGCATCATTACACAACAGCTTTATTCAGTGGATGAATCTTATACTCACCAGATGCATTTGATCTACCCAAAGAAAAATCCCCTGATTCTGGACCATGCTATGTGTAACATCATTTAAAAATAAAAAACATATTCCTGCCTGGGTGCTTTCAACAATAGAGTTGCAACTTCAGTATGTCTGCCAATACTACCTGGACACTATACTGAACTACTAAAGTGAAGCTAAAACAACCAGGGGAAGTAGTGGTTACAGGCTGTAGCTCTAGGATACATAAATGTGAAAAAGTGGCTTTTTTTTCTCTAGTAGTTCCACTAAGTAAGTAACTTTTTGCTCGGCCCGTAAAGTGACCCCTTGAGCAAACAGTCCATTTATAGTAAGGGAGTATTCCCCTGTTCATGCAATGAGTCACAGTAGCATCTGCATGTAGAATGCGATTTAGAGTGTGGCCTTTGGTTTTGAAGGCCAAACGAGGCTCATGGCGTGGGAGGAGGTGGAGCTGCAGGGGGAAGACTCACAGCTACTGACTGGGCTCCCCCGTCCCTGAGCTGGCTGCCTCCCTCTCTGCCTCCTCCTACCTGTTAGTCACCCGTGGCAGCGCTCTGACGGAGAGCAGCTGATGGAGGGAAACACTTTCCACAGCAACCAAGCATGTCCGTCCTCCCCCTTCTGTTAACCTGATGCAATCTGCACACTCGTCAGTGAAGAGAATTGTTGTAGTTTCAGGAGGAAAACAAATGCCCAACATTAGATGTAGACTTCAACCTCTATTGAAAGAACCTACGCAGTGTTTTCCAACCACATAATGACGGAGTCAATGGCTTGCACCCTGCAAGTGTTGCAAAACAGCAGATTTCCTTGACACAAGGCGTGGGTGTTATGACAGCTTGCACAAACATTAGCCTCCATGGAAAAAGGTCATCCCCAAGTATACCTTGAAATGATTCTTGTGAAAAGAGTGTTTTATGGTTGTTGACAGTTTTATATCGAGACATTATGGGTTCATAATTAAATGCATGGCATGTGTGAATGCCAATTGAACTGCCCACTCTAATCCTCCAATTATTTCACTGTGTGAATTTTTATAAAGCAGTTGATTTGGCGTTTTTCAGATGAGTGGTCAGAAGTAAAAGCAAGTGTCAGGCTCTAGACAGATGGTTTTTCAGAGGTTTATGGGGGAGTAGATGTTGCATTCACAAGCTGTTTCTACTTGAAAAACCACTTTAACATGTAAATTGTCCTTTACTTCTTTTTGAAGAACCAGTAGTGGCGATGAGTCAGAAGGCTGCAGATTTTCTGCATTTCTGCTCAAAACATGTGCTGCATCATTTATTCTGTACTGATTATATGGAGCGACATTTTCTTCAAACAGAATTATACCTCAGACTGCCTGTCAGTAGTGCGAACCAAAGTAAATGGAACTGAATTATGGTTATGTGACTCTTGCTGGCGCACATTTAAATCTCTCTCATGTCTACACAACAGAGACTGTACCACATAAATGTTTCTAGAGAGAAACATCAACAGTTCCCTAATAAAGCATCTACCATTTAGCTTAAGCCCAGCTGTGTAACCTTATTGAGAGGTAGGCCAGAAACAGTTAGTCACATGGTTTGTATTAAGTTTTAACAAGCCACAAACATTCCTGAAACCTGCTGAAATATTTATACTTGCTTCAGTAGGCTCATTTAGATTACATCATTGCTTTTCAAAACTCCATCCCATGTTAGAGAGTGGAGACAACTGGCTCACCATATATTACACTATTCATCTCTTTTCCTCTAAGTGCAGGGAATGCCTCTTCCTTCATGTTCTGACTGGTCCTGATTCCAACTCTGTATTGTGTATGCAAATCATTATCTAATCAGGAAGTGAGGAATCAGATTACTCAGATAGGCTCCAGATCTTGTTGAACCAGACAATAATGATGATGGTACTCGGTTGGTAAGGAGACAAAAGACGCTGCTCGTGACATCACGTTCCTCTGGAAAGGATAAAAATGGGAAAGGAAAAATAACACCCATGAGTTATGTAAAATAAGAGGTGTGTTTTATGTGCAAATAAACCTCAGAGGCCTATTTTTAGTTTATTTAGAAGACAGTGTTTGAGGATGGAGTCAGGAGCATATTTTTAGAATAAACAGTTTCAGGCCTGTAATCAGGTGATCAGTGACAGATGGCTTTTCATGATTCCTTCATGTGTCACTTCGCTGTCGATACAGACCTAGCCCACCTGATCGGCAGCATAAACACAACTGCTAGGCAACGCTGCTGACCTTTTGAGGGAATTAAGTGAGGACAGTGTGAACCTTTCACAGTCTAAAGAGAGCAAATGGATCCAAATCACATGTTAAGAGTGGGTGTTTTTTTTCAGATTATTTCATTTATTTTTCTCAGTACGTTCTTTGTCCTTTAAGTGCTCAGATTTTCTGTTCAGTGCGGGCAGCCGTCACTGATACCTTCGCTGGCTGCACTTTAATGTGTGATAACACCTGGGGACAACAGTGTGAACAACACATCATCATTCATCAGCCTGGACTGAAAACCACCACACTGTCTTTTATCTGCTTTACTTTTGTATTTGTGTATTTGATGATAGAATGGTATTGATATAAAATATAAATATCAGAATGTGCATTTAACTCTTAAAGGCTGTTACACCACTATATTTTTCTTTTTCTATTTTAAACTCTTTCCCCCTTTAATTCCTTCAGTAACAATCACATTGTTTAGAGGGGAATTACCGGAATCACTCCTGGGTACTTGGTTCTAAGCCAGCAGACTGGCCTTAAAGGACCATGTTTTTCCAAGTTTTAGTTCCTGAAGTGCACATCATGACTACTCACCATTTTCCAAAGCATGCTGTAGAGCTTCTGAATCTTACTTTCTTCCTTTCCATTCCAGCCTTCCGTTGTCATTCATATCAATATGGATATCAATATGGTATTAAAATCACTTAGCAGACTATTTACACTTTCTCGACTCATGCACTCCAACAGAGTAGTGTAAAGAGTGTATTTATTGTTTTCACAGGTCCATCAACATTTCATGGTAATGCAAGTAAAGTGCAGATTGATTTAGAAAGTCTCCTCTGCAATACCTGATAATGGTGATATAGTTTAGACAAAACCTAATGCACTGTGATGGACTGTGATGGATTACACAGCTCAGACAAGTTTTAAGATTAATACATTGAATAAAATCTGAAACTCTACAGCTTGGATTGCAAAACATGTTGCAGTGAAGCCCAAAGTATAAATCATGCAAAGTGAGATTTTTGTTGAACTGATTATAAGATAATGGTAAATGGTGAAACATAGTGTAAAAGGTAGAAGTGTAACAAGTAGAGAGGAGTCATGTCAGTTTCACAGTAATATCTGCCTAGTGTTTGCTAACATTAGCTCTCATTAGCCACCATAAGCTACTGGTGATATCACACAAAGTGAGACTGTAGCAACAATATATTTTAAGTGCAATATGTCCTTTGTCTGTCTTAACTTGTTTTCTGTTTGCACAGGAGTAGCACTCTTAATTTTGTTGTTTATTATGTACAACGACAACAAAGACTTATTCTATTCTATTCTATTAGAATTCTATCTATACCCTTACGAGTATTAAGTAGAGCATATTTTCACTTATTAACTCGTAATTAATTGTATTTGTAAATTGAAAAATTTGTTAATTTATCTTTAAGAAATATTAGATGGTCTTGGTTTAACACAATTAGTAGATCTTAAATGTTCCTCTTACCGTGAAAGGAATGCATTAGTGGAACAGTAAAGCATGTGTACTATTTCTTGATGCTTATTATGAAAGACTTACTTACGGAAAGATCACATTTATAACGTAATTGCAAGACATATTGATTATCAGCTGCATTAGACTCTCTACAAATTCTGTATTGATCTATGTCCATACCTCTTATTGCACCATTTGATTGGCATGCATCTGCGAAAGCAACATCAAACAGGATGTGAGGCAATTTTCTCCCCTCTATTAACTAGTTTGTCCTCTTTCCTTCATTGATTAATGAACTCTACATTTATCTGTTTGTTTTCCTGTCATTAGGGAATCTCCTTCCATTATATCATAACTGCATCTTTGCTTCTGATGAAATCATTCATAACAAACCAACCAAATGTTCATCCAAATGCCATGCTTCTGACTTCAGAGCAACATGCATGACTAATTTTTACTGCAATAAGCTCCAAGCTTCAGGCTCACTTTCAGCCTTGTACGACATTTATGTCTCTTCCTTTTGTTTGAAGGGGACGTCCCCTGAGAAGCCAATTTGGTTTTTCGACCTCTCCACAAGATATTATTTTTTTTTTATCTCTGCATTTTAACGCTTCATTGTACTCTCCTGCTAAACTGAACCAAACACTCCTCACATCTGGTATTTTATCAATCTTATATGGGCCACTGAGCGTATGGAAAGAGATTTTGGGTGCAGAGAATCCCTAGAGTTGAAGTATCATGGGTACCTGTAGCCTGATATAATTGCTACCAGACTTTTGGCCCAGTTTTAAGCGGGTAGTCACATTATAATGACGGTGTGAGATTTGAAATAAACACAGTAGTGATAAAGTAGACTTGACAAAGTTGTTCATGTTTGGCAATGACGCTGCATTTCAGTGCATCGTATAAGGAAAAAGTGACATCCGCACGCTTGTTTAGAAAAGACTGTGGGTTTATGAACATGGACCACAATGACATATAATAATGGTTGGTCATATAAACATACTTTAATATTTCATTGTGTTCATCAAAAGGCAAACAGTACAGTGTTGACTGTGGCTGTTCTGCACGGCTCTACACATCCTTGCTTCACACTCAATGTTTGGATGTTGAGTGTGAATCTCCCTGTCTGCGATCATGGATTAGTACAGTGTGAAATGGAAGATGCTATCTTTTGCTTGCAGCCATGCTTTTATGTTTTACAAAGAAGCAGGCTACTGTGCACCCACCTTCTGTTTTCTCTGCCTCTGTGTCTCACTGTTCCTCTCGCCTGTGCACAGGCAGGCAGTTAGTGCAGAAGCAGGCACCATGTCCACCCCCACAAACCCAGAGGTGAAGGAACTGAACCCTGTCGACTTTATCCAGCTACAGCAGTACATTGAATGTGAGTACAGACAAGCAAGCGGGCGGGCAGGCAGCTCAGCAGCAGCACCCCCCCCCCCCCCCCCCCAACTTCCACCCACACACACACACTCATTTATACTCGCTCATGGTTTTTCGCATCTAGAAGAGGTAACAGTCTGTCACCTTCTGCATTTTTGTAAAGAAGGCATGCACATGTTTTGTTGTTCTCCAGATGAATCTATATTCATTATTCAATCATATGTGTACATGATATTTCACAAATGTAGACTGAAAACTGTCGTATACAATATATAATGTATGAAAAATCAATGTTTGAGAACTACCCACACATACTAGGAGTACATGTGTATCCCTGTGTGACCTGTGTGCCTTTTGCTTCCAGACTGCAGCTTGAAGGTGAAAGACGTGCTGAGGGAATTCGATGCAGATGGCAGTCTGGCCCGGCACAGACATGGAGAGGTAAGGGGACGATGTGTCCTGCTGTTCAACATCAGGTCCGCTCCTCCAAAACTCACTCATAGTGATGCCATCTATGAGGCACATAACTGAACTTAATTATCGCTCTCAGTGGAGCAGTTCAGTGAGAAATGAGCATGTGATTTATGTATATTGGGCAGTTATTAATTGTCCTACGCTGATTAATTAGATTCAAACCCATTGATCATGATGACTAAGCTGTCCATGAGAAATATCTTCAGCACATTCGAGCGGGGTTGCAAATGTAAATTACCTCCTTAGTTTTGCCCACGCAGCAAGGCCCTGCCGAACTGAGTGCTGGCTGCATTGTGAGCTCAGATGTGATTGAAAAAAAAAAGGTCTTTACAATACTGTACATCAGTGGCTGACACTGCAGACTCGTTTGTGCAGGAAGTAAATGCAGTCATTTCTGATGGATAATTTGGCTACATACAGTTTAGTTGGATAATTAGAAGGAAATGTTGATTTTTATAATGGAAGAAAACACAAATACTGTCATAAAATAGCTTTTGAGTGACACAAGACAATGCCTTATTATCTGTTGTAAATATTGCTGTGTGCGTAATAATGATGCTGTTTTCTTTCCGTTTTCTTGGTCCTTTTTCGTTCATTTCTTTTTGTGATCTGGCTGCCTTGCAGTGACATTATTTATTACTGGGGCAGCTTTGCAGTGTATCAACCAGGGAAATGGAATTATGTCAACAAGAAATGGGTTTGTGGTTCAGCATTACCAAGGGACTACTGCTTGTTAGCCCTGTAGCATATTATCACGTGAGAAATCTTGAATCACAAGTTTTTTTTTTGTTAAATGTTATTGTCACACGAAAACTGTGAAAACTCTCCATTTTTGGTGACATATTTTTACCTCTAAATGACGGATAAATGGTTCTGAGAAATATCTAGGGCTTTTGAAACAACACCAGCATGATACACTTAGATGATCAAGCTCATAACAAGAAGCTGTTTTTCTGAGAAAAAGACACATATCAGATACAAGATTTTTCACACGGAAGATACCATATGAGAAGAGGTGATTTTTTAAAAATGCAGAAGTTAACATGCACAACAGATACAACCAGACACTCAATTTTATTGTAGAAGTCACAGTACCGCCGTAAACAAAAATGCCTCTCCCATTCATTTTTTTTCCCAGTGCATCAATGAAGAAGGTTTTCGTCTGTTCCTGAAGACTTATTTAGAAGTGGAGGACTTCCCTTTGGCCCTCTGCCAGCGACTCTTCCGTTCCTTCCAAAACTCTGAACCCACCCAGGAAGACAGTGCCAGTAAGATTATACACCATGTGTTAACACAACTCACTGTCTCCACCGTCATTTGTAGCAGGTCCATATCGATTTACACCATGGTTTGGCATACATTCATTTATCACTGCATGCCTGTGTGGTACTGGATGTGCAGATATGGTGACTAGAGTATTCACAGCCCCCTCTTCTCGCTCTCTCCTGTAGAGGAGGTCTTTCTGAAGGATGTTTCATGTTACTTCTCTCTGCTGGAGGATGGCCAGCCCAGGGACAAACTGGAGTGTGAGTTGGTTATTTCTTTTCTGCCCAAAATAATTTGAGTGATGACTCGGTCCAGCACTTCCACTTTCATTTCCCCTCTCTCTTTAGTTGCTTTCAAACTCTATGACAGAGATGGCAATGGAGTCCTCGACAGCTCTGTAAGTTACTGAGAAAATCTTCTTAAGGTGTGATTGTAAATGAACCTATCATACCAACCGCATTTCTAGAACGAGTGTTTCTTTACATTTTAAACAGGAAGTGGATAGGATCATTGCTCAGATGATGCATGCTGCAGAATACCTTGGCTGGGATGTGTCAGAGTTGAGGCCGGTAAGTCCCACAGTCTCGACTCTGAAATATAAACGTCCCGGAACTGTACTTTCAGCTGTGAGAATATAGTAAATGCACATTTGTTTGCACAAGATATCCTTTATGATGTTATCTATAGGGCCCCACTTGTTATTCATTTGCCAGGGTTGCATCATCGCACCTGTAAAATTCACAAATTCCCATGCAAGAGCAGTTTCAGAAAACATATGGCCTTTTCAAGTAATAGAAAATATGTGTGCTGACTGGATAATAACAACCAAATATCATTTCATCAGGTTCTGAAGGACATGATGACAGCAATTGATGCTGACAGCAGCGGCACAGTGTCTCTGGAGGAGTGGGTGGAGGGAGGCATGAACAACGTTCCCTTGCTGGTCTTGTTGGGTCTGAAGGTGCTTTTATAGCAGCATGTTTCTCTTTTCATTAAGCGTTGGCTCCAAAAGCCGAGCTCAGATGTATTTCATTTTGATAGCAGGTGTCTCACAAAGTGGTAAAACCTACATTCACTGCTCTTATGAAACCCTGGCCTTGCGTGCCTCTCCTCTGTCCTCTACCTCCTCCCTGTCTATAAGGGCCTTTTTGCCGACTCAGTGTTACAGGGTGTGGTAATGTCATCTCTTCTCATGCAAGCTCTGCACCATCAGAGTGCTTTAGTGTTTTCCATTTACTCGGCACAATCGGTGCCCACATTTCACAGTGCTTGCATAAAATGGCAATCTTTGGCTGATGCACCATATTTGAACAAAAAAATGTATCATTTCAATATTGGGCGTGCACATAAAAATGGTTTAATTAAATCAAGGATAGATCAGTTTTGTGTTATGGGTGTTGCTGAATGTGTTGCCAAGAATATAAAAGCCACTTACTGTTGGACTGCAGTTCACAGTGGCAGGATAAAACCATGAACTGGACTCTGTCACTGGGTTTGGCCTCTACAACAATGCGAGGGACTTCCCCTCAGGCTATTTCTAGCCACCAATGGACATTTGAAGCCTGGGGTGCATGAATTCAGCCCCCTCACAGTTGCTTTGTGCTGCTTCACGGGCTGCCCGCTATGCCTCATGCAGTAAGTGATAGGCCGATTCATCATGTCGCACAAAAAGCATTTCAGTGTGTAATCTGGATAAGAGCGCTGGTTGCTCTGTAAACAGATTGAAAGCAACCTCATAATCTTGTGTTGAGAATTTGAGATTATAGTCAGGGTTGATTTGAATATCCACGCTGCTGCACAGTATGTCATGGTATAGAGAGCCACTACATACTGAATAATCAGTAGTCTCATTAAGGCAAGGTTAGTCATGAGCTGGTGTGAAAAACAACTGTAATGTGCAAGCTTTTACCACAGTACGTTTATTAAAGGGTTTGCATAGTTTGATCCAAATTTCAACAAAGGAAACAGACGTAAATTTCTTTTGTTCTCTTTTTTTGTTTAGTCTTTCTTTAGTTTTCTCAAAATGCAAATGAGTTCGCACAATAACACAGATCTTCAAGCATGTTGTCTGCTCTTTCTTGCATTGCCATCTTCAAATTGCTCCTTCAACAACCAGATGACCCAGAAGGATGGGCAGCACCTTTGGAGGATGAAACATTTCAACAAGCCTGTTTACTGCAACGTGTGTCAGAGCATGCTGCTGGGCCTGAGGAAGCAAGGGCTGTGCTGCACCTGTGAGTACCCTGAGAACTCACCAGCAGAGGGCGACACTGCAGTGACATTTATCACTGGAAGTGTTGTGTCAGTATGGTCAATACTGGGTTATGTATCTTCTTTTGCAGGCTGCAAATACACAGTCCACGGGCGCTGCGCTAACAAGAACCCAGCCCCCTGCACCAGAACGTATGTGAAGTCAAAGAAAGAAACAGGGGTATGCCTTTGTCTCCATGACAACATTTACAGTGATACTCGCTAAATTTACAGTGACACGGACTACATTGGACTTTATCCTGTGTGTGAATGTGCTCTTCTGTGGATGTTAAAATATTCATCCCACATTTCAGGTTCCAGCGCACGACTGGGTGAGTGGGAACTGTGACTCGAGGAAATGTGATAAATGCCAGAAGAAGATCAAGAGCTTCCAAGGCTTAACGGGCAAACACTGTGTGTGGTGTCACACGATGGTGAGGAAGCTTCTTAATGTGTGACTGTGGTTTTTGGTCATGACCCAATCTGGTTTAATTGCTTGATTGTAGGCCGTGTACCCATGATGCTTTGGGTTCAAATCCAGTCTTGTGGGCCTTTATTCCTCCTGTCTCTCATCTCATTCAATGCAACAGAAATGCAAGAATCTTGTTGAAGGATAAATTCAGATTCTGTCCCTCATCACTGTTGTGCTGGCAGTTTATGTAATGTGTGACTGTTTGTGTTTTACAGTGTCACGATGACTGTGCAGACCAAGAGCCGACAGAGTGTACCTGTGGGCCGCTCAGAGACCATATCCTGCCTCCATGGGCAATATATCCTGTTATAAAGGTACAGAATTATCCTCGGGCTCCTCTCAAGAACATGTACAGTACAAACAGTGCCTGTGACACCTACGCAATAACATAACATCAGCCCAGGGCTTTCTCTTGTTGTTGGTAAACCCTTCTCACCTGTGTGGCATTTTGACAGGTACAGTGTGTAGAGATTTTCTTTGTTCTCAAAAGGCAAGAAAGACATTACATATCCTCTTGTTTATTCACTCTATACTTTTGTTTTCCTCCCTAAAGGAGAGAACAAACAATGTAAAGAATGGCTGCTCGGGTTCAACAGATGACAGCGAGCTTAATACTACTCCTGATGGACAAGTGCTTCAGGTATTATTCTGCCTTGTGAAGGTTTTTATCAATACTTAATATTTACAAACTGAGTTCATCTTAGTTGGCCAGATTCCTTGGTTAAGGAAAAATATACTCAATATACAATATTATATGATAAACTCAGTATGTAAACATTTTATCCTATGTAATAACTATTACCTCATTTTCATACAACAGATCAGCCCCGTGTCAAAGACTCATCCTCTTCTAGTGTTCGTAAACCCTAAAAGTGGGGGCAAGCAGGGAGAAAGGTGAGTCCAAAAAAATACATTCATGGAGAAATACATGTCTGATACATGCACAGTGTTTAGCCTGGTTTTATGTATTTCAGAGTCCTGCGTAAATTTCAGTATTTACTGAATCCACGGCAGGTATACAACCTTTCAAATGGTGGACCGGGACCAGGGTGAGTCATCAGTGCAACAGTTTAAGGTCAAAGTGAAATGGAAGTGAAATTAATTTCTATGAATTTTATTTTAAAAGTATCAGATTGTGTCAAGCCACTTTGTCCTAAATATGTCTCTGTGTCATGCTCTGCTGTTATATTTGTCATCACCTTTCTTTCTTTCAGACTGAGTTTCTTCAGAAATCTGCAGGATTACAGGATCTTGGTGTGCGGGGGAGACGGCACAGTTGGTTGGATTCTGGACGCAATAGGTGAGACTGTTTGCGTCAAGCTCTATGAAAGGCGTATGTGAGCTTCTGGTGAAAATCATTGTGATGCACTTCTCCTTCCCTTTTCCCTTTTCTTGCAATCAGACAAAGCCAATCTGCTGGAACGGCCACCTGTTGCTGTGCTTCCTCTGGGCACAGGAAATGACCTCGCGCGTTGTCTGCGATGGGGAGGAGGTGAGAAAATGTTACTTGATTATGAAAATAATGAAACGGTCTGTTGCATATGTTCTGTTGTGTGTGTTTGTTTGCTTAAATGTTCTTCATCAAAGCAGAAGTTCTCCAATTTGCTTTTTTTTTTTATGTTTGTGTACACAAAGGTTCTCAGTCATGTTGGTCCTCTTTGTTTGTTTCCACTCAACAGGATATGATGGCGAGGATTTGAGTCGTATTCTTAAAGACATTGAGGGGAGCTCTCAGGTGCTGATGGACCGCTGGAGTGTGCAGGTCATCACAGATGAGAATCAGGAGAAAGGGGACCCAGTGCCATATGAAATCATCAACAACTACTTCTCTATTGGAGTTGTGAGTCTCTCATTATAAATATATCACACAAGGGGGAAATGTTTATGTTTCATTTTGTGTTTAGATAATTGCTTTGTTGTGTCATGTTGACAGGATGCCTCCATTGCACACCGGTTTCACACAATGAGGGAGAAACATCCCCAGAAATTCAACAGCAGGTATGCCATTAACTGCCATTAACCATTTTCAGTTTCTAGGGCATGAACAGCAAACAAAGAATTAAATATGTCCTGCATATAGTATTACACAGTATAACAGTTGCAGAGCTGAGGCGTACTATTTCATCTTATGTCTTCGGTTTTAGGAAAAAAGCTGTATTTTTTTTTTCCTTCTTACAACAACTTTTTTTTTTTAAAAGCTGAAAAAAACTGAATGCAGGTGGCAACAGCAGGTGGTGGTCTGTGGTGGCAAGTGTCTCCTCCTCCTCCTCCTCCTCCTCCTTCTTCTTCTAAAGAGCTGTGTGCGCTGAAAGGAGAAAACGTTGTGTGAAAGTAAAATTTCACTTAAACCTGAAAGGCACACTTCTATATGTCTGCAGAATGAAGAACAAGCTGTGGTATTTTGAATTTGCAACTTCAGAAACCATCTCTGCTTCCTGCAAGAAACTCAACGAAAGCCTAACAATCGAGGTGAGAGCACAGCACCAGAGTTAGCAGCATTGCAAGTGTGCATTGAAAGAACTTTTCACACAGACAGACCATGCACTGATGCTTCACTTTGCTGCACCCCCTTCAGTGCTGTGGTACTCCACTGGATCTCAGCAGCCTGTCTCTAGAGGGTGTTGCTGTACTTAATATTCCCAGCATGCACGGTGGCTCCAACCTTTGGGGGGAGACCAAAAAAGGGGACACAAAGGGAATGACGAGTCAGGAAGAGCCAGAAGTGATTGTCGACCCAGAAATCCTGAAAGTGACTTCCCAAGGTATTTTGTCTTTGATGTCCACTCCACAGAATAATGATTTTAAACCAGAGAGTTAAGGAGATTAAAGAAGTTAAGAAGAAGAAAAGGAGATCAGAAGTCTGGCTTTAAACTGCAGCAGTCAGTATATTTGTGCCACTATGATGGAGACATCGGGTCGTCTGTTTGTCCATCCGGTCGTCCGTCCCATTCTTGTGAATGCAATATCTCAGCAACGCCTTGAAGGAATTTCTATAAATTTGGAACAAATGAGATTTTAATGGACAAAGGTCACAAAACACATTTTAGGCCATAATTCATAATTAATTATGACATAATGTCACTCAAATATCCAATAGGATAAAATGTTGAATTGATGACATTTAATATTGAAAAGGTCAAAGGTCAACTTCACTGTTCTGCAAATACACTTAATACGTTTCATTAAATTCCTTCACCACACTTGTCAATACATATATTATATGAGTCTGGACAGACGTGGATCTGAACTGCAGTTTTAAACTTGACTGGTTGGCGGAAGCAAACAAAGGTGATGCAGTAATTCCAGTTTTTATGTCAACAATTAATCAGTTGACTATGTGATGTGTGCAAGAGGCTGCACATAGTAATGAACCCAAACTCCATCACTTCCCTCATCTACATGAAGCCTTTTAACTTCTCTCAGCTCATTGTTTTGGCTTTACAGCTTGCAGACTCCAGGCTCATCAACCCCATTTCCAGCTGCAGCCGGCAAGTATTTTTAGTAGAGAAGCCGTGATAAACCCACTGTCCGTGTGACCTGTCCACCACCATGGCGGAGCTAAAAGGAGGGTAACACTGGGGTAACATTAGTCAAGTGGACACAAGCAGGAGCACATGTAAAGGCCATTGCTGTTCTGTGTCTGCTGGGTCGGTACACAGGCAACTGTTTGCCTAAACAACTTTATAAGGTGACAATATGTCCATGTTGTGTATTCTGTGGCTAAAAGATGAATGCAGCTTTACAGTAAGAAGGCAATTGACACAAATCTTTAAAGGCATTAAATGAAACTGGCTTCCATTGCTCTGATTTGATTGTGTTTTCATGTTGTTGTGGTATTTATATCTGCAGTCGTTGATTTTTCTGGACACTTGAGGGAAGCGGAACAATGATCTTTTAAGTTTCCATGGCAACTTATTAGCAAACATTTTCCTAATTACACATCTGGCAGACACAGAGCAACATTATCATTCACCTGGAGTCGTGTTTGTGTCCACCTGGTGAATGTAAGTCCAGTATTCACTCTGCTTTTCAGTCTGATTTTGCCCTCTTCCAACTGAGGGAAATATCTGGTTCTTTAGCTGCTAAATGCTCCACCATGTTCACCAGCCTGTCTGCGTCTGCCTGGCGTTTGGTGCTGAGCAGGTAGTGGGCAGTGGGTTTATCAGGGCCTTTTTACTGAGAACAGCTGCCTGCTGCTTCTGGAAACAACATTCACATACAAGTGATCCATTGTTAATATAAAAAATTTTGATCATCGCCTCTTTGATTTGTTACACCTGTATTTTCAGTATAATCATAACTGTATTTAGTGATGTTTGTACGTAATGTATTTATATGTGTCACTTTATTTGATTCCGGCAGTATGTTGACTGATATATGGTTCTGTCTCAGACTGAACAATGTTCTTCCTCTGAGCACCGGATGTTCAGTGTGTCCATGTGTTCTTGTCAGATCTCAGTGACCGTCGATTAGAGGTGGTCGGCCTTGAAGGAGCCATGGAGATGGGACAGATATACACGGGCCTCAAGAGTGCCGTGAGGCTCGCCAAGACGTCACAGATCACCATCAGGTGAGAAACAGCCACACGGACATGTTCAGACTTGTCAAGCTTCGGGCTCTCAGTCATGACAATGGCTTGTAGTTGACTTTGATCACCAGCTGAGGGTGATCCTTAGCTGGATCTTTACATAACAATAATTATGTATGCTGGGTTTCCTTTTGGTATTTTAATGACACGGGACAGTCATTGATTTTGTTACCTGATGTGTTTTGTTGATCCCTCTCCACTTTACCCTCAGGACGAAGAAAGCATTACCGATGCAGATAGATGGAGAGCCGTGGATGCAGCCTCCCTGCACGGTAAATACTGCAAACACACACACACACACACACACACACAGAATCAAACACTGTGGCTGCTTTACTGCAGACCACACATTAAATATTAAAGCTAATTTTCCCATTAGCAATATAGTTAGTGGCAATGTTTTGATTTGATTATTATGTAATTTACTGGACATTCGAATTTTATATTTCCTTTACAGATTCACATCACACACAAGAATCAAGCCAGTATGTTGATGGCTCCTCAGGCCAAATCAACTGGTTTTTTCAACTACAAATAAAACCAACTGACTACATCACCCTGTTCATTGTAAATAAAGGTCTGACACTTTTTTTACATCAAATTAGTTCGAATGTGTATGTTGTAGAATAATTGCATCATAACAGTAAGGCTAACTGCTTCAAAGGTTCTGCATCTGTGTAACCTATAACCAAAGCATGGCACTGTATGAATACAAACTATGGTAAGATATGTTTGCATCGTGGCAAAATGAATTTAACCAAATTTACTCAGTGTTTTTATCAATACAAGACAGTCTCGCTGCCGCTGTCTCAATGCTTCACAGTCAGTGGAAATGCTGCTCTGTAGGAACTTAAAGTAAGGTTAAGGTAAAGTGAATATCATGTTTTTAAAAAAATATTCAGCTTCATGTGCCTTTACAATCTGTTCTTTATGGTTATGGCTTAGGTAGAAGATGTACAGACCACTGTGTAGACGTGCACTTTGGCCATAGACCATGTAGTATTGCTGTTTTGTTGTGGCTGTAAAGATGCTGTGAAAGCCAGATATATGTTTTATTATCAATTTGGCACTGAGAGAGAAGGATAGATGAGATTACATTTCAGTGATTTACTTTTTTTTTTCACACATTTGAGAAGATACTTGAAAGTGTTTTGGGGAACAGTAACAGGACAATCATTGCCAAAAGGGCTGCATGTTGATCCGCTGGGTGGGGCGTGGGGTGTGTGTGCGTGTGTGTGTGTGTGTGTGTGTGTGTGTGCGTGTGTCTGTATGTGTGTCTGTGTGTGTGTGTGTGTGTGTGTGTGTGTGTGTGAGGACAGAAAGCCTCTCTGCTGTACTAGTTTAGTGCAGAAAGCTTAGATTTGTTCACTTCTAACTTATAAATTATAATGACTTAGATTTGAAATTACTGGTTCAAACTTGTTTTAACATATACAGTCCTTATTTAAATGCTACATCAGTCATATCATGTCAGTATATCTGAAGGATGTTAATGTAATATGCCTGAAATAACACACTGTGTAAAGATTTAATAAATCGTCTGGGCTTCAGAAGTTGTTATGGTTTTTTTATACACTTAGATCCACAGTATTTGCCTACACATCTAATGCTTCACTTGTGGTAGATGTTTGTTTTTTTACCACAAGGGGGAGTCATCCACTTTTTAGTGTGTGGCCACAGATGGCTGTGATATGATCAGGTCTCAGTGAAAATAAGTGTCTTGTATGCCACTCTTTTAGACCTTATTTGTCATTTTAAAACTTTGTCTCTTTGTTGTCAATGAGTAGATCTGTGTCCATTTTTTCTAAGATACATCTCAAATCTTGTCCTGTCAAGTATTTCTGAGTTATAATAATACTTTAAACTTTTAAGTTAATGGTTGGTCTGCCAGCCACAGATACTGCAATCAAAAGCTGTTTCGACAAATCATGACAACTGCCTTGATCACATATGTTTGGAAACTTTGCCAACAGCTGCTGCTCAGAGTTATCTACACAACTGTTTCCATATGAAGTAAGGCATCAATTTTAAAGTGCTATGTCACATGTGTGCCACAGCTCAGTTTCAGTGAGGTTACACCAGGACATGTTTGAAGACATAAAAAAAACTCTGCTTTTTATGATAATTTATCTAATAAGACTGTTGAACAAAAAAAGTTAAATAATAACTCATCTAACTTCTTCTCACTCATTGAAAAATCCAGAATCTATGAAAGTGCTAATGTTTTTCATTTCCAAAGTTTAAATGCTCGACACAAGCTGTCTCTTACTTCACTAAAGGCCCATTTCAGTGTGCATGTCCAGGATGTTTCAAATTTCTACATCACACTAGTAAAAGTTGAGCAGATGAACTAGTCTAGTGTCAAACTCGGCACACACGTCATTCTGCGCATTGAAAGTGAAACTTCCAAGTGAAGCTACAAAAAGCAAAGACTAGTTTTTGAGTGGAGGGGGACTCCCTTTGATTCAACTGGTAATTTCTGAAATAAAACCACTACTGTATTGCTGCATCTACGACAACCAAAATGCCCGAGGTGCACCTGAAGGCAGCAGGGAGGATGCACGTCAGCGTCACTATTGGCACTCATCTGTGTCCTTCACAACGAAGTCCCCGCCTCCGGTTTATTCACAAGAAACACTAAAGTGAAATTGGAGGTGGCTCCACGTTGAGGCTCACAGCTCGGTCAGCATCCTGCCCCGCTGGTTTCACTCTCCGGAGGACAACCAGACAGTTTGTTATTGTTTTTTTTTCTTTTAATTTTATTTTCAACAACTCTTAAGTCGCGCATGTGAAGTCAACATGACTTTCAGGAGGCTTAAGAAAGTGAACTCCAGCGGGCCAGAGACTGGACCCGCATCTCAAGACAACGACATTTATTTCCCTTCGTCAAAGTCAGACAGCTGCAGGACCATGGACTTACCGACCAACTCCTCGGAGGTTTACAACTACAAGACTCTGGCTTACTCTGGTGGGACGCTGCCCCGGAACTTCAAAAAGGTAAAAAGTCAATTTTAACACTTTTTAATACATCAGTTCATGAATTGAATTTATCTGTAAGAGGCAACAGTTCGATGTAGTTCTTACCTGTGTCCTCATTCATCGGGTTCTGCAGTATGAAGCTAACAATATTTCGTGTCAAATCCCTTTAGTAGTTATATTATGTTTCACTTTCTAGGTCCTAGAGGTTCATACTGGGCACTTTGACCTGTTTTAATGTCGTTTATCAACTTCAGAGGCAGAATAATTTCATTGACCTGTTTGCCATCTAATCATGTCCAGTCCCATCTCAAGCACTTCTGGTTCTGGACTGTGCATGCTTGCCCTAAATGCTATCCAGGGACCAGCTCAGCAAGAGTAAACAAATAAAGCACTTTTATGGTTATTACACGCTTTAAAAGGAGGAGAGAGTTAGTAAGAATGTCCAGAGAGCCCATGAACTGTTCATCGAGTAAGGATCTTCCTAGATGAAGTTCTTTGTGTTTTCTTTTTGGGATGTAGTCTGATCAGATGTGTGGTATTTTCAGTGAATTGATCTGAAAATGTTTGGGAAGCTGTTGAAAACTGTTCACAGTTTATCAACAGAAAACTGTTCACAGTTTATCAACAGAGGGCATCTCACTGAGAGCCCAACAGTGGTAGCCCATAATGGGGCAAGTGTGGACCACCCAGACGCTGATTCTGATTTACGCTGTTTCAGGTACACCAGGGTCCAGTCCTGTGGAGTTTGTGGAGTTATTCAGATTAATGTGATGATGATTTGACTTGGGCAACAGATCCTTAAGGCCAAACATGAACCCATTTTCAGACACACATGGCTCCTTTCCTCAGAAGGATGATGAAATATGTTGTTAGAATTGATTTCAGACGAGAACGTGTATGTAACAGAGGAAATGTGACAAGGTTTTGGTGTAAAACTGATCACATTTTAATTTCACAGTTTATTGTGAAATTAAATACACGACATGAGGTATGAGCAACAAGAGAGAGACTCAATCAAATTTCTATGACTTTAAAAGATCAATGTCCAAAGACCAACATTCATATGGTCGTCTTAAGGTCACTTAAACTTTATGAGGGGAAATTTCTCATATGAATGTTAAAATTTATGAAATGTACTTCTGTCATAAGTGGATATTTGAACCAACCAATTAATTGCAATTTGGAGTTTGTTAATAAATCATAGGTAAGTTATTTAAATCAATTAACTACTGAGCTCACTTTGCTGACAAATGGCCAAATAGAACAATTGTTCAAATGTTGCCTTTATTTCAAAATAAGAGCGCACTATATACATTAAAGATAATCAAATCAATCTTTTTGTCTAAATGATGAGTCTAAAACAGTAAGAACATGTTAGCCTGGATTAGTTAAGCAATAAGTGAAGTTTCCAGGACTGACAGCCTCCTTCCTGATGGTCAAGAGTGACACCAGACGCCAGTCGATGTTGTGTAATACTTGCTAAACGTTTGCATGTCTAGTGGATATATCAACACATTGTCCTTGTTGTTGTGTTTCTCGTAAAGCACAGTTATTTGAAATATGTGGCTTTATTTCCTTTAGAGTTTCTGGCAGAAGTTGACGTCCCAGTTGGAAACTATAGTTTAAAACACACATGTGTAGTACTGTAAAGAGAGGCACAGTTATCCACAAACCCACTTACTACAAGTGTTCAGTAGCTGAAAGTGAGGCGCTACAACAGTGCATTGTGCACACGCAGGGATGGAGATCCTGCTCGAGCCACCCCCGTCGGTCTCCGCGGTTATTTGGGAATAAATGCACTCATTGAGACAGGCACGGGACAATTCTGTAAGTGTAGGGACATAAAGAAAGCAACATTTTACTACCCAGAGAGGCTGCAGCACAAAGCAGCCTTTCATAGGAGCAGCATTTGAAAATGATTGAGTTAGAACAGAGGTGGATTGATTGTAAGTGATTTAGTGGAGCCTTCTGGACAGATACCTTCCTTATTTATACAGTTAGGTAGGGCAGGGTCCTGACCTGCTGTTGACTGGGGTTTTCACTCAATGCACTTATTGTGGCTGAAGTCTTCGCCACTGTCAAGTCAAACCGGAGTTGTTGAAAATATTGAGACCTCGCAGGGGGAAAAAAATAGAGAAAAATATATGTAGATGAATAAAATATGTGTTATTTGTTTCTTTAATGCGCTAGAAACCGTTCTAAATGATTTTGAATATGAAATAGGTCAACAGTTTGAGTGCCTGAAGGGAACTGATTTCGTTTGGAAGTGAAGCTAAAATTAGGTGATGTTGGGATCTCTACATGTAAACAAAGAGCAGCCAGACATGTATTTCTGGTTTCAGTGCCAGTGTTTCTATACCAGCACCCCAGTAGCTTAAAAATATAAACACATGGCACAGCACACGTGTGCAGCTTCAAGACTCGACGGACTGGTCTCACTGTTGTGTACAGTAGGTGTGTCCAGGAAATGCTGGGGTTTACCCTTCTGAGTAATCGTGCATCAACCTCACACAGGTGCCTGACACGCTCCACGTCTTGTTTCGTTTTCTCCTTGCAGGGTGGTGGGCTGCAGAAGTGGAAACCCCTAACACAGTCACCAGAACCACAAAGGTACAATCTTCCCCATCAGTTACTGACATTTGTCCTTGAACTTCATCCTCCTTTTTTTTTTTATTTACACTAAAGTGATTACAAGTGAGCAGCTTCCTCTCAGAGTGAAAGGCCCCCATTCAAACAGTGTTCTTTAATGATGCCAGACATTATTATGTACGATATTCTTGAGGTTTGTCATGAATATTGATGTATGTTGTTGCCTCTGCATGAGAGATCTTGTGCCGACGTCTCAGTCTGACAGACCCTTGTACTGTACAATGTCTGTGACGTCCAGATGCTGCTGGACACAGAAGAGGTCCTGTGCTGCTCGCAGAAATATCTTGTTATGCAATTTAGATAAGGACCCGCACGGAAGAGAGGAATCCAGAGTTGGATATAAACATCTTGTTTACTATCTCAAATATTGGTCTTGCATTTTGGATTTTATTGACAACAATGCTGCCTTTATAAATGATCCTTGGAGTCTTTAAATGACATTAACAGAAGTTCTGATGGATAGACTGTAAAATTTCATATTTTTTTAGCTTTATTTCTGTTATGACAGAAGTAAAATGTCTATAAAACATCAGAAAACTGTGAAAAATGCCCGTCATGATGTGGTAGAGCTCTTTAGATGTCTCGTTGTGTCTAACCAGCGCCCTCAAAATTCAAGTTATTATAATGTGAGACAGAGAAAAGCAGCAAATTCTCACATTTGACAAGCTACAAGCATCACATTTTTACCAATTTTGCTTGAAAAATGAATTAAACGATGAATCGATTTAGACCTGCAATAATTACTCAGAAAGTGAGTCCAGCCTCTCAGATCTAAAGACTTGCTTTTCTTCTACGTTGTTAAACTAAATATTTTAAGTTTTCAGTCTGTTGGTCGGACAAAACAAGGCATTTGAAGACACTTTGAACCTTGCGATTGACATTTGCCGCTATTTGCTGACATTTTATAGACTAAATGAATCAGGAAGGTAAATAATTGGCAGATTGATAGATCAAGAAAAAAAACGCTGCAGCCCTTAATAAATTATCAAAATACTTTTCTGTTTATTGACCATTTGATTAATCAACTAATTGTTGTAGCATCTGAAAGTTTTTCTTATGGAAAACCTCCACAGAGTTTAATCACATGGCTCACATTAATTTTACTGGAAGACTCTGACACTAGGAGGAAATATGTGGATATAAAACAAGTTGTATCTGCAGGATTGCAGGATTTACAGAAACAGGTTGAATCAACTGAAATTAAAAAAAATATATATCCCTTTTTTTTTCTCAGGAAAGTGGTGGTTCTGGAGAAAAAAGAAGAAGAGGCGTTCGGCTTCGAGATCCAGGTAAAAGACTAACAGCGGGATGTTGGGGGGGGGCGGGGGGGCGTTCTGGGTTCTGAACCCTGTGAGTGCCATTTAACAGGATTTCCCTGATCGGCCACATCTCTGTCAACAGATGAAACTTGAGTGACTGAAGGATGAACATCTTGTCCTGTAAATCTCTTAATCCGAGCATTTGCCTACGCCGGCGGGGTGAAAGGTCACGCATCAGTCAAATAACTCGGTGATGTTAGTCCCATGACTCGAGAGAGGAGGAGATGTTTTTTTTTTCTCCCAGCGTCTGTATTTTAAGCTGTGTGGTTTACTCACACGCTTCCCATGTAATACCTGCTTTACACTCGTCCCGCTCAGCAGGCAGAGGATTCACACATTTGACCTCAGTATCTCTCTGATCTCTTTCGCCCTGCTCATGTCTCCCTGAAGCGTTGCCTCACAAAGTCAGCTCTGTCATACAGGCCTCATTCTTCAAATAGTTTTCAAGGCAGTGATTAAATGTTTGCAATAATGAGGATATTTTAATGCTTCGGTGGTCAGTTAAAGTTTATGGAACTGAAATACTGGAGAAGAAATATTGCTCTATTTATGGTTTCATTGGAGGTTTCCGCCCTTCCTGTCTGCCTGTGGCCAGAAGGAAGTGAGATCATGAGGGCCGGTTTGATGGTCAACAGAAAAAAGACTTTTGAGAAGAAGAGTTTTGAGTCTGTTAGGTTAAAACTGACGTTGAGCTGGGGAGCCAGCATGTAAATGTGATATTTGCCTTTCAATGATATTTGCATGGTTTTTATGTTTATCTTTCAGGCTGCTGAGCAGGAAGCTCACTTTGAACCAGCAGCAGCCTCAGACACAGGCAGATCTGAATCATCTCAAATTTCCATAAGACAAATTCATCCAAGTTGGATTCACATTTTAATAGAAGCGCTTGACTGTTACAGATGGAAAGCCTGATAAATTTTACAAGACACATGTCGTTTTGTCTGTCTCTCGACCTGTTTGCTGAGTGTCAGACTCCTTCAGCAGCAGCATGTTGCCTGACTGATAATGGTGTGACAAGGGGAAGTCTGTCTGTACCTTTTGCACAGAGGCTGCGGTGACTGAAACAGGGAAGATCTTGCAAATACATGTGGAAGTAACAAACACTGTTTCTAAGACAACAAAATATTGAAGCCTTCCAGTGGTGGAGGAAGTACATAGATCATTGACCTCAGTAGAAAGTAGCAAGTATTAACAGTATAAAAATAACAAAGGTCCTTCATTCAAAGTGTTAGTTAGTGTTAAAGCACTTAAGGATACTTAATGTCCCTTTATAATAGAGCTGGTTGCTCAATAGAAAATGAATCATGAACTAGTTTAATAATTGATTAGTTATCATTTTGGCTTTAATGCCAACTGTTCTCTAGTTTCAGCTGAGCATTTGCTGCTTTTCTTTTCAGAATATCCTTGTGTTTTGGATGGTTGGTCACAAAAAACAAAACATTTTAAGAATATGCACTGTTCATAAAAGTTTAATAAACCAAATTATTAATGGATTGATTAAGAAACTGATCAACTTTAATGGAGTCAAGAGTACTTCCCTCTGAAATGCAGAGCAGTACAAGTATAATGAAGCATAAAACAAACATACTCAGGTAAAGTACAAACACTTGAATATTGTGTTTAAGTACAAAACACTACTCGGTTACTTTCCACCACTGGAGCGTTCAAAGGCACAGATGCGTTTCTGAAAGATTACAAATAGCTACAACAGTTTTCAGCATTTATTAAGGTGAACTGCTGGTTCTTCATGAGGTGTGTGAGAGCAGCAGATTTGTAATTGTGGCTGATTTCAGTGCCAGTTTTGTGTCTACCAGTGTTTTGTGTTTGATCAGACAAGAGAAACAAACTTTGCATGCTTGTGCCACGTCACGGGTTGTTCGGTGATATGATCTGGTTTCCTGCACTGTCTGTCATGGCTTCCTCAGCGTGTCAATCAGTGGTTTATCAGTGTTGCATTATTTCACAACTGCTGACAGTCACAATTTTGTAAGACAAATTCCTACACGTCAAGAATACAAAAGGAAAGGAAGTATTTGTTAAGCATTTTCATTTTCTTTAGCTCAGTATTTCATCTGCTGTTTCTTTCAGACTTACGGCCTCCACCATCAGGACCAAAACTCGGTGGAGATGTGTACATTTGTTTGCAAGGTGCACGGTGACAGCCCGGCTCAGCAGGCAGGACTTAAAGTTGGTGAGTTTCTGTTTGTATTTCTCTTTTTTTTTTTTTTTATTTGTATCCAAGCCTGAAATAACCTGGAAAATACTTGAAATAGACCTGAGGGGAAGTGAGCGTGACAGGAGCTTTTGGTTCAGCTTGTCCTTTTTTTGTGTTTCCCAGCTGACACTTGTGTACTGTACGTCAGCAAAAATCACCCATGAGTTTCAGCCGCCTGTTTAGGGAAGTGTGTGCCTACTCATTTCCCAGTCAACAAACAATTTAGTGAGCGGCTATTTCAGCCAACGCATGCTTGCCAGCTCCTCTCACCAGTGTGCAAGATAGAGTGAAGCAAAGACAACCTCTCAAAAACCCGTTTGAAAGGGTGTGTTATTTTTATTTGGCAAACATGTCTCGCTTCCTTTTTTTGTCTGTGTTTTTAAACAGTCCGGAGAGATAGAAGCAGCATGTACACTTATGTCTTTATCAGAGAATAGAAGATGAAGAAAATATTTTTGACAGTGAGATAACGAGAAGCAGCTCTCTCTGCACTGCAGCGGTCTACAGCTTGGGTCCTATAAATTGTCTCTGGTTTTCAAACTCGTGACCGCTCAGTCACAAGCCGGCCGCTTTGAACTTCATGTCTCAGTCGGTGTGTCAGAAAAGATGTCTCTGCCTCCCTCCTTCCTTCATCCAGCCCGCGTATGTCACTTCAGTTTCACTTCCTACATTCCTCGCGTGCTTGCTCTGGCTCTATTGTTCCCCATGTCTTGCTGTGAACACAATGACCTCATCGCTTGAGGCAGATCAGGCGTCGTTTTTGAAAGAGGACAATAGGCTTTGTGCCGAAACCTCACAAAGGCCACTGTCACACGCATGAGAGCCCACACCACAACTTATAACTAACACTTCACACTGTCACACCGTTCTGCATCTGTGGAAGTGGTAAACAAACAACTACTGCACAGTAACAGCACCGATTAGTCGATCGAAAGAAAATGAACGTGTGCATCTCTCTGTGGACTGAGCTCTTTGATACTTTCACAGTATTAATATAGAACCTAATCATTAGTTTCACTCCTGCTGTATGGCTTTAACATGTTGAAAAAAAGAACTATTCACATGAGGTGACTGCAGTTCAGTGATGAGCCGTATGCCACGACTGCACACACATGGCTTTCCACATTTGTGTTGCACATGTGTCAAGGTTTCATTTAGAATCAAACAAGCTTCAGTTTGCTGCAGTTTGTCGTAATTGAAGCCACAAGAGGATTGAAGTGGATCCTGACCAGACGGCTGCTGGTTAACACACATGTTGTGTTTCTCTTTGTGTGTGTGTGTGTGTGTGTGTGTGTGCAGGGGACACCATCGCAAGTGTGAACGAGGCCTCCGTGGAGGGATTTCGTCATAAAGAGATCGTTCAGCTCATCAGGGCCTGCGGTAACACAATCAGGTACACAGACTCCCAGAAAACAACAGCAACATCTTTTGAAATGAAATTTTTTTATGTTTTCTGCTAGTGCTGAAAAAATTAGTTGATTTGGCAGAAAATTGATGGCAGTTTTAATAATTGATTAATTGTTCAGCTCAGTGGTTCTCAGACTTGGGGGGGGGGCATAGCAAGAATCAGATGAATGTGGGAACACAGAGCAAATCAGAGTGTTCTGGTGCTTACAAAGCTACAAGTTCCCATGTTAGAAAACTGTATTCAGCAGGAGACATGACATGTAAATTACAGCGGAGACATATTAAAGTGTGTTTTCTTCTCTAGTTCATTGTCAGTGTTCACAAAAGTCTTTTGTTCCTTAAATCTCTGGAAGTTTGGGCAAAGTCGTAACTCCTGAGTAACACGAGGCAAAGATTTACAAGTTTCCCCAATATTGTTAATGGTCAATAAAAGTTAAATTAGTAGACATGGTGAGGAGAGCATGACAGGAAAAGTTTGTCACTGGTTTAGTGAAAAAGCTTAAAAGCTGTTGCTGGTTCCATCTTCTGAAATGGAAAAGGATTCGCTGCTTTTCTTTAAATTGACATCACTGTCAGTTGCAGAGCTGCAAGGATTAGTCAGTGAACATAAAAATAATTGTTGACTATTTTGGGTTATGTCTTTTTTTAACCAAAATTCCAAACATTTTCTTGGCTTCAGCATTTCAGTGATGAGAATCTGCAGTTTTTGAATAGATCATAGTAAACCGAATCTTTGGGTTTTAGATACCTGGGTCTCCACACCAGAAAGTTGGACCAGTCCCAGCCTGGTCAGATGCGTACATGAACTGATGAAGCCTCTTGGATGAGAGGTGAAACGTCTTCCCAGACAAATAATCAAGTCCAGTTGTTTTTTCGATTTAAACTCCTTTAGGATACTATGACCTGGACAAATGAGAATATGCACAGGCTATTTTAGATTATTGTTTGGACAGAAGACAAATTTGCAGACATCACCTCAGGCTTGATGAAATTGTGACAAGTATTTTTAACTATTTTTATAGACCAAGCGATTAATTGATAAGTCAAGAAAATAATCAGCAGATTAATCAATAATGACAACTATCGTTAACTGGTCGGACAAAGCACCTTCAGCTTTTCTCACAACTTTGTAACATTTCATTAAAAGAGAAAAAATTATCATCATCATCAATTGTCTTTTTTTACGATTCGATATCTGTCAGTTTGCTGAGTGGATGTTTAATGTGAACCACACTCTCTTCCTCACCCCCCTTCCCTGCCTGTAAAAGATTAAAAGGACAGTTAGCGTGGTCCCCGGTCTCTGAACTTTGAGAGCTGCTGCAAAAGAAGTGGGGTGGACCGCATCAAGAGCTGCAGTGTCGGCAATGACTTTATAGACTGACATCATCAAATTATAGTTACAACTCGAGTCCGTATAAAGTGTTAGAGTGAAAACGAGCTCTACAAGCTGGCAGCCCCCTACTCATGTGATTCAAAGGATTTGCAGCACTGAAGTGTCTGAGTGGAAATTGTATATGCCCCCCTCCCACTATTAAACTGTTTCACCACACCCATTCCCACCACTGTCTTATGAAAAGGGCCTTTTATATGGTGGAGTTGTCTTCTTTTTTTTTTTTTTCTTTTTTGTGTGTAGTTTTTATAAGTGCTTCCTGTTACACTTATTAACTCTGTTGCCTTCTGGTTTTTCACTTACAGGCTGGAGACGGTTTACAGTGACTCGATCCGGAAAGCGGAGCTGGAGGCCCGGCTGCAGTATCTGAAGGTGGGTTGTGTTGCTGCAGCCATTTTTTAACTGTTTGTAAGCAGTGAGTAGGCCTGGTTTTGTGTCCGGCAGCCACACACACACACACACACACACACACACACACAGGCACACATTATATTAACATGCTAGATATAGACACCACCTCCCCTCCTCCCTCCACACCTGTCTGCCCAGCAGCCACCACCACCTGTTGCATCAGCAGTTTCCCGGGCAGGCTCACTGATCGCTGCAGACATTCTTCCCTCATGGCTGTTAAAAAAGCTGCCAGTGAAGTGGCTCAAGTGAGCGAGCTTTTCCCCCAAGATTACAGCAGCTGTCCCTACTGTAATCCACTGCAACACAGCCGCTCTCTGAGATACTAATCCAACATTTTAAAGATTAACCTGCTGCTGCATTGGACACGCGTGGGATGAAAATGTTGCTAGATGTTGATTCTTCACTAAATACGTTATAGTTGTGGTCTATGAACACTGACTGAAAAAGGACTACCTCCATCACCACTGATTCAGTCATATTCATGTTAGTCTGAGTGTCAGCTTGTGGTATCTGGGAGTACCCTCTCATTTGTTATCTTCCTCTTAGTCGGAACCTATAACTCCTGTTATTTGTCAATGTTTCACCCATACCGTCATGATCTTTGAGGATATTCCCCTTTGGTGCAATAAAGTAATTTGGAATTTTTTTTAATGAATATGGCTTATCTTTATAGCATTGTTTTTCATTTTGACTAAGTTGTTTTGTCTACTCTACGCTGTACAGTTGTGGTTTTCTTGTCATAATCACTTAACAAATGTCTTTCCTTCTTTTTTTAGCAAACTCTTCATGAGAAGTGGGATGAATATCGGTCGTTGATGGTGCAAGAACAGAGGCTTGTTCATGGTAGGTTATCTTGTATATCAGTTCAATTCAGTTTACTTTCCCCAGAACAATCCACTCCATGTTAACCCTTCTTTTGTCCGTAGATGTATGAAACACAAAAAAAAACAAGGATTAAAACATACATTTGTTTTTTTACTTTTGCGGGAGGCAGTTAGCATTCACAACAAATATTATACAGTCATAAATATAAAAAATACATATTCTGAAACCAATAAATGCCCTTTTCTCAGCAACAGTTATAACAGTTTCCTGTCTGTGTGTTCAGTGATAACCCACTGTCCTGACTCTGCCCTTCTTCTCTGCAGGTATAGTAATGAGTGATGCTGCAGTGTACGAGTCCCTGGAGTCGGCAGGTGTGTACGGCAGCCTTGGCGCCCCCAGCCCCGCCGCTCAGAGAGCCTTGCGTGGCACCGGTAGCACCAGCAGCAGCGCCAGCTTTCTCAGCACAGCCACCGAGGACGACCCTCTCTACCAGACCTGCCTGTACCAAGCAGACGGCAGCGTGGACTCAGACTGCGGCAGTGCAGACAAAAAGAAAGACCAGCAGCAGCAGCAGCAGCCGCCGCACAGGCAACAACGTCTCCGACCGGCCAGCGAGCTCTTCACAACGGCCAAGACGCATCTGACCCGCAGCGCCAGCACGCGTAGCTACATGAGGGGGTCGTCGTCGTCGTCTTCTGCCTCTGGCGAGAAGCAGGGAGGATTCAACTCGCTGCAGAGGAAGCCCAAACCGAAGAGCTTCCGCAGGCGCCTCCTCAAATTCATCCCGGGTCTGAATCGTCCGTTGGAGGAGGAGGAGAGCAAACTGTGAGCTGTTCACCTAAACAGATCCAAAGACTTAAAACATCAGTGACTGTCAAACTAAACTGCCAAAGAAAACAGAGCAAGCAGTCCGGAAGAGTGAAGAAATCGAGACCAAAGTGTAAAAGCTCTACAGTTGCACCTCTCCTTCTTTGAATAGGTAGACCAATGAACATTTGGCTACATTCAGTAGCCTTCAGTGTTTCACAGCTGTACATAACTTTGTTTTCATTTGTTTTCCTCTTTAAGTTATTTATTTATTTTAACATGTTTGGTATATGTACAGAATGAAGCATTTTTCAGTTTTTACTGCATGCAAGACATTTATTTTGACAGCTGAATAAATGACCATGATCATGAATGTGTTTGTGCAAAGCAACATTTTGTAAGTTGGATATCTGCTTTAGATCATTCAAATTGATCCAGTTCTTATTTTTCTGCCTAAGTCACGGTCTCTAAAAATAAAACATAGAGCAATTATTTTGCGCAGAACTTGCAAGAAAAGCTGTTTTGTTCAACAAGCCACAGCCGTCTATGGGAATTGTTGCTCCCAAACTTAAATTAGCACTCAGACCTTGATTGTACACACAAATCTGTTTGTAATTTCCCTCCAGTGGCTATATGACCTTCTCCACGTGGTGCTGTTAAATTTAGTAAGCCTTCAACTTTTCCTCCTATTTAAGAACGTTATCACCCAAGTTTTGGAGGTTACCGTGCGGTTTCAGATGCTTTGAGGCTTTTTGTAGTGTGAAGTCTCCAGAATGGAGGCTGTTGTATCGGCTCTGACACACTTTATTGTTGGGAGAATAGTGAGGAATGTGCGGAGAAAGGCATGACCCAAAATTCCAACACAACCGTTTTCTTTCAGCTCCTGCACACCACTGCTGATTCCTCCTCTTCCACGCTCCCATATTCCCATGGCAGCTTCAGTTGTCCAAGAGCTCACTGGGTGTGTGTGTGTGTGTGTGTGGGTGTGTGCATGTGTGCGTGCGTGCGTGCATGTGTGTTGGGCGGGGGTTGCTTGGAGTCTTTTCATTCCTGGCTCCCAGCTGACCCATGAGGTCATGGTGGTCACTCTCTCTGTTGGCTCTGCAGCGCTGATCCCTTTTGTCCCCTGCCGCTCATTCACAGATGCGTCAAGAGTGTTGATGGCGAGGGATGGTATGCGGCCATGTGTTCGAGCCGGGGTCCTCTTCTTCATGCTCTCTTCTGACTGTTGTGAGAAGAGGGTGGACTGAAAAGGGACGCTGACATTAGGGATTGTTATGCAAGCTTGCTGATGCTTGAAACATGGGTGTAGATCGAATGGGCTGAACGCATAACGAGGTGATAATTAGTCAAGATGACGGTGCACTAAAAACAATACAAGAAAGGGCCATTTAACAGACAGACGGCCCAAACAAGGAGGGTGCAGTTGGTTGCTCAGCAATTAACCCAGTGGGAGGTTAGGAAAGCGGGGGGTGGCTATAGTCAATAATGCTGTTGCTAATGTTTGGATCTCATCCTGGTGCTAAAAACACCACTGTTGATTCAAGGACTTAGTGGTGAATTTGTTTTATCTGTGCAGCAGCGGGTTTGAAGGAGTTTGCATGCTCTAAAAGCACATAATGAACCACATCACACAGGGCACTGAAAGAAGAAAATGATAAACTCCTCACTCGAGACAGCTAATTGAAAAACAAAACTGCATTCATATAGTGCTCCCATTGTTTTTTTTTCACAGCAAACCAACCTGTCATGCTTCTTTACACGTGACTTCATACTGATTATAGCGTCAAATTAAAAATCATTAAAAGATAGTGGAATGAGTGGATTTTTGTTTTGATCACTCAATTTGCAGTAGTAGGACACAACTAGGGGAAGAGAAGTGCCTGTTGGTCCAGTCCTGTTTCCCGCCTGTCAGTTTTGAGATATGAGCTTTGAAAAGGGGAAACAGAGGGGCCTGTAGGACTCAGTCTAGCCTCTGTGGTGAAACAGTTCAGACCAGAGCGCTATTTCTCAAGCATTGCGTGCGTCACTCTGATGGGCCGTTACTGCCGCTGGTCAAATGAATGGATCGGTGCAGATGTTCTTGTTGGTTTAAAAATAAGGAAGTGGTTGGATGTTTGAGCTCATCACTTTTTTTTTTTTTACACTCGTGCAAAGGAAAAAAAGATGCCATACAAAAGCCACTAATTTTATTCCCGTGCAAGAAATGATGTGTTTGATGATGTTTGAAGCAGAAAAATTGTTCAAAAAAGGAAAGGTTGTGGCGTCATAAAGCGTGGGTGGCCAGTTTTGGAGTCGTGTGTCTGTTGTGTCTGATAGAGGGATACAAGCTTGCGTGGGCTGTCAAGGCACAGGATGTGGCTGACAAATGTGCCGGAAATCCACCATAAAGATAAGAGAGTACAACTGACTGCATGGTTAAAAAAAGACGGCATCATACGCATGTGATTATTTCCATGTTTGTCTTGTCAATATCTGCCTTTAACTAAGACAGAGAAGATGTCAGATGCAGTGAAGTAAGCAAGCACCACACTATAGACTGGACACCTGCCTCAGGAGGTGACAGGTGTGACAGAAAGAGGAGTTCGGGTCAGAAGTGACAAATGAAAGCCTCCGAGATGTCTTCAAGTTCAGCACACGTGGCCAACGAGAGGATGGTGACATGGATGATTAAGCAAATCTTCACACCCTCAACAACTGCAGCATCTGAACACTGAAATAAATGCAAAGTGATGTTTGATCTTCATAATCTGCATCTGAGATAAACACTCTGCATTTGGTTTCCCAGCAGCAGCAGCAGCAATAGCGAGCTGACACCTTAAAGTTTATGATCATTGTGGCTTTATTAGTCTCTTTGGAGGAGCTGCTGATCATAATTTTCAGCAAACAGCTTGTTAATGAACAACACTGTTACACAATCCCTTATTTAACAGAACAGCTGTGTATTTTATTAACGCCTAGTGCATAAAATGTTTTCCAGTAGCAACACAAGTCTAACAGATCTAAAGAACACATCTTTATATACATTTCCTGGTGCTTAATATAAAAAATAGCAGCTTACATATGAAAGAATAAAAGAGCCCAGAAAATGTCTTATTATGAGTGATGAGGTCATGTGTGAACACACAATTTTCTGTAAGTTCTGTGGTTATTTTACATCAAAGATGTCTATCTGATTTTTTCCATTGCACTGGTTTGAAGCAGGCAGGCCTCAGTTCAAGAGAAGTGATATCACATGTTTCCATGCACCAATCAAGTTTATCATTAAAATAAAATCAGATGAAAGTTGTGGGATTGTTAGTTACCAACCACTGCCAACGAAATCTGATCAAACACCAACCACACAGTCCTGAAGATGAGCTAAGTATTTGAATAATGACAAAGGATGTTTTTTTTAAATTATATTCTATTTTTTGTATTTTTGTTTTAAGGAACTAGAGAACTGTGAAGAGATGCATCAGTGCAGAAGAAAAGCAGTTAGAGTATGTTAATGGATCAGCTGGACTTGAAAAATTCTTATGTTTTTCAGGGCTGCATCTAAAAGTAGCTGAGAGATGTGATGGCCATCTGACAAAAATGACAGGATGATGTTTCTGACAGATCTTACGAGTTGTCCAACAAACACTGGACAAGGCTACACTAAACATGAATTATGGGTCTGGTAGACTCCTGTTAGTTCTGTGAAAGATGAACTGATTGATTGTACATTGTAAAGCTCAGTTTACTGGTATTGCAGCGAACAACTAGGCTTGTGGAAACAGTTGCATGATGTCCTCTGTGGTGCTAAAGGAAGCATTTGCAAGACTGATAACTTGTAAAGAACAACTGTATTGTTTGGTATGATGATTCTGACGGAGGCAACAAGCTGAAATGCACTGGTCTCACAACAAAGTTGGTCTTTATACATGCATTTAAGTGTTGCTGGAGTTTTGGCCTCTTCAGACTTTTTCCAATTTTCATCGCATCGTTGAAGTATAAATGAAGCTGTGCTGGAAATCCATGCTCTGATTTACATTTTTAACAGAAAACTGGAGTTAGAGACAAAACCATATCCCTTTCAGTGTGAAGCAACAGGTCTAACCACTGCACTACCAAGCAACGCTATTAATTAATGCTTATTATACTAAGGCTTAAAAATGTCATAGTATAAAACGTCACAGTTTAGAGACATAAGACATAAAGTATATTAAGGCATAAAAATCATCATAGTATAATAGGACATGAAAACGTCTAAAAACGTCATAATATAGTAAGGCAAAAAAACATCAAAAAACATCATAGTATTGTAAGGCATAAAAACATCATAGTATAGTAAGACAAGAAAACTTCAAAAAACGTCATACTATAGTAAGTCATAAAATGTCAAAAAAATGTCACAGTATAGTAAGGCATGAAATGTCATAAAATGTCATAGTATAATAAGGCATAAAAATGCCATAGTATTGTAAGGCATAAAACCGTCATATTATAGTAAGACATAACAATGTCAAAAAATGCCACAGAATAGTAAGGCATAAATTGTCAAAAAAGCGTCACAGTTTAGTAAGGGATAAAATGTCATAAAAATGCCACAGTATAGTCAGACAGAAAAACGTCATTATATAGTAAGGAATGAAACGACATCGTATAGTAAGGCACAAAAATGCCAAAAAACGTCATAGATAGTATGGCATAAAAATGCCAAAAATCATCATAGTATAGTAAGGAATGAAATGACATAGTATAGTAAGGCAGAAAAAGTGATAAAAACGTCATAGTATAGTAAGACATAACAATGTCAAAAAATGCCACATCATAGTATGGTAAGGCATCGAATGCAATAGTATTGTAAGGCACAAAAATGGCAAAAAATAAAAATGCCACAGTATAGTCAGACAGAAAAACGTCATTATATAGTAAGGAATGAAACGACATAGTATAGTAAGGCACAAAAATGCCAAAAAACGTCATAGATAGTATGGCATAAAAATGCCAAAAATCATCATAGTATAGTAAGGAATGAAATGACATAGTATAGTAAGGCATAAAAATACCAAAAAACGTCATAGTATAGTATGACATAAAAATGCCAAAAAACATCATAGTATATCAAGGCATAAAAGGACATAAAAACATCATAGTATGGTAAGGAATGACACGACATAGTATAGCACAACATTAAAATGCCAAAAAAACATCATAGTATAGTATGACAAAACGTCAAAAAATCATTACGATATATTAAGGCATAAAAGGTCAAAAAAACATCATAGCATAATGAGGCATAAAAGGTCATAAAAACGTCATAGTATGGTAAGGCATCAATTGAAATTGTATTGTAAGGCATAAAAATGCCAAAAAGACGTCATGGTATAGTATGACATAAAACGTCAAAAAAGTAAGTAAGTAAGGGATAAAATGTCATAAAAATGCCACAGTATAGTCAGACAGAAAAACGTCATTATATAGTAAGGAATGAAACGACATAGTATAGTAAGGCACAAAAAGGCCAAAAGACGTCATAGTATATTGAGGCATAAAAGGTCATAAAAACGTCATAGTATGGTAAGGCATCGAATGCAATAGTATTGTAAGGCACAAAAATGGCAAAAAACGTCATAGTATAGTATGACATAAAACGTCAAAAAAGTAAGTAAGTAAGGGATAAAATGTCATAAAAATGCCACAGTATAGTCAGACAGAAAAACGTCATTATATAGTAAGGAATGAAACGACATAGTATAGTAAGGCGCAAAAAGGCCAAAAGACGTCATAGTATATTGAGGCTTAAAAGGTCATAAAAACGTCATAGTATGGTAAGGCATCGAATGCAATAGTATTGTAAGGCACAAAAATGGCAAAAAACGTCATAGTATAGTATGACATAAAACGTCAAAAAAGTAAGTAAGTAAGGGATAAAATGTCATAAAAATGCCACAGTATAGTCAGACAGAAAAACGTCATTATATAGTAAGGAATGAAACGACATAGTATAGTAAGGCGCAAAAAGGCCAAAAGACGTCATAGTATATTGAGGCTTAAAAGGTCATAAAAACGTCATAGTATGGTAAGGCATCGAATGCAATAGTATTGTAAGGCACAAAAATGGCAAAAAACGTCATAGTATAGTATGACATAAAACGTCAAAAAAGTAAGTAAGTAAGGGATAAAATGTCATAAAAATGCCACAGTATAGTCAGACAGAAAAACGTCATTATATAGTAAGGAATGAAACGACATAGTATAGTAAGGCGCAAAAAGGCCAAAAGACGTCATAGTATATTGAGGCTTAAAAGGTCATAAAAACGTCATAGTATGGTAAGGCATCGAATGCAATAGTATTGTAAGGCACAAAAATGGCAAAAAACGTCATAGTATAGTATGACATAAAACGTCAAAAAAGTAAGTAAGTAAGGGATAAAATGTCATAAAAATGCCACAGTATAGTCAGACAGAAAAACGTCATTATATAGTAAGGAATGAAACGACATAGTATAGTAAGGCGCAAAAAGGCCAAAAGACGTCATAGTATATTGAGGCTTAAAAGGTCATAAAAACGTCATAGTATGGTAAGGCATCGAATGCAATAGTATTGTAAGGCACAAAAATGGCAAAAAACGTCATAGTATAGTATGACATAAAACGTCAAAAAAGTAAGTAAGTAAGGGATAAAATGTCATAAAAATGCCACAGTATAGTCAGACAGAAAAACGTCATTATATAGTAAGGAATGAAACGACATAGTATAGTAAGGCGCAAAAAGGCCAAAAGACGTCATAGTATATTGAGGCTTAAAAGGTCATAAAAACGTCATAGTATGGTAAGGCATCGAATGCAATAGTATTGTAAGGCACAAAAATGGCAAAAAACGTCATAGTATAGTATGACATAAAACGTCAAAAAAACATCTTAGTATATTAATGCATAAAAGATCATAAAAGCGTCATAGTTTGGTAAGGCATCGAATGAAATAGTATTGTAAGGCACAAAAATGGCAAAAAACGTCATAGTATAGTATGACATAAAACGTCGAAAAAACATCTTAGTATATTAATGCATAAAAGATCATAAAAGCGGCATAGTTTGGTAAGGCATCGAATGAAATAGGATTGTAAGGCACAAAAATGGCAAAAAACGTCATAGTATAGTATGACATAAAACGTCGAAAAAACATCTTAGTATATTAATGCATAAAAGATCATAAAAGCGGCATAGTTTGGTAAGGCATCGAATGAAATAGGATTGTAAGGCACAAAAATGGCAAAAAACGTCATAGTATAGTATGACATAAAACGTCGAAAAAACATCTTAGTATATTAATGCATAAAAGATCATAAAAGCGGCATAGTTTGGTAAGGCATCGAATGAAATAGGATTGTAAGGCACAAAAATGGCAAAAAACGTCATAGTATAGTATGACATAAAACGTCGAAAAAACATCTTAGTATATTAATGCATAAAAGATCATAAAAGCGGCATAGTTTGGTAAGGCATCGAATGAAATAGGATTGTAAGGCACAAAAATGGCAAAAAACGTCATAGTATAGTATGACATAAAACGTCGAAAAAACATCTTAGTATATTAATGCATAAAAGATCATAAAAGCGGCATAGTTTGGTAAGGCATCGAATGAAATAGGATTGTAAGGCACAAAAATGGCAAAAAACGTCATAGTATAGTATGACATAAAACGTCGAAAAAACATCTTAGTATATTAATGCATAAAAGATCATAAAAGCGGCATAGTTTGGTAAGGCATCGAATGAAATAGGATTGTAAGGCACAAAAATGGCAAAAAACGTCATAGTATAGTATGACATAAAACGTCGAAAAAACATCTTAGTATATTAATGCATAAAAGATCATAAAAGCGGCATAGTTTGGTAAGGCATCGAATGAAATAGGATTGTAAGGCACAAAAATGGCAAAAAACGTCATAGTATAGTATGACATAAAACGTCGAAAAAACATCTTAGTATATTAATGCATAAAAGATCATAAAAGCGGCATAGTTTGGTAAGGCATCGAATGAAATAGGATTGTAAGGCACAAAAATGGCAAAAAACGTCATAGTATAGTATGACATAAAACGTCGAAAAAACATCTTAGTATATTAATGCATAAAAGATCATAAAAGCGGCATAGTTTGGTAAGGCATCGAATGAAATAGGATTGTAAGGCACAAAAATGGCAAAAAACGTCATAGTATAGTATGACATAAAACGTCGAAAAAACATCTTAGTATATTAATGCATAAAAGATCATAAAAGCGGCATAGTTTGGTAAGGCATCGAATGAAATAGGATTGTAAGGCACAAAAATGGCAAAAAACGTCATAGTATAGTATGACATAAAACGTCGAAAAAACATCTTAGTATATTAATGCATAAAAGATCATAAAAGCGGCATAGTTTGGTAAGGCATCGAATGAAATAGGATTGTAAGGCACAAAAATGGCAAAAAACGTCATAGTATAGTATGACATAAAACGTCGAAAAAACATCTTAGTATATTAATGCATAAAAGATCATAAAAGCGGCATAGTTTGGTAAGGCATCGAATGAAATAGGATTGTAAGGCACAAAAATGGCAAAAAACGTCATAGTATAGTATGACATAAAACGTCGAAAAAACATCTTAGTATATTAATGCATAAAAGATCATAAAAGCGGCATAGTTTGGTAAGGCATCGAATGAAATAGGATTGTAAGGCACAAAAATGGCAAAAAACGTCATAGTATAGTATGACATAAAACGTCGAAAAAACATCTTAGTATATTAATGCATAAAAGATCATAAAAGCGGCATAGTTTGGTAAGGCATCGAATGAAATAGGATTGTAAGGCACAAAAATGGCAAAAAACGTCATAGTATAGTATGACATAAAACGTCGAAAAAACATCTTAGTATATTAATGCATAAAAGATCATAAAAGCGGCATAGTTTGGTAAGGCATCGAATGAAATAGGATTGTAAGGCACAAAAATGGCAAAAAACGTCATAGTATAGTATGACATAAAACGTCGAAAAAACATCTTAGTATATTAATGCATAAAAGATCATAAAAGCGGCATAGTTTGGTAAGGCATCGAATGAAATAGGATTGTAAGGCACAAAAATGGCAAAAAACGTCATAGTATAGTATGACATAAAACGTCGAAAAAACATCTTAGTATATTAATGCATAAAAGATCATAAAAGCGGCATAGTTTGGTAAGGCATCGAATGAAATAGGATTGTAAGGCACAAAAATGGCAAAAAACGTCATAGTATAGTATGACATAAAACGTCGAAAAAACATCTTAGTATATTAATGCATAAAAGATCATAAAAGCGGCATAGTTTGGTAAGGCATCGAATGAAATAGGATTGTAAGGCACAAAAATGGCAAAAAACGTCATAGTATAGTATGACATAAAACGTCGAAAAAACATCTTAGTATATTAATGCATAAAAGATCATAAAAGCGGCATAGTTTGGTAAGGCATCGAATGAAATAGGATTGTAAGGCACAAAAATGGCAAAAAACGTCATAGTATAGTATGACATAAAACGTCGAAAAAACATCTTAGTATATTAATGCATAAAAGATCATAAAAGCGGCATAGTTTGGTAAGGCATCGAATGAAATAGGATTGTAAGGCACAAAAATGGCAAAAAACGTCATAGTATAGTATGACATAAAACGTCGAAAAAACATCTTAGTATATTAATGCATAAAAGATCATAAAAGCGGCATAGTTTGGTAAGGCATCGAATGAAATAGGATTGTAAGGCACAAAAATGGCAAAAAACGTCATAGTATAGTATGACATAAAACGTCGAAAAAACATCTTAGTATATTAATGCATAAAAGATCATAAAAGCGGCATAGTTTGGTAAGGCATCGAATGAAATAGGATTGTAAGGCACAAAAATGGCAAAAAACGTCATAGTATAGTATGACATAAAACGTCGAAAAAACATCTTAGTATATTAATGCATAAAAGATCATAAAAGCGGCATAGTTTGGTAAGGCATCGAATGAAATAGGATTGTAAGGCACAAAAATGGCAAAAAACGTCATAGTATAGTATGACATAAAACGTCGAAAAAACATCTTAGTATATTAATGCATAAAAGATCATAAAAGCGGCATAGTTTGGTAAGGCATCGAATGAAATAGGATTGTAAGGCACAAAAATGGCAAAAAACGTCATAGTATAGTATGACATAAAACGTCGAAAAAACATCTTAGTATATTAATGCATAAAAGATCATAAAAGCGGCATAGTTTGGTAAGGCATCGAATGAAATAGGATTGTAAGGCACAAAAATGGCAAAAAACGTCATAGTATAGTATGACATAAAACGTCGAAAAAACATCTTAGTATATTAATGCATAAAAGATCATAAAAGCGGCATAGTTTGGTAAGGCATCGAATGAAATAGGATTGTAAGGCACAAAAATGGCAAAAAACGTCATAGTATAGTATGACATAAAACGTCGAAAAAACATCTTAGTATATTAATGCATAAAAGATCATAAAAGCGGCATAGTTTGGTAAGGCATCGAATGAAATAGGATTGTAAGGCACAAAAATGGCAAAAAACGTCATAGTATAGTATGACATAAAACGTCGAAAAAACATCTTAGTATATTAATGCATAAAAGATCATAAAAGCGGCATAGTTTGGTAAGGCATCGAATGAAATAGGATTGTAAGGCACAAAAATGGCAAAAAACGTCATAGTATAGTATGGCATGAAGAGTCAAAAAAACGTCAAAATATAGTATGGCATAAAAATGTCAAAAAACGTCATAGTATTGTAGGAGCCTATAAGCATTTTTGTTGATGTTTAAGTGGTTAAATAACACAGTTCATTGATCGTTGAATAATTTAAATATTTACAGTAATCAAAAAGATAAATATATGATTCTTTAGATTAAAAATGTGTGTTTATAATTTAAGATATGTAACATTTCATTTCAAATTGATTGGACTGTGTAGAACTTGGTTAGACCTTTAATGATCCCACACAAAGGGAGTTAAGGGGCGTTACCGAGAGGTAATTAAGGCATTTGGACAAGCAGAGAAAGTAGAGCAACACAGTTTTTTGACCTCTTTCTCACTCTCTTTCTCTGTCTCTCCTTTTCTGTATATTGACTTTTATTATTTGAAAGTGGAAAAGATTTTGTTTTGTATCACCTTTTGATGTAAATTAAAGAATTTAACTTTACAAGTGGCCTCCTGGAATTTTGTGGATTTCGAAGTGGACAAGAGGGATGATAGAGCGTCAAGCTATGGCTTTACTAAATGGAAACTTACAAGTATAGTATGGCATAAAAAGTCAAAAAAACATCATAATATATTAAGGCATAAAAGGTCATAAAAACGTCATAGTATGGTAAGGAATGAAACGACATAGTATAGTAAGGCATAAAAATGCCAAAAAACGTCATAGTATAGTATGACATAAAATGTCAAAAAAACATCTTAGTATATTAATGCATAAAAGGTCATAAAAACGTCATAGTATCATAAGGCATCAAATGAAATAGTATTGTAAGACATAAAAAGTCAAAAAAACATCATAGTATATTAGGGCATAAAAGGTCACAAAAACGTCATAGTATGGTAAGGCATTGAATGAAATAGTATTGTAAGGCACAAAAATACCAAAAAACGTCATAGTGTCATGGTTTGCTATGGCAGACACTTTTTGTTAGTTTTGTTTGGACTTTTTGCACTTCCTGTTTTATTTTTTAATTGGTTTCCTTGTGTGTCAGTGTTTTTGCTTCCTGTCTTGGTCCTGTGTCTGTGTGGTGATTGTCTGCCCCGCCCTAATGTGTTTCACCTGTGTTCAATCACCCTTGCCTCCCTTGTCTATATAGTCTTTGTGCTCCCCTTTGTCTGGGTCGGTTTGTCACTGTTGTCATTGTTGCCTCTGGGTTTGTCCTTAAACTGTTCACATCTGTTGATTTCTGGATCTTCCTCAAGTTGTTCAAGTCCAGTTTGTCTTCAGTCCGTTCATGTTACCTGTTGTCATCCCCTGTGGTTCCCCGTGCGTGTGTTAGTTTAATAAACCTGTCTGCACCGTCTCCCATGTGTTGGCTGCATTTGGGTCCAGCCCTTACCCCTCAAACCCTGACAAACCCTGACGGCTGTGACACATAGTATAGTATAGCATAGATCTATAATTGTATCCTAAGCCATAAAATGTTATAGTTTAGTAATGCAGGAAAACATTGTGTTACAGTAATACGTAACTAAGTATAGTAAGGCATAAAATCGTCATACTATAATTATGCATGACATGTCATAGTATAGTAAGGCATAAAAATATCAAAAAACGTCATTGTACAGTAAGACATGAGAATGTCATAGTAAGTAAAGCAAAAAGGAGTAAAGCAAAAAAAAAAGCAAAAAATGTCACTAAACATCACAGTATAATGCATAAAATGTCATGATAATGTCATAGTATTGTAAGGCATTAAAACATCAAAAAACGCCATAGTACACTCACACAGAAAAACGGCATACTATAGTAAGGCATAAAAACGTCATAGCATAGTTAGGCATAGTAAAGTCAAGAAACATCATAATATAGTAAGGCATAAATTGTCATAAAAATGACATAGTATATTAAGGCATAATAAAGTCTGAAAAAGTTACATTATAATAAAGTATAAATGTCATAAAATATTTCTGGAGGAACCCCATGCAGGCATTGGGAGAACATGCAAAATCCTAGCAGTATGGCCCTAGGTTGGGTTCAAACCCACAACCCTCTCACTGTGAAGCAGCAACTCTAACCATTGAACTATGATGACATGGCATTGCTAATTATCAGAGTATGATAAACCATAAAATGTCATAGTATAGTAGGACAAGAAAACATCATGGTATAGTAAGACATAAAGTATAGTAATGCATAAAAATGTCATAGTATCATAATGCATAAAACATCATAGATTAGTAAGCAATAAAAACATCAAAAAAGTCATATTATAGTTATGCATGAAAATGTCAAGGAACATCATAGTATAGTAAAGTATAAAATTCCATAAAAACATCATAGTATCGTAAGGCAAATTAACGTCAAAAAACGTGACAGTATAGTGAAATATAAATGTAATAAAATATTCCTGGAGGAACCCCATGCAGGCATTGGGAGAACATGCAAAATCTTGACAGAATGGCTCCAAGCAGGACTTGAACCCACAACCTTCACAATGAAAGGCAAGGGCTCTAACCATTGCACTACTATGAGACACTATAACAGTCTAAAATTGTATGATAAGACATTAAATGTGATAGTTTAGTAAAGCATGATACCATTGTTTTATAGTAACATGGAAATTATAGTAAGGCATAAAAACCTCAAAAAACGCCATAGTATAGTAAGGTATGAAAACATCAAAACACCTCATAGTATATTAAGGCATAAGTATAGATGTATAGTAAAGCATAAAAATGCCAAAAATCGTCATAGTATAGTATGGCATGAAATGTCAAAAATACATCATAGTATATTAATGCATAAAAGGGCATAAAAACATCATAGTATGGTAAGGCATCAAATCAAATAATATTGTAAAGCATAAAAATGCCAAAAATCGGGGCGTCGTGTGGCATAGTGGTCTAAGCAGGCGCCCCATGTGTAGAGTCCTCGCTGCAGTTGGTCCGGGTTCCAGTCCCGCATCGTACGGCCTTTGCTGCATGTCATTCCCCCTCTCTCTGCATCCCCATTTCCTGTCTCTCTCTACTACACTATTAATAAAGGCATAAAAAGCCCAAAAAATATACTTTAAAAAAAAAAAATCGTCATAGTTTAGTACATAAAAACATACTATACATAAAACATCATAGTATGGTGAGGAATTAATTCAAATAGTATTGTAAGGCATAAAAATACCAAAAAACGTAATAGTATGGTATGGTATAAAACGTCAAAAAATCATTACAGTATATTAAGGTTTAAAAGGTCATAAAAACATCATAGTATGGTAAGGCATCAAGTCAAATAGTATTGTAAGGCATACAAAATGCCAAAAAACATCATAGTATAGTATGGCATAAAATTTTCAAAAAACGTCATAGTATATTAAGGCATCAATCGAAATTGTATTGTAAGGCATATAAAATGCCAAGAAATGTCATAGTATAGTTTGGCATAAAAAAGTGTCAAAAAATGTCATAGTATAGTAAGGAATAAAATGACATAGTATAGTATGACATAAAACGTCAAAAAAACATCTTAGTATATTAAGGCATAAAAGGACATAAAAACATCATATTATGGTAAGGAATGAAACGACATAGTATAGCAAGGCATAAAAATGCCAAAAAAACTACCCAGTATAGTATGACATAAAACGTCAAAAAATAATTACAATATATTAAGGCATAAAGGGTCATAAAAATGTCACTGTATGGTAAGGCATCGAATGAAATAGTATTGTAAGGCACAAAAATGCCAAAAAACGTCATAGTATAGTATGACATAAAAGATCGAAAAAACATCTTAGTATATTAATGCATAAAAGGTCATAAAAACGTCATAGTATAGTATGACATAAAAGATCGAAAAAACATCTTAGTATATTAATGCATAAAAGGTCATAAAAACGTCATAGTATAGTATGACATAAAAGATCGAAAAAACATCTTAGTATATTAATGCATAAAAGGTCATAAAAACGTCATAGTATAGTATGACATAAAAGATCGAAAAAACATCTTAGTATATTAATGCATAAAAGGTCATAAAAACGTCATAGTATAGTATGACATAAAAGATCGAAAAAACATCTTAGTATATTAATGCATAAAAGGTCATAAAAACGTCATAGTATAGTATGACATAAAAGATCGAAAAAACATCTTAGTATATTAATGCATAAAAGGTCATAAAAACGTCATAGTATAGTATGACATAAAAGATCGAAAAAACATCTTAGTATATTAATGCATAAAAGGTCATAAAAACGTCATAGTATAGTATGGCATAAAAAGTCAAAAAAACATAATAGTATATTAAGGCATAAAAGGTCCTAAAAACTTCATTGTATGGTAAGGAATGAAACGACATAGTATATTAAGGCACAAAAATGCCAAAAAACGTCATAGTATAGTATGACATAAAACGTCAAAAAACATCTTAGTATATTAATGCATAAAAGGTCATAAAAACGTCATAGTATGGTAAGGCATCAATCGAAATTGTATTGTAAGGCACATAAAATGCCAAAGAACGTCGTAATATAGTATGGCATAAAAAGTCAAAAAACATCATAATATTTTAAGGCATAAAAGGTAATAAAAACGTCATAGTATGGTAAGGCATCGAATGAAATAGTATTGTAAGGCACAAAAATGCCAAAAAACATGATAGTATAGCATAGCATAAAAATGCCAAAAATCGTCATAGTATATTAATGCATAAAAGGTCATAAAAACGTCATAATATGGTAAGGCATCGAATTAAATAGTATTGAAAGGCAAAAAAATGCCTAAAAAACATCATTGTATAGTATGGCATAAAAAGTCAAAAAAACATCATAGTATATTAAGGCATAAAAGGTCATAAAAACATCATTGTATAGTATGGCATAAAAAGTCAAAAAAACATCATAGTATATTAAGGCATAAAAGGTCATAAAAACATCATTGTATAGTATGGCATAAAAAGTCAAAAAAACATCATAGTATATTAAGGCATAAAAGGTCATAAAAACATCATTGTATAGTATGGCATAAAAAGTCAAAAAAACATCATAGTATATTAAGGCATAAAAGGTCATAAAAACATCATTGTATAGTATGGCATAAAAAGTCAAAAAAACATCATAGTATATTAAGGCATAAAAGGTCATAAAAACATCATTGTATAGTATGGCATAAAAAGTCAAAAAAACATCATAGTATATTAAGGCATAAAAGGTCATAAAAACATCATTGTATAGTATGGCATAAAAAGTCAAAAAAACATCATAGTATATTAAGGCATAAAAGGTCATAAAAACATCATTGTATAGTATGGCATAAAAAGTCAAAAAAACATCATAGTATATTAAGGCATAAAAGGTCATAAAAACATCATTGTATAGTATGGCATAAAAAGTCAAAAAAACATCATAGTATATTAAGGCATAAAAGGTCATAAAAACATCATTGTATAGTATGGCATAAAAAGTCAAAAAAACATCATAGTATATTAAGGCATAAAAGGTCATAAAAACATCATTGTATAGTATGGCATAAAAAGTCAAAAAAACATCATAGTATATTAAGGCATAAAAGGTCATAAAAACATCATTGTATAGTATGGCATAAAAAGTCAAAAAAACATCATAGTATATTAAGGCATAAAAGGTCATAAAAACATCATTGTATAGTATGGCATAAAAAGTCAAAAAAACATCATAGTATATTAAGGCATAAAAGGTCATAAAAACATCATTGTATAGTATGGCATAAAAAGTCAAAAAAACATCATAGTATATTAAGGCATAAAAGGTCATAAAAACATCATTGTATAGTATGGCATAAAAAGTCAAAAAAACATCATAGTATATTAAGGCATAAAAGGTCATAAAAACATCATAGTATGGTAAGGCATCGAATGTAATAGTATTGTAAGGCACAAAAATGCCAAAAAGCATGATAGTATAGCATAGCATAAAAATGCCAAAAATTGTCATAGTATATTAATGCATAAAAGGTCATAAAAACATCATAGTATGGTAAGGCCTAAATTGAAATAGTATTGGAAGGCATATAAAATGCCAAAAAACGGCATAGTATGGTAAGGCCTAAATTGAAATAGTATTGGAAGGCATATAAAATGCCAAAAAACGGCATAGTATGGTAAGGCCTAAATTGAAATAGTATTGGAAGGCATATAAAATGCCAAAAAACGGCATAGTATGGTAAGGCCTAAATTGAAATAGTATTGGAAGGCATATAAAATGCCAAAAAACGGCATAGTATGGTAAGGCCTAAATTGAAATAGTATTGGAAGGCATATAAAATGCCAAAAAACGGCATAGTATGGTAAGGCCTAAATTGAAATAGTATTGGAAGGCATATAAAATGCCAAAAAACGGCATAGTATGGTAAGGCCTAAATTGAAATAGTATTGGAAGGCATATAAAATGCCAAAAAACGGCATAGTATGGTAAGGCATAAAAAGTCATAAAAACGTCATAGTATAGTAAAGCATAAAAGGACATAAAAACGTCATAGTATGGTAAGGCATAAATTGAAATAGTATTGTAAGGCATATAAAATGCCAAAAAACGTCATAGTATAGTATGGCATGAAAAGTCAAAAAAACATCATAGTATATTAAGGCATTAAAGGACATAAAAAAACGTCATAGTATGGTAAGGCATCGAATTAAATAGTATTGTAAGGCACAAAAATGCCAAAAAACGTCATAGTATAGTATAGCATAAAAATGTCAAAAAACGGCATAGTAAATTAAGGCATAAAAGGTCATAAAAACATCATAGTATATTGAGGCATAACAGGTCATAAAAACGTCATAGTATGGTAAGGAATGAAACGACATAGTATAGTAAGGCATAAAAATTCCAAAAAACATCATACTATAGTATGGCATAAAATGTCAAAAAAACATCATAGTATATTAAGGCATAAACGGTCATAAAAACGTCATAGTATGGGAAGGCATCAATTGAAATTGAATTGTAAGGCATACAAAATGTCAAAAAATGTCATAGTATAGTATGACATAAAACGTCAAAAAAACATAGTATATTAAAGCACAAAATTTCACAAAAATGTTATAGTTTGATAAGGCATAAAAACGTCATAGTATAATAAGGCATAAAAATGTCAAACGACGTCATAGTATTGCAAGGCATCAAAACATCATAGTATAGTGAGGCATAAAATGTCATAAAAATGCCACAGTATAGTGAGGCATAAAAACGTCATAGTATGACGAGGCATAAAAATGTCATACTATGATGAGGCATAAAAATTTCAGAGTATAATAAGTCATGAAAATTAAAAAAAATCATATTCTAGTAAGGCATAAAATGTAAAAAAGAACATGAAAGTATAGTAAGGCATAAAATGTCATAAAAACATTATAGTATAATAAGGCATAAAAACATCATCGTATAGTATGGCATAAAAATGTAAAAAAAAATGTCATAGTATAATAAGGCATAAAATGTCTTAAAAACACCACAGAATAATAACGCAAAAAAACACAATAAAAACATTATAGTATAATAATACATAAAAATATCATAGTATAATAAGGCATGAAAATGTCAAAACAATCATAGTATAGTAAGGCATAAAATGTCAAAAAACATCGTAGTATAGTATGGCGTAAAAATGTCAAAAAATGTCATGAAAACCTCATAGTATAGTAAGGCATAAGTACGTCACAGTATAGTATGGCATAAAAACATCAAAAATCATCATAATATTGAGGCATAAAATATCATAAAAAATCATTGTACTGTAAGCAAGAAAAATTTCATAGTATTGTAAGGCATAAAAACATCATAGTATACTAAGCATAAATGTGATAAAAATAATGTGTAGTAAGGCATAAAATGTTATAAAAACCTCATTGTATTGTAAAGCATAAAAATGTCATAGCATAATGAGGTATAAAATTTCATAAAAACATCATAGCATAGTAAGGCATAAAAACGGCAAAAAATGTCATAGTATAATGAGACACCAAATGTTATAAAAATGTCATAGCATAGTAAGGCATAAAAGGTCATAGTACAGCAAGGCATAAAAATGTGGCAGTATACTAAGGCATAACATGTCATAGTATATTAAGGCATAAAAATGTCATGGTATAGTAAGGCATTAGTATTCATGGAGTCATTTTCATGGGTTTTTCGACAAAAATTAAACTCATAGGTTGATATATCCAATGTTTTATTTTTACTCCTGCTATCAACCTGACTGCTAGCCTACAGAAGACAGAAGCCAGGTTTAGCTTGCTAGTCAATGCTAGCTAACATGGTTAACATCAGGTGACATTTTTTTGGTGACCAATGTGATATTCTCACATGACTTGAGCCTTCAGATAGTCCCCGCCGTTTCAGTCAATCTAATGCTAGCATGCCTAAATCGGTTGTCTTGGAGACATAGCATCTTCGAGGGCACATTGGAATGATCTAATATGACTTCACTCATATTAGATTTAGTTTTCTTACTTCTGGAACAAAACCTGGAAGTTCTGGTTTCATGCTGGCACTGTATGAAAGATAAAGCGCAATGAGCTGCATTATGGGAATTGTAGGATCCAGTTTGTTTGGAGCTAGAAATATACAAGTGAGTCAGGATATCTCAGAATCTGCTGCTGAAACTTTAACTATTCTGCCTTTCCTTTCATCTGTCTTTAAACGTAATGAAAGAGCGATGCTAAATGATTGAACAGCCCCTTTAAAGGAAAAGTGGGAAAAGCAATTAATATTGGGTTTCATTTAATAGCTCTAAATAATAAAACAGAGCTGATTTAAATTCTCTTGGGTTCAATATGTCATTGCAGACCTAAATCTGCAATGACAGATGCCAGATCTAAATCTCAGGGTCAACAAAGATGTTGTAAAGTCCAGTGGGATGCACATCCCAGCTTTGTGTGGTAGATGATGATCAGTGAATGTTTTACTGTAGCAGAGCAGGTAACCGAAGGTGAAGCTGTTAGCAAAGATAACACGCTGTCCACAGAGAAAACTGAGTGGTGCTCAGTTATTGCAGCACTTCCTAGTCATCACCTCTTCATGTGGCGATCTCCAGTTACAAAGACCTCAAATTACTCCACCCTTCATCCACCCACTCAGCCACACCACACTACATATGCTTTTTAACTCTTTAAGAGGGTGACAGGTGTGACAGTCTGTGTTACTTAATATGCTTTTATTTCCCTTTGCTGCTCATATGTCAGACAGTCACCACTATTTAGCTTTAAGGCCAACACAGGAAACACAACAGCTGCATGTGACTAAACGGAGACTAAATTTAGGGGCGAATGAATGATTCATTTGTTTTTTTTGAGTTCATTTTTTCTGCATATTAGTTGGTAGTAAAGACTACTACTTCCTGAGTGGTGCATCATAGGCTTAGTGTTAATACAACACACATGGGACTTGTGTGCTTTATTAACATGCTGTTTCTTTCTGTCCTGCTTGCAGAGGCATCAGTACAGCAGATCTTGAATAAAGCTGTACATATGGTGGGTTAAATCTGTAGGGTATTTTCTTGATTTGGAGTATGTGAGATGGCTTTCCTCAGGATGTGAAACATGTAGTACCTTGTGTGAGTACAGACAGGCCTCAGATTGAACGTTCAGTTATTAAACAAGTTCCTCTTTTTCGTGATGGTTTTATGATGTTTGAGAACAGAGAGTCAGATAAGGAACCACCTGCTTGTTCTGTCACTTCCACCCTCTCTCACACCCTGACAAACACACATACAGGCTTTAAAAAAAAATGCCTGAAAATGTAAGGAGAACTATATTGTCTAATAGGCAAGTATTCAGATTTCCAATCAGTTGTTGTTGAAATTAATCCTTATTAGGTTATTGGAACCCACACTCTTCTATAAGTAGGCCAATAAATTGCCAATATGAATGTGCTTTTGTTAAAATGAATCTATGAATATGAAATATATTTCTCAGAATATAATATTTTTGGTTCCACCCATGCAGCTAATTGTTGAGGACTGAGCCTCTGTTATATAAAACCTCTGACAGCTGTGAGTATGCACACAACAACAGAGAAAGTCCTCAAACACAATAGCAGGAAGTGTCATGGGGTTATATCTTCATAACACACTGTGGCCCCGGTTTGAAAACCTTTCCAAGAAACTGTAACAGCTAAATATTTCACTTAGACTATTTACCATAGTCCAAGCCATCAATTTTCCCACAAAAATAAAGACCCCAAAACTATGGATTTGTGTGGCGTCTGGATCGTGTAGGCCTGTAAACATCCAGTCTTGGGTTGAAAGAAAGAAACTGGCGACAGTAACTTCTTCCTGTCTCCAATGACAGGAAGTGGTGGGGATCAGCCTGTTCAGGTCTTTATTTTTTTTCCAGGGGAGATGCTGAACAAATAAAACGACCACGTCCACACTGACTGAACTGTCAGTAGAGACAGACAGGCGAGAGTATTGCCTCATCTCCCACCATGTCAGAGCAAATGAAATCAGCATGGCCTCTTGAAAAGCTGAGGCTGTGGAGCAGGGGTGTCTGGGCTTCAGGAATGTTGTAAACTGTAGTTTGTGTCCAAGAGGAGAGAGGATGTTGACTCACTAGGGTTTTTTTTCAAAAGCTAACTCCCGGAAAACAGAGAGGATGGAGCCCAGAGATACTGTACTGTGTTCCCAGAAAACATTATGATTGCAATTAGTTTGAATTTCTCTGTGCTCATAGAAGATGACACAATGCCTTTGTTCGATGATAACCTTCACAAAAGTCACTAACAGCCCCTTTGTTAAAATGATACAGGGTGTAGTCCGAATGGACTTTGTGCATGGCCGGATTAACCTCCAGGAGGGCCCTGGGGCAAGAATTTGTTGTTGGGCCCCAATTACACCTAGAAGCCAACCAGTGATCTCTAAAACTAAAATGATTAGCTGATTAATTGATTAGTTGACTGACAGCAAATTAATTGTCAACAATTTTGCTAAAGGATAAAGAAAAAAAGCTTCTCAAATGTGAATATTTGCCGGTTTTCTCTGATAGTAAACTCAACATTTACACTATTTTCTGACATTTTGTGCATGGCCCTTTACCTGCTTTGCCCGACTGTCAATCCAGCCTTGACCTTGAGTATCCATAAAACCCAGTGATGTATCTTATGTATACACTGTAGTGTGTGGTTCTACTATCTATAGACAGGTGCTTTTATCTGATGCTGTTCAGAATATCATAATATTCTCACTTTTGCCCACACACACTCCACCTCAAAGTCTCTCTATCTCAATCCAAGAAGGTAGAAGTGAGTCATCCGCTGTGCTGTGATGATGAAGTCCCACACACACTCCACACTGATTTTTTTTTTTTTTTTTGAGGGGGGTGGTGACATGCGAATGATGACTATGAAAGGAGATGCTCCGTAAGCTGTGTTATTATTTTGCTAAAACTACTGTAAGTGATCAATCATTCTTTTTAAAGTGTTGGGAAATTAAGACGTTTACATGTCTGCCTAGTCACTTTGTTGTTTCTTGGCTGCTGCTTCTTCTTTTTTATTTTCCATTTAGTTTTAGAGCTCATGATTACTAAGCAGCATGTTTCTTTGTTTTTCTTAGTGAAGTAAATCCAGCCATTTTAAGGTCATTCCAGTGTTAGAGTCTAAAGACTAAATTTCATGACTCACTGTTTCATCTTTTAGTCTCTTCACTTTAACTAAGAGAGGAGCCTCTCGGGCTGAATTTAGTTCCATAACAGACAGTGACTGTACTCGGCATGCTGATGAAACTGGGGAATTCACTGTGATTAGAAAAGAGAGAAAAAAATAAGCACATTGTGGCAAAGCTATTATCCATTTCCAGCTGAATGGCAGCTGTGGTTGTAACGGCTGACGTTTCTCTTCCAGCCTCTACAAGTTTCTTCAATCCCTGTCTAATACTGACAACCAGGGCTTTGTATTGTTTGGGGATTTCGCTTGCATCAGTCCAATCAACCCCAGTGCACACACAAACTCTTTATAAAGTTCCCCTGCTTACTCTTAAACAACTGCCTCCTGACCTTGAACAGGTCCAGGAAACTTTGAGACAATAACAGCGCCATTTCATCCACAGACTGTATCTGGAAAAACAAGAGGAAATTCATTGAAGAGAAAAAAAAAAGTTTAAGAAGAAAAGGGGCCAAAGTCAGCCAAGAGCCAATATGTGTGAGTCACTGATGGCGACTGTCCCAGGCCTGGAGAGGAATCAAAACAAAAGCACCAGCAGCCCATCGCGGCGGCCGCACAGGCTTGCGAGGAGATGCTGGTTACAGGGAAGTTCCTGGAGGTGTTCAGCACTGACTCCTTATGTAATGTTTCCTGTGGGACCTGGGAAAACATTCCCCACCCTCGTGAATGCTTCTGCTCAGAGAAAGCAGCGATGAACACAACCACGATGACACCCCCTGAAATCCAGAAGGAAAGAGTTACAAAACTGAGGTGTGAATAAAGAAAAAGCTGCTTCCTGTGACCTCATTGTTGTATTTGAATTGTTTTCTAATGGAGGTGGAAAGTACATTTACCTAAGTGTTGGACATAAATACAGTTGAACTACTTGTATTTCTTTTGAGCAATTTTATTTTAGGGAAATATTCTACTTTTTACATCACTTTTTACATGTAATTGATACCTATAGTTACTACTTTCGCATCAGATAAAGATTTCGCATATAATAAGACAATAAAATACAGTGCAGGCTATTAAGGATTTCCGTGTGTAGTTTGGCCCCCTTGTCACATTTTAGATGTCTTTGAGTTGTTAGCAGTTCTGCCAGAGAAACATTTCCCCCTTCCAAACTTCTCTGATGGTTTCATTTAAACAAGGATTTGAGGCCCAAAGAGGTAAAAACCATCCAATATTTCAATAAAAAAAAAGCAGAGATTAAAGAGAAAGAAAAAACTTATGTAGCAGAACTTTGTTTTACTTCTTTCCTCTCCTATTAATCATCCCACCAGCCATCATATTTATCTTGTGACCCTTTGGAGGGACCCGACCTCTAGGTTGGGAAACATTGGACTAAGCTACTGAACCACTGGCTTCAAAGTAGTTCAAACTTGCTACATCATGATCAGCTACAACAGGAAAACACTGCTTATCAGTTGATGGATGGATAACAACTTGATAATAACAGATAACAGATCAGCCATGGGCATAATTTTTCTGCAGAATAATGCTTCTGTAGCCTGATTTGAATATAACTTTGAGTGCAAGACTTTTACTATCTTTATATTACCGTATTGATACTGTTTACTTTTTGTTGCTTTCTGACAGAAATGAGCTGGAAGATTGGTACCATGTGCACAACTGTCCCTCAAATATAATGCTGTAGACACTACAATCAGTTAGCTTAGCTTAGCACAAAGATTGAAAACAAAGGGAAACACCTAGCTTGGCTCTGTTTAATGGTGACAAAACCCGCTTACCAGCACCTCCAAAACTCAGGAATTGACATGTTATATCTGTTATTGTTTTATCTGTACAGAAACCTGAAATATAAAAATGACAATTTGCCTTTTAAAGGTATTTACCTGCTGGACTATTTCTTGGCTGTGAGTAGTTGTCAGGCATCAAGCAGCGATAGAGCGAGGGGAAGAAATAGTCCAGCACACAACCCTCAAAAAATAGTGACTTGTTTTTCACTTTGATTTTAATACAGAATAAACTAACAAGTATAATGAGTTCATTACTGAGCTTAAGAGGCGCTTGTAGTCATACTCTCCCACCACTGGACAGTTAAGCTAGCTGTTTCCCCCTGTTTTCAGTCTTTTTGCTAAGCTAAGCTAACCAGCTGCTGGCTAGAACCTGAGCCTCATTTAAGTCTCCACCAAAAAGTGAATGAGTGTTTTTCCCACAATGTTGAACTATTCCTTTAAGTAAAGCATGTGAGTACTTCTTCCACCACTTTTTCTTTCTGTTACTCAACAATCCATTTGTACAACCTGGAGTTGTACCAATAGTAGTAATACTCTGTGCTTGTGCCCCAGTGACATCAACAGATGTGTCCCTGAAAATAAGCCCAGTGCTGGACCAACCCAGTGTGTGTGGCCTAGTGATGGTGGTGGGCAGTTGAAGAGGGAGGAATGTGAGAGTGGGAAGGCTCAATGGGAGACATTCTTGTGACCTACAAATGGATGACAGAAAAGATTTTGTCCTCTGTGGGACAAAGACAAGCGTGAGGACAGAGCTCATTATTCAAAATATGCTGTGATGAAATGTCTCTGATCACTGGACGTAATTTTCTTGCGTCATTTTCACTTAATGTAATCTGGACGTTCATTTATTGTTCAACACTGACTGTATACTTTGTGGAGTTAGTCATAAATATTGATTCTAGGATATTGCATCTGCTTGGTGTGTACCCATGACATTTAATAGATTTCAATACATTTTTTAATTCCACAACACCTTCTCTGTGTGTGTTAGCAGCAATTGTCATATGAATATATCCCATGTCAATTTTTTTTGGTCCATATAATTATTGGTTGTGGTAGTTTTGTTGTTGTGTTTCTTTCTTTCTTCATTAATAACATATTAGTTTACTTGTCATTGTATTTTCTTGCATTTTTTTGTATTTTTCTCACAGCACAGGCTTTTTATGATCATTTAACATATTGTGTTTTGTTATCTGTATAAATAAACCAAAATTAGTGGCCTTGTTGTGTGATGCATTGTTCATATTGCTGATGTTCCACAGCTGTTGATTAACCAGCCAAAACCAAGAAGACGATCAGCCTTTGAAATTAAAAGTTTTCATCCTTTAATTTTCCTTATGAGACAACAACCACGTGCTGTCAGCCCAGCAACATTACATTCAGTGAGATGAGGTTAATCAGTCATGTTGGGATGCTGCCCTCCAGTGGTAAGTCAGTTCCCTAACATGCAAGTTATACTATCCACTTAGTTCAAGGTATAAAAGTCATAAAATGGGGAAAATCAAACAGTAGAAACTCCATTTCAGAAACAAACCAAGATTTTATTCTTTTTAACACTTTCATGTTTTCAGATATGAAATAATGCTTATTTACACCTGTGCTTTTCCTCCTGTGAGTATTAGGCAGGTATCTGACCCCCTCAACAGTCTCTACAATGTCCCAACCAATGTTAAAACCAACAAGTTATGACAAAAGTAATAAAATCACCACAAAGCAATAGAAAATATCAATATTCCCATTGAACTGGTTAGATTTGTGGTTAACTTTTTTTTTCCTATTTACATCCCATTACATTTAGGCTTTGATGTTCAGATATTCTGTCTATTTGCTGACATACAGTTCTTACTCTAATTCAGGTTCTTTTACAGTTTTAGGAAATATAAATTGTGTGAACCGTCATAGGCAACTCATGGCCACCATCATTAGCACCAGTGACTCATTAACATGTAAATTACCTTCAGCAGTTTCCCATGATCCTTCAGCTGAACTCCTGAAAGTCTAAAAAAAAAAGGCAGGCAAGTTAATGAGAACAGCCACTATCACTGATGAACAGTTGATTTATATCTCAATATATCTTAATTGTACGTGATGTCTGATCTGATAGTTATTGCCAGTGTGAGAGGTTTTGTGTTGCAGAGAGAATCTGCAAAGGAAGATTTCAGCTGCTGCTTTTACCAGATCAATGATCAGGGAACTTTGTAATTAAATGTAATGAAAGGAGAAGCTTCAGGCCTCTCAAAGTCAGCTGGTCAGGGCAGATTTTATATTTCTACTTAACAACATTTCAGAGAGGAAGACATTTATCTGACTGCTAGTTACGCATACTTTGTAGATTAAGATTTTTACATAAAAGCTCATGATCTATCAGCTTATAAAATACATTTTTAAAGATGAAACTGGTGATCCACAACATTTTGCAAAAAAACAGCACAGTCACTTTTACTTCTGATAAGTATAAATGTTCTGAGTGATTTAAGGACTTATTATCAATCTGGCTTAGAATATGAAACCTAATCTTTGACCTTGCAAACAGCAGTGGCAAAACAGTTCCACCACAACATCCATTTAGTAGCTGGTCTGGAGCTTTCCATTGTATCACCAGTTGTCGTGTCACATTGCGGGGATATTATTTAACTGGTTCCTAGGCCAAGGAAAACTTCTGATCTCAAAATGTATCACACTGTTTGTATCTAATGACATAACCCACTGATATAGTGTGGTTTCTTGCTAAATGTGTCAATGCTGAACCACAGGCTTGGACTCAAATGCAGACACAGACTCCGTTCAAAAATCAGTCCTTTTAATCAGAAGGAGGTCAGTACACAGGTGATCAGTCAGAAGGGCAACAGTGTCCAAATCAGCAGGCAAAAGGCAAGGTCAACAGGCAAAAACAGGTCAGGAAACTATTGGCTCTAGAAACTCACAAGGAAAAATGCTGGAACATTGTCACGAGGGAACAAGACGAACTGGCACAGAAGAAAGGGGACACTAGGACTATATACTCAGGAGGAGGGGAGTGGAGGACAATGAGACACAGGTGCAACACATTAGGGCAGGGCTGGTAATCACACAGGAGGGAAACACATGAGGGCAGGAAGTAAAGGACCTTGAAACGACAAGAGGTGAGTATCGAAATAAAACAGGAAGTATGAGACAAAGAACATTGGGAGAAACAAAAAGGTAACTTAACTATCCAGACAGGGCGTGACGAAGTGAACATCTCCTAATGCCTTTACTTTTGCAAGACAAAGACAAATATTATACTTCAAGAACATTATAACCTTAATGAGGGCAGTTTTTTTTGCAGGACTGTTGAATTAGATAGACTGCACACCTTATAAAATGCCGACTGAGTGTACATTGAGAATTATGCTTGAATGTCATGCTCCCAGGTTGCACCACCAGATGGAGCATGAACAGTATGTGATGCATCTTCCTGTTAGTGCAAGCATCAGCAAAAGTTGAGAACTCTGAAGTGACCACAGACATAATGGATAAGATGTCACTTGTTCCTGCGCTGACATATCTGATAGTAAAAGTAGACACAGTCATACAAGTTGAAACAGTCATTAAAAACACAGTGACTATGTTATGCACAACAATGGGTTAAAACAAAACGACAAAATATGACAGTGACATGCAGCTCCGGAGAGGAGGTCATAATTTATGTCAACTGAATCTAAAATGTGATCCATCTTTTATGTGTGATGTCTGATCTGCTTTTCACGGAAAGTGGAACCCGATAAGGACAGCGGTGACTTAAGCCTCGTGGAGGAATGTAGGAGCTGATAGAAAACTGCCTCACATGTTTGGTCAAATAAAAGGGGAAGAGTCACAAGGAGGTTGAGTCATGTTTTCGTCATGGGTACAGCAGCTTCTCCAAATATGTCAGTTTCATAGACTGTGAATTCAGTTTTTTTTTCGCAACATATTTCATGTTGTGGTATTGAAGTATACCTCAGACATCTCTCGTTGACATTCTCCTACTTTTCTCATATCCATTTTGTTGAAAAAAAGAAAAATAAATGATGGATTTATTTTTGTTTCATTGTGTAGTTTCAATCAATACAAAAATGTGACTGGTAATGTGATGAGCAGTATATTAATTTCTCATCTCTTTAAACTTATTTTCATTTTTACATTTATCTTCAGTGAACAAAAGAAAATGGAAAACAGTTTACATACAAGACAAAATTACCCCTTCACAGTCACCAGGTCTTGACCCATTTGACCACCTATGGCAGATTGTGTTGTGACGTGTTTGACAGCGTTCACTTTAGTGGAAATGGCTCCATAGGGATGGCAATATACAGTATCTCAACAACTATTGGATGGATCAATATGAAATTTGGCTCAGCCATCGATGGCCCCCAGAGAATGAACCCTGACTTTTCCTCTAGTGTCACCATCAGGCATTTTGGGGTTTTACAACAAAGCACCATTGTGCCTAAGTGCAGCCCTTTAATGTGGCTGTAGACTTAACAAAAGCTGGACTTTTTTAAAGTAAGGTAGCATTTATTACAGGGCTCGTGCAGTGCATTGCATTACATCACACAGGTATTTCTATATTTCAGGCTCTAGAACAACTTGAATAAAACATGCATGAATAAAACACACAAGGAAATACATACAGATATTCACACACACACAAACACACACACATAGACATGAATTCATATCATGTTGCATGCAAACAATCCCCACTAGCACCCCCCCATGAAACCATCAGTGTGACAGCTTAGCATGAAGAGGCCAGTGTCACAAAGGTATGTTTGAACCCGATCACCTTGTTCTGGATGTCCTGCCCACTGGGAGAAGCTGATATTTTGGGTGCAGCACACCAACTGTGTCAAGACGCAAATTTATTAAGTCCTAAGACAGACTGTTCTTAGACGGAGTAAAGGGGCTGATGTAAGTCAACTCCAGACATGTTCACACAGAGTGTTAGGAGAGAGCTGAGTAATGGATTTGTGAAGTGACTAGAGGCTTATTTTTTTTTCTGATTTACATGCAAGATAAGAATATCTTTCTATCTGACTGGGGCCCTGACAGATAGTCTTCATTAAAGCCAAAAATAGCAGTGATATTAGGGCACTTACTATCACTTTTTTTTTATCATGTGATGACACATAAAATCCGAAAAGTGTTGACACCTCCCTGGCTTACTAAATTACAGGCTACCGCTCAACAATAAAGCGTTTACCTTAAAAATCAGTGTATAAGACTAAAATGTCTTAAATGCAGGGCTAAAATCAACCATACTTGTGCATAAGCAGTGGATTCCTATGAGGTTCGGAAAAAGATGCAAAGCACTGCTGATAGCATCATCTCTTCCTGATTTACATCTGTATGCAAACTACCAGCGATCTAATAGACAACTGACTTCAACAGCTATAACAGCTTTTTTTCCAGCCATAACAGTTGGAAATGTTTAAGTCAGGCTGTACATCTGTAATCTATATAAATATAACGCAGTGTGTGCAGCACTCACATCTGAAAATTACAGTATAAACTCACCAGAATCAAACAGGGATGTGTTTTCGGGGTATGACAAGCTGAAGAACTGGAGTATTTCTCCACAATGACAAACATCTTCTCAACACAAAAATAGCACTCTGAGGGGGCAACAGGTGGGGGGCGGAGCGCTGGCTGTGCACATGTGATAATACATAACAAGTACACGTGTGTGGGTGTGCAAGTGTGTGAGAACAGTTGCACACAAAGTCCACATTTTTTGCACATTGCATTGTCAAATACAGACACTCACATCAGCCTGCACACACACACACACACACACACACAGATACACAATAAAATCAACATTATAACTTGACCAACAACTTTGTCCCTTCCCCCAAATCATTTGAATGTGCGCCCAAGGGAGATCCAAAGGAAAGATCCTGTTGATGTCACCAAAATGATGACAGTCACTCTTGGCAGGAAGAGACTGTGTCTGATAATCCAGATCAGATAACAAGTGAAATTAGTTTCTGTGCAGCAGGGAGGCCCAGTTAGTGCTGGCATGACATCACAGATGCCCAGTCATTCACTTGCTTCCTCCGTTGCATCAGTAGTTGTGAAAAGCTCTTCCTCCTTCCACAGTGTCAGTATGGGTTTATTAATGACATTCAGAGGCAGAGAGCAAAATAGGCTACTGAGGCCTGCGAAAGTGATTCGAAAAAAAACAATGTCCAGGTGGGGAGGGAAGTGCACGTCTGGGATTTCAGAGAAGGCCTGAAAAGAATATGTGTGTGTGTGTGTGTGTGTGTGTGTGTGTGTGTGTGTGTGTGTGTGTGTGTGCAAATTAATGTTGATTCTAAGTTAGAGAAGCCAAAGTTTCTGAAGTTGTTTTATTGTGGTTTCTGACTGATCACTTCAGAAAAACACCTGTGCACCTGCTTATGCATGCAATTATCTAACCTGCCAATCATGTAGCAGCAGTGCAATGCAAGAGATCATGCAGATACATGTCCGGAGCTTCAGTTAACTCTCACATCACACATCAGAATGGGGGAAAAAATGTTATCTCAGTGACTTTGATCGTGACGTGATTGTTGGCGCCAGATGAACCTGTTTGAGTATTTCTGAAACTGCTGATCTGATGGGATTTTCACACACAACTATCGCTAGAGTTTTTACTCAGAAGGCTATTGTAACTCAAATAACCACTCTTTACAGCTGTGGTGAGTTGAAAAGCATCTTAATACGAGCATGTCCAACCTTGAGGTTAACATTAAAAGCTGTAGAAAGCTTATTATTATCATGAGTCATTGGATTGTATTGTGCTATGTTGTTCTACCCACAGTGCAATGTTTTACAATGCAAAATTTTACCTGGCCCTAGATTTCCTTTGTGTTGAGTTTATTCAACACATTAATCTATTATAGATACACAAAACTGAGGTGTTACAATTAGAGTGTGACAAGTTGCGCCTCATCAAGACAAGGCCTCACAACAGGACCCACCTAAAGTCTTCATGTCAGTGGATGTTGGTCCTTTTGGTGCATATTCCCCAATACGTTTTCAATTAAATTAACACAAATCAATTCTCACACAGGAGTGTTTGGGACCCTTAGCGCCCTGGGATGGTGAACCCTATCACTCACAATGAAAACGCCGCTGTCACATGCAATGTTTAAATGAGCCCTGTACACACACTGACTGATCTGTCTCACTGTCAATACAACATATCAATGATCCCAGGCTTTAAAAGCAAAATGAACTTTCACGCCTGGTTCCTTATGTGTTATTATGATAATCCAATCAGCAAGTGAGCATCAAAGTTTGGTTGTGTTCCGGTCTACTTTATGGAAGAAGAGGCTGTAAAGAGTTCAATGAACAAATGGACTCTGTTTCTATTGGTTATCATGCTTTTCATTGGTTATGACCCCTGTGAGGTGACATGGTTTGATTTTAAACCTGGGTTTCACCAAAAACCTCACAGACATCACTGATTAGTTGTGCTACTGATCTGTAATGAGCTATAACATTCAACTTACAAATTCTGATAAAATGCATTTTGTTGTAATTTTTTCCAGGTGAACCTAAATTCTACATGTGTGTGTATATATGTGTGCACATAGACAAAAATTTCAATTTCACCCTGTTTCTCTCACATATAGATTCCATAGTTCAGGTCAATCCACAATGGTTGTGTGACCTTTTGACCTAAGTGTATCCAGTTCCAATAGTCTGTATTGGAGGTTTGCAGGTCAAGAAATAAACTCGCTTTGACAACAAATGAACTCTATGCTGGGAGATACCGTAGTCCAGATAGAAAATGACCAGTGATTAAAACACAGAGCTGATCCTCCAATTTGGTAATAAAATTAACAATCCAGCCTTTATGCAGCAATTTAAACTTCAGAGAAGGAGGAGACACATCTTTAGAGGGTAGACCCAGTAGAAAAAGCACAGGATCTTTTTATTTCTTTATTTTGAAAATGCCACTAAATAGGTACTATTTTGATTGTTTTTATGATCTTTTTATGATATAGTCCAGTAATACTTTTTTATGTAGTGTTTAGCAGTATTTCTCCTCACCTTTACCATAAGACAGCAGGCATCAAAAATAGTTTTTCTCCCAGAAATAGAGAAAAAAACATCTGTGGCTTCCTGTTTACAGGCTAAATTATGAAATCACATTTTTCCATTTTATCATCAAAACTTAGCCAACAACACTACAACAGAGATATTTGTTAAGTATGTCATTTGATCACGACGTTGTAACCTCGCCTCTACCTGCTAAAAATATAAAGTTTTATTCGGCTTTATTGAGTTTTATTTAGTTGTCTGGTTTTGTGTGTCTGTGTGTCTGTGTGTCTGTGCGTGTCGGCGGTTCTTTGCCGTACGCGCGTCAACGGAATCCCGGAGTGCGTCATCCAACGACTATTGTCTCCTATGCGCGCAGTGATTGGCCGGGGGCTGGAAATCTCCCCGCCCACCGCCCAACCTTGTATGGAAACCTTTCTCTGACGTCATGGGTACGGTAAAGCAGACGGTATAAAAGCGCTGTGGAGGTGAGCGCGGAGGAACTACTCTCAGCTGGGAAATACTGAAGATGACAGACGGTCGTTTGTGGAGCACAGATAGTTCAAATACCTGTAGACGGCCATAAGAGGTAAGAAATGTCTATGATTTCAATACAGTAGACTTATTCTTAAACGTGCAGCGATACTGACACCTGGCCATTAAAATGACTTTAAATCGGGCAGAAAGCAGCCGCCCCTTCACCATTTACCGACAAGAAAGTAAAGTATTTGAAGTTATATTTAGAGGTGTTATATCCACAGCCCCTGCATGTGTCTATGTGTCTATTAGTATGTTTGCAAAATAAAAGCATTTTTTGCAATAACTCCGCACAAATACATTGTGTTGGTACTTGACAGGTTGTTCAAAGCATCTTGAAGAACTCATAAAAATCTGTCATTTTTTTTTTACAACTTTTACAGTCACCTTACAGGACATGCTGTTGTCTTGTGGGGTGGTGAGTGTGAAGGCTCAGATGTACAGTACTTTGTAAAAGATTCAGGTACTTGTGAATAAAAATGCTGTAAAGTGGGGATGCTTTCTAAAATAGCACAATAACATCTGACAATAAAGGGGCTTAAGGGGGGTCCAGCATTATTATCCAATTTTCAAATATGGAGCACTACATGGCAGACCTGGGACTACATAGTACTCCTGCACAGAAACACTGTGCACGGTGCAGAGAGAGGGGGAATGAAGGCCAAGCTGCTCAGTTTCACTACATGGACTCTTGACAGGTTCATTGGCCATGTCTTGAAATTTTAAGATAAAGATCCGAAAAACAAGCTTGGTTTGGCTCTAATATTTTTCATGTCTTTTTCAGTCTTGCAGCCATGACTTGCATACACCCCCAACATGGATCTCAGCCCTATGAAAACAGCCTTGGCAGCTCAGAGCTTCAAAGTGCAGACTTTATCTCCAGGTTGGCTGTGGATATGAGCAGCCCACGGGACCACCTCTCTGCTCCATCCCTGCCAAGCATCAGCTCCCTGGTGGGCACTAACTCTGGCGACTTTGACGCATATTCATGCCAGTTCACGGCAGCCCCTGCCCACGTCACTCCATCGTCAGGCCAGGAGACCCCCTTCAAGCTGGATGACCTCCAGGTTTACAGCTGCTACCCTGGAACTTTCACCCTGAGTTACCCGGAGGAGGCTGTGTCCCCTGGCGGTTCAGATTATTTTGGCAGCCCCGCATCGGCCTCGTCTCCTTCAACTCCTGGGTTTCAGAGTCAGCATACGTCCGCCTGGGATTCAGCATTTGGTCCATACTCACCCAGTCCAGGATACTGGGCATCTGAAGAGACCTCAGTGCAACATGCACCCTCTTTCTTCACATTTGGTTCAGGGTCTGTGGAGGATATGTCTCACTTGGGTCAACCACACTTAAGAGATCAGGATCCTTTCACTTTGGCCCATCCTCTCCCATCAGCACTGACCTTCCCTGCCTTGTCAATGGAGCAAGCGCGGAGCCTTGATGGCAACGACCAGCTGGATGGAAGCTTATCGCCCAAATTAAAAAGCCCAAGTGGAAATGAAGGCTGCTGTGCTGTGTGTGGGGACAACGCCTCCTGTCAGCACTATGGGGTTCGCACCTGTGAGGGATGCAAAGGTTTTTTCAAGGTAATAAAATCTGACTTTCCTATACAGCCAACTCATCTATTTCTGAAACAGACAAGGGTTCAATAAGAAGAGAGAAAACTGTGCCATCTAACAGATTGCTTTGTGTCTTTTAGACCATTTTAGAGTAATTCTTCTTTTTACTTTACAGCGTACGGTGCAAAAAAATTCCAAGTATGTTTGCCTTGCCAACAAGGATTGTCCTGTGGACAAGAGAAGGCGGAATCGATGCCAGTTTTGCCGTTTCCAGAAGTGTCTAACTGTAGGCATGGTCAGGGAAGGTGAGTTGAGTACAAACAAAGATGAATCAGTAGAATTATTTGGATGATATAGATGGAATCAAATTAACATCGATGTTGTCTTTTTTTTCCCAGTTGTGAGAACAGACAGTCTAAAAGGAAGAAGAGGTCGCCTACCTTCCAAGCCTAAAGTCGTCCAGGATGTGACGACCAATGTGTCTCCAGTGAGCATGATTGCTTCTCTTGTGAGGGCGCACATTGACTCAAACCCTGGCATTGGGAAACTGGATTATTCCAAGGTAGGAAAAAAGAATTGACATCCCTCCTTTTTTTAAAAAATTATTTTGCAATAACTGATTGCTCTTTTAGGCGTCAGTCTGAACTTCTCTGCTGTAATTTCAGTACGATGAGACAGAAGTCAGTCCAAACCGGAAGGAGGATGCGAGTGACATCAAGCAGTTTTACGACCTTCTCACGGCCTCCATGGAGGTCATCAGGACGTGGACGAGGAGCATCCCAGGTTTCTCCGAGTTCTGCTCAGAAGACCAGGAACTTCTGCTGGAGTCTGCGTTTGTTGAACTCTTCATCCTCCGTCTTGCATATCGGTGAGTGCAGCTTCCCACAGAACCTTTACAATGGATTTAGACAACAGTAATATGCAACAGACATTATCATTATTATTATTATTATTATGACAGGATTATTATACAACTTACATGAGACATTTGATAACCAAGCTGTGTCATTTTTTCTGTCAAAGGTCCAATCCTGAAACGGACAAGCTCATCTTCTGCAATGGGGCTGTGCTTCACAAAATTCAGTGTGTCCGAGGCTTTGGGGACTGGATCGACTCCATCTTGGAGTTTTCTCAGAGCCTCCATCGCATGAAGCTCGACGTTTCCTCCTTCTCCTGTCTCACAGCCCTGGTCATAATCACCGGTAAGAGCTTCACTCATATCAGGCTTTAACTTCTTTGTAAGTGACAAATCAGGATCAGAGTTACTCTCATCGAGCGAGGAAGAAACAGTTTCCATGAGGAATCTTGTTTCACTGGTGTTGACAATATAATGCTGCTACACACATGGGACAGACACAACAGCTGTGTGACAAAATATAACACGACCGCTCATATAGGCCGGAGAAGATGTCATACTTGACAGCAGCCCACAATGAAGGTTTTTACGTTTAAAGCCAAGGGATTTTCCAGTGTAGTAGCATTAACACTTCCGACATGTCGACTCTAACAATGTAGTATTCAACTAAATATAGTTTGTTTTCTGTAAAGGTTCTTCTGATAAATCTGATTAAAATCAAATGAGAGGGGAAAAAAGAGGAAAAAAATTGATAAACTGTGTGTTTTTGGTTAAAGTGGTGATAATAAAGCATAAGGCTCATGCTCAACATGTCTCTTACTTTCCTCTGCAGACCGACATGGTCTTAAGGAGCCAAAACGTGTGGAGGACTTGCAGAACCAGCTCATCACCTGCCTTAAAGATCATGTCTCTGGCTGTGGCTCTGACTCCTTGCGGCCAAATTATTTGTCCAGACTTCTCGGGAAACTGCCTGAGCTCAGGACTCTGTGCACTCAAGGCCTCCAGCGAATCTTTTACCTTAAATTAGAAGATCTTGTTCCCCCACCACCGATTGTGGAGAAAATCTTCATGGATACGCTTCCGTTTTGAGTGTGAAATGGGAGATTGACAATCTGCGATATAAAATCTGGAGTTTGTTTGAGAGCCAAAGAGAACAGACTGAGTGCTCATACTTCAGGTAGTATAAACTGAAACCGCAAGAACATAAGAAGAAGAATCATCCTGAGGGATTACGCAGCTCCACAGGAAAAGGGCTACTTCTGTATTATAAAGTGATTAAACTTGTGGAAGCGACATATATATGGGGGCATTAAAACACGCTCTCACTAGTTTGTTTTTCCAAGAAATTGTGTACTCACCAGATGGAATCAGACAGGCCAGCTCATGGACCAAGAGGAGACTGTTTACATACAACATGGTGCCATGAATGGAAACATTTCTGATGGAGGGAAGATGACTGCACTTTCCAAAAAAAAAAAAAAATTAATTCATATTATATCTGTACCTTCATTTCAAGGATGTAAAGTTTTCTTTTCAGTGACAACCTTTTTTGTGATTTGGATGACTGTAAATTGTACATAAAATATAAGACAAAGCATTATTGTGATATCTTTAGCTCAAGTATTCAAACTGGCCAATTTCACAGAAGCAAACAGATTTTCCAGCCCCCAAAGTGATGTTGTGAGTCCACACACGTCGGCATCTGAAGCATGAATCACTCAAAGATCCAGATTGGTTTATATTTAATGGCACCATATGTATTTGGTGATTTTTAAAAAAAAGTAGGTTAAGCCTACATAATTATTTAGCATATCATTCATGTATCATGAATAGACATTGAGCAGCTAATATACTGTGTAACATCCAATACAGTCTTATACACTGGTCTTGTGTGTAAATTATTTTGAATCTGTCTCGAGCCTACAGGTGTTATTGTCACATGAACTGTATTCTACAGTCTGTCAAAGTGTAATTTTATTTTGGGTTTATCGTTTTTACATACTAAGAAGTTATATTTTACTGCAGCTAAACATGAAATAAAATGTAAAACTGCATATTACAACTGCTTTGGTCATCTTTGCTCAGGCCTTTAGTAAGAACTATATTTCTTACATTGTATTAAGTATGTTAATCTGTTCATTTGAAAGTTGTTAGGCAGTGCTAAGTATGCTGCTGTGCCAGCTGCCTGTAACTTTTTCTTTTGGCAAAACATCAGAACATACTCCTGAAAAATGTACCCGTTCACCTCCCTCCCAGTTATGTACTGCTCTCGTTTTAGAAGCCAGCGGTCTGGTCTCAAGTGACCCAGAGTACAGTACATTCAGAAAGTATTCAGACCCCTTTACTTTTTTTACATTTTGTTATGTTGCCACCTTATCCTAAAATAAGTATATTGTATACTAATGATATCTTCTTTTCTCATCAGTCTACTCAATACCCCATATTGACAAAGAAAACTGTTTTAGAAATTTTTGCAAATTTATTAAAAAGGAAAAATGACAAATGTTAGATCAGGTGCCTTCCATTTCTCCTGGTCATCTTTGAGCCGTTTCTACATGTGGTGAATTCAGCTGATTGGATATGATGTGGAAAGGCACACACCTGTCTATATAAGGTCTTACAGCTGACGATACATATCAGAGCAAAAACCAAGACATGAGGAGAAGGAACCGCCTGCACAGCTCAGAGACAGGATTGTGTCACAGATCTGGGGAAGGCTACAAAAAATATCTGCTGCATAGAAGGTTCCCAAGAGCACAGTGGGCCTCCTTAACTCTTAAGTGGAAGAAGTTGGGAACAATCAGGACTCTTCACTCTGCCAATCTGGGCTTTATGGCAGAGTGGCCAAACGGTTGCCCCTCCAAGTGCAAGTTTGGAGGAAAACACCTACGGGACTTTCAGACTGTGAAAACCAAGATTCTCTGATCTGATGCAATGAAGATTGACCAGTTTGGCCTCAATTCTAAGTGTCATGTTTGGAGGAAACCAGACACTGCTCATCACCTGCCCAATGCCATCTCAACGGTGAAGCATGTTGATAGCAGCATGATTCTGTGGGGGGGTGTTTCAGGGACAGGGACTGGAGGGACTGGTCAGTGTTGAGGGAAAGCTGAACATAGCCAAGTACAGAGATATCGTAAATGAAAATCTGATCCATGAGCAGTCAGGATCTCAGACAGGGTCAAAGGTTCACTTTGCAAGAGAGTGCAGAAGAGGCTTAGGGACAACTCTGTCTGATCATCTATTTATAGATGATCCAAAACAGGCAAAGTCAGCAGGAATACAAAGACTCACGATCAATCAATGATGAACAAGACTGACTGAATCAACAGGAGGAATAACCATAGGCTGGAGTCAAGCAAGAGCACATGACCTGTAAGAACACACAAACAAAGAAAAAGGCTGCATCCACAGTGGAGCTAACATATCAGCCAATATTAGCTAATCATCTTTATAGTAGTGTTGGTGTGTGTATTGGCCAATAAGTACCAAGGAATTGCTGTACAGTGACGTTAATCCTGCAGTAACAGATTTTTTTTTTGGCTACTCAGAGGCAGCAGAAACATGTTGTGAACACAACCTTGATATATGATCACCTTTTAAATTGATATGGTGAACTTGTTAGCAAATAGTTGCTTATTTACACGTTCAGCAATTATGGAGCAACATCATAGTTCATTTGGAGTCCAAGTTCAAGTATTTTAGGTCTATTTTTGGTCTCCACCATCTTCTCAAACAAATATCTTTCTCTTTAGCTGCTAAATGCTCCACTAAGTTCAGCAGCTTGTGGCTGACTTTGTCTGTCTGGTCTGCTGTGTGGTGCTGTGCAGGTTGTGTGCAGTGGGATTTTAGAGCTTTTTCTCTGATTGCAGCTTCCTGCTGCGCCCAAAAACAAAGCTATAACAGCAGTACACAGCACACTGGGGTGTACGCATATATGTATGCATCAGTGTCACCAAGATGTTTTTCTGTAGATGTCATCTCAAACACTGAAGACTTAAGATTTTGCTCTTGAATTTATAAGTAACATCTAAATTATCTGAAGCTGCAACCAGATGGTGTCATCATTCTCTTGAGTTAGATTCTGAAATTCTCTGTCTGGTGTTGTAACGTAACATAATATAGTTGGAGGACTTGATAACCTTTCAAGTGTTGGACTTATGCAACAAGAACAGTTGGGAAAAGCCAGCATCACTCTGATTACAGAACCTATGTGGGTGATGTTACACTGATGGCGATAAGACAGGATAAGACAGTTCTCTTATGATCTACAAAACCAGCCTCAGTGGAAACTGGGGAAAGCAAGAGCAACTTGAACGCAGCTTGTTTGACTGGAGTATGAAATGCCAGTGATAATAGAGGATCACAAGCTTCACAGAGTTACAGGATTAGAGGCCAGCTCCAGAGACCAAACTGTCCACCACACATTGTGCAGGACTCTTATGTCTGTGAGAATATGAGAATGTCACAATTATAAAACGAGACCGACAGAGAGGCTTTGGTTTCACTTGCAGGCGACAAGCCTGGGGTGCGTGCTTGTAACTTGTTTGCAGGGTGTCCAGCGTGACAAGTTTCATAAGGGTCACATCTCAATGAGACCAGTAGTGTCATATTAACTATTTGCTGTGTCACAAATGAACCAGAATCTTAAGAGTGAACTATGAAATAAGCAGCAGGCAACAGGATTTAAACCTAAACATCATTTCATAGTAAAAGGTGAGGACACTTAGTTGCTTTCCTTAAACTATCAAATGACCAGCTGCATGCAAATGCATGCCCTAAAATGTAATTTATTAAAAAAAATGAGATTAATTCAATTAATGTGCTCTACAGGTCAATTTTTTTCAAAACTTTCAGAGCTTTTTTATGTGAATTTTCTCACTGCAATGATGATTTGTCATAAAAAACAGATTCCTGTGGGGACAGACATGAAGTCAAACTCAGAACCAGTGTAGACAAAATATAATGGTGTCTTATAGGGTGATGCAACTTTTAATAATGCCATATTTAGAAAGGTATTTCAATCAAGGGAAGAGCAAAGAAGCTGGTTTTGTGACGGAGAATACCAGTTTTAACAAGTTCTTGTCTTTGCCAGTGTGTTGTACTGGACACTCAGTCTGGAACAGGCTGTACTAGGGCTATTTAGTTTCATTTTATGTTGCCGGTTGGCAGGAGTGTAAATATGGATTTGGCGTTAGATTTCTAGCCAAAATGGCAGAAAGGGTTTCAATCAATGATGTTTTCTAACTAATCAATGGCCACAACAAGGTGATTTTAGAGGGAAATGGTCTGGTCTGGCATCTTGGTAGAAAAAACAGCATATTATTGAACAAACCCCATCTACATTTCCATTATAAACCTCTCACTTGAGATTACACTATTTGACATTTAAAGTAGTGGAAAGTAACTAATATTTACTCAAGTATGGGTTTGGGGCACTGGTACTTTGCTTGACTATTTCCTTTTTATGATACTTCATATGTTGTACTTTTCACCTTCCTACATTTAATAAGTTATAGTTAAGATTGTTTTATATAAAACATGATCTGCTTATAAAACATGATGCATTTTTATGGATTAAAATATAAGTAAGTATATAACATGCTGAAATTTGTAACATTTGAGTACTTTCTTTCATATTAATGTATCACTGATGAATGATGATTCAATAATGTAATTGTAAAACACAGGGATCGGGGATATTCTGTATGAGGACTTTTATACTTTAAATACTTTTGGGTGCTACTACTTTCGTACTTTTACTGAAGTTTAATGTTCAGTGCAGGACTTGTAATGGAGTTTTTTTAGTGTGGCATTGCATGTTTTATCATCATCGTCTAATGTATTTTATTTGTTGTTAATCATTTTATATGTGCTTGTGTTTCTTTTATATCTTGTCTTGCTGCTTTTTTTTCTTACGTAAAGCACTTTAAATTGCCTTGTTGTTTAAGGGTGCTTTATAAATAAACTTGCCTTGAAATGCCTTTTTACATTCAAATACTTTTTCCTCCACTGGACATTGTAAAACATAAAACACCTCCCTCTCATGTACTTTAATGGACTAGGAGCCTTAAAAGTTTCTGATTTATGTCTGATGAGAGACCAGCAGACTGAGCCAGGGATACAGATACATTTCTGACCATTTTTCCATGTCAAGATATAATCATATTCCAAAAATATTCAAGAAATATCAGAGATAAACACCCACAGTATTTAGAAATCTGAGAACATCTGAGGAGCTATTTATGTCACTGCCTCAGTGCAGATTTTTTTTTTTTTTCCACAGATCGAGTCATATTCAATTGGCAGCATTGGCTCCTACATGGAGCTGTGGCCCACCGACTTGGGTTTTAAAGGGGTTGATATGACATTTAAGACAAGTCAGTGACAGTTTTAAAAGTTCAAAACTAATATGAGTTTCTCCACGTGACCCAGTAAACACTACAGCAGGTAACAACAGAGTAGAGTACATCTAGGAGGGGGTCGCAGTTCCTTGATAGATATGACAGTCTTACATAGACTAAAAGTTCTGCACGTACTCTGCCCTGAGGAGTCATATCTCATCCTTATAGATGGTGACAGGACAGCACAGACCACGCTTGAACACTTCCAATAATAGCCTCAACTAAAATAGACAGTCATCACATGAAATCAATAATGCCACTTAGATATGACAGAGCACTGGCAGGTCGCCCTCACACAGGGATTATCCTGACACTCACTCGTCACTTGAAGCTCACTCCTGGAGCTTTCACCTGGGGCATTTTCTCAGCATGAAAAACTCTTGTGAAGAGCCACATCTGGTCCTTTATACCTGGAAAGTGCCCATATTAAAATAAAAATGAATCAGAGGTGCTACTTGAATAAAAAGGAGGTAATCAAATAAAAATTATTAAGTTTTGAAAGGTCTGGGAAGTAAGCAGAGATAGTCATAAAGCCAGGTTGCTTCTCAAGTTACTGATGAGTAGCTAGCGCCATCCAGTGGCCGCACAATGACACAGTCAATATGTTCAACCTTCCTCTCTTGGGAAGAGCATCCTAAAGATGGACTAACTCTACTAGAATTTATTATAAAAAGATAAACATTTGAATTTACTCCTAACCAGTCTTGCCGTCTATTTGTACATTGCTTTGTCTTCTGAAAATTTCCACTCAGCCATGTTTGTTCTTATAAATATCAATCACATTTAGACACTAAACAGGCGAGGTTCACATTTTCAGTCCTGCATGAAGTGTCAGATTTTACACTTTAGGCCTGTTGACCCGTTTTGAGAAGCAGCTAAAAAAAACAAAACAAAAAAAAAAACAAAGACACAGATGATTAAAATGGTGGTTCCACAGGACAAAATTTCCAATAGCATACTAGGACAGTACAAGTATCTGTATCACTGACTAAAATAACAAACGATGCTGGGTTCCTATACTGTGCTCTCTGTAGCAACCTGCACTTTTCAACAACTTTGGCGCTTCTATCAAAAAAGCTATCAAATAAAAAATGTGTTTAGTTAAAAGTTACCTATTCAATCAGCAGGTGGGGTGAGTCTCATGGCGAGATAATTTCATGGGCAAATTGATACAGAAGCGAGGCAACGAAACCAATACAGATTCTATTACAAGCTGTTAAAGTTATGATGCAATTTCATATTTCAGAAATTCATTCCAGAATTTAAACATTTCTTCCTTTTCTCTTCAAACGTAAACATTATTGTATTAGTCATCGGGTCTCATTCCGAGTAGTGGACACTCGCCAAGTACAGTACATTTACTCAAGGACTGTACTTAAATGTAATTTTGAGCTAATTGTAATTTACCTGAAGGGTTTCTTCTGCTTTATACATCTACTCGTCTAATTTCATAAGAAAATATTGTACTTTCTACTCTACTACAATGCTGTAGTTTCTAGTTACTCTAAAGTTTAAGTTTTTTTTTTTTCTCTTCATACAAAATACATGGTCACCTTTGAAATTATGATTTGTTCCATGCAGAAATCTCTTATTTTAGTCTAAAATTGACGCCTCGTCTGCATGTTCTTAAAACTATTTCTGAAATCAGGGTTCCTTTTTCTTAATTCTGGTGCAAAGACAAACCTCAGACTTCTTGTTTCAAGATGGTCAGTTTTTAGACAGGTTCATTTGAATTAAAATAAGCAAAAAAATTAAAAAATTAATTTCACATCACAAAAATACTTTTAAAGGCAATAAAGGGCTGAAGACCAGATTTTACGCAAAGTTGTCTTCACAAGATCACAAGGTTCTTACCCCATTAGAAATTAACTCCCCAATAATATAATCTATATCACTATGAAACTGTCCAGTCTCCAGTACCTTTACTTGATACTAAAAGTACATTTACCTGTTAATACATCTGTACTTTAAGATTTTGAACACATAACTTGTAATCAAGTCTTTAATCAAGTCTTTAATTTGTATGTAATGTATAATTACTTTAGATAAGTAAAGGATTTGGGGGCTTCTTCAACCACTGCTCATTCCCATCCCAAATTATAGCCAAACTGCTCACACTTTCAAGTCATTTCAACATGTGATTGATTTCATTAATTGCCAGGCAAAATTATTTCACTTTTAATACAGCACACAGTTTTCAACCAATACCATCTGTTACTGTGTAAGAGATTCATGCAAGATAATACACGGGAAAAAGAAGCCTTAGTGTGTGTATATGCCACTCAAAAGTCACTATGCTTTGCATTTAGGTTATTTTCCACATCATGCAACTACAAATAAGATCTCTGCAACCTAGAACCAATATGGGAAAAGTTATATTTAACTGTGCAAATTAAAACCTTAATTGGGCAAAGACTTGTTAAAAACAAATTTAAAAAGATATCTATGCATGCATACATACAATAGAGTCCATTAACCTACATGTTGCTTCTTTTTGGATATATAGTAAGCACATATTATGGCTTAAACCCAGACCAAGGGAGGGTATTGGGTGCTCTAAAACTTGGACCAAGATTGTTGGTGGGCCTCATCTCCAGTCTGCAGAGAGATGAGACAAAATAAGTGCTGAAGAGCAAAGAAAATATGTACAAATAAGTGCTAAGAGCTGAGACAGAGTGTTGGAGCAGGCCACTTACTGTTGATTCAAGGATGGGTTTTTACCCCACACAAATGGAGCAGGAGCATCATCAGCCTCTGCAAAACAAAACACTCTGTTACCTTTACAGACACTGAAAATGAGTGAGTTCAATGTCTGGTTCAGAGTACACTAGGGGAGAAAAAAAAGAATATTGTGGGAATCTCTACTGTGCATTGAATTGTTCACACTCAACCACTGATTTTTTTATTTATATTAGTTAAGATATTTTTGTAAAAACACTTGTTTGCTGCGAGTTAAATAAGATTGATACAACTCTCAGGTCTGTATGCTAAATATGCTGGAGGAGATGCTTAGCTTAGCATAAAGACCGGAAACAGGGGGAAATGAGCAAGCCTGGCTCTGTCCAGAGGTAAAAAAATCCACATATCACCTCTAATACTCACTAATTAACATAAGTAAAAAAAATATATAATAAAATGAAGAAGTTGTGGTCATCAATCATACCTTTGTCCCAGTCCTCAGTCGTGTTTGGATTTACCCAGGTGCTGACAGGGACCTGCCATTTCCAATGTCCATTTGTGCTTATACCTGTAAACGGAGGAGAACTCAACTCGGAAACACTAAACACACATCGACTCTGAACCTACAGGGTAGAGGAAGAGACGGTTAAGTGAAAATCTCACCATCCTCAGAGTCCACAGATATTCTGTCCTCACAGGTCTCAGTGTGGCGTGTCAGCTCATGCTTGGGGACCAGGTGGCGAGCATTAAACGGGCAGGTTTTCAGCTCATTGGCCAGTTGCGGATGATTCTACATTAGTGGAGCACAAGTTACATGGTCAAACTTGCAGTCAGTCATGGCAGGTATATCAATTCAGAAGATTCTGAAAAAAATTTAAGTTCAACTTTAAAGTTTTGTTTCTCCTGATTTTCTTAAGACAGACAAATTATTCAATCAGGTTGACATTTCCTTACCACCTGTTTTCTGTTTTCTTCCTTGCCAGATGTTTTTCCTTATGGATGTAATACAGGGTCTAATACAGTTTGCAGCTTAGTTGATGAAACTATTGCAGAGTTTTACTGGTTGTAATTTTCTCAAAGATAAATATTTAAGTCATGATAAACAGTTCAACCGCTGTTTACATGGTCAAGAGTCAACTTTCAATCTCAACATGATAAACAGTTATGAACAAAGATTGTAAATACCCTTGGCTTTCACTCAGTTGCCAGTATATTACTGATACAACAATCCTAAAATTAATCCTACCAGGTTTTTGTTCAAACTTTTTTTTTTTTTTTTTTTAATTTTATTTAAAAAGAGTTGTTAATGCAACATTGTAGTCACTTTCTAATATATAGTCTTCCATCCTAAATATAAATGATTTGAATTATTAGAAGGTAGGATTTATTGCAGGACTGTTGCATTGGGTTTAGCTGGGTGTTCCTAATGAACTGGCAACTGAGTGTAAAATAATGCACAAATGCCAGTGTAAGAGAAGACATCTGAGGTCTTTCCCCATACCTATCAATGTTAGAATTAGTTGCAATAATACAAGTGCTTGACTCACCTTCCTGCACTTTATAAGATGGTAAGGGAAGCGGCAAGCCCGGATCTGGTGGTTCTTGTCAAAGGGGCACTGCAAAAGTTTATCTGGATCACAGTTCCCTTTTTCAGCTTTAAAATCAGAGAAGAACAAACACATTCATCATAATTAATATTTACTAAAACATACAATAATTTAAAATGCTGAAAATTTGGGAGGAACAGCTTTAGTTTTACCAGTTTCCTCTGCCAGATGTGCCCTCTCAGCAGCGGTAGTCTTGCATGGACCGCTAGTGGTTCCAAATCTGAATGTGGTCGTCATCTCGAGGCGGGGATTTACTGAGAACACCTTAGTTGCTCAGCTGGGAAGGGCAAAGAGACAATTCAGGTTAGCTTGGAATTTAGATAATAGTACTAACATGTTGCTAGATGCACATGCAGCATTAAAAACTGCATAACCATGACAACCAATTATATCATTAGTCTGCAGGTAATCCAACAAGTGTGCCACACTTTCTATCATATAACTTCGTCTTTTAACATTGAATGTATAATTACTTTTACTTAAAAGTAAAGAGGAGTAAGAGGATCGGGGTGCTTCATCCACCACTGCTCATTCCCATTCCAAATTATAGCCAAATTGCTCACATTTTTAAGCCATTTCAACATGTGATAAATTTCATTAATTGCCATGTAAAATTATTTCAAATCAAAAGTTTTCAACCAATGCCATTTTTTTTTTTTTTTTTTTACAGTGAAAAGAGATTCATGCAAGATGATACAGTGAAGAAAGAAGCCTTAGTGTGTGTATATGCCACTCAAATGTCACTATACTGACTACAAGTAAGATCTTTGCAACCTAGAACCAATATGGGAAAATTTAGATTCAACTGTGCAAATTAAAAACCTTAGTTGGGCAATTTAAAAGGAGATATCTACGCATGCATATATACACACAACAGTGTCCATACAGCTACATGAAGCTTCTATTTGGATATACAGTTGTCCAATAAGGGTGCCACAGTGCGTTTCCTCACTGGTTTTGACTAATGCGCAAAAAACCCGAGCACATGTTAGTTTGACTTCGACCCAAAAAGGAAGTCTCCGGTAGAGAATATTTTTGTTCTTATTTCTCAAGGTTTTTCTGACATGCAAAAAGAGTTTAGTGTTTTGTGCGCATTAGCCACCTACGGAAAACGATAAGATAGGCCACTCTAAAATTTGATTTGGTAGCCGCACCTGGAGGCCAAATGGTTACTGAAAATGTCGCCAGCGGCCTCGAATCACCTTCTGGATGGCAGACATCACGTTTATATGGATTTAACTCTACAACGCGGCCCTCTGCATGCCATTTCCAGCATTGCAGTTTCTAACCAGCGCTTACATTAACTACATCTCGTCAAACGCTGTCCTAAAATCGTGCAGGAAAAGTTGGCCCGCAGCCAAGTTTGTTAGCAAAACTTGGCAAGAGGCCTAGCTTGTAAAATGGCGATCATTTTCAATATTGTCTGGGGAAACAAAGCTACATTACGTCTTTATAAGACAAAACACTCGACGGTTGTGAAGTTTCAACAACTGCTTTTAAATACAGTGTGTGACATACAGTAGGTACTTTTTCAATTAAAATTATTCTGAAACCTTATCTCTTGTCCAACTCCAGCCCGGGACCTGTGAAAGGGTTCGATCAGCTTTAGCCCCGCCTCTCACTCACTTATATTCGCGCGACGTCACGTGACTTGAGTTACAATGTGCTCAAATTAAAACCTTAAAACCTGTTCGTAAGACATTACTATTATATTACTGCAACCAAAACATTATTTCGTAACGTGACATCTCATATTTAATTTCATAATGCCACTTTCTATTTCATGTCTTTTCTTATTTCATAGTGCAACTTTATTTCATGTAACTATTGTCACTTTCTAATTCATGTAAATTTTTATTTCACTAAAACCGCATTCAAATTAAACCAAAGGTTATTTGGGGCTTGCATCTCCATTTTAAAAATAAAATTGCATTATGTACGTATGGGCAGAATAAATATTTGAAGATGTGAAATAACATCAAATAAATAAGAAAGTTTTCTGTGTTATACGTATGCAATGGTGGAAGAACAATTAATGTACTCAAGAAAAGGCAGCAATATTCAGAGAATAATGAAGTTCCTTTTTTTTTTTACTTTAGTCTGACATGTTATGCACGCAACAATTAAATGACTTAATATTAAAATAACTGATTATCAAATTAGATTATGTAGACTAAAATTATATGTAGTAAACCTGTGGCTTTGGAGGAGCTGGATGTTTGGGGACCCTGTGCAGCTACAAACGTTATTCGGTTAGTGATCCAGTCGTGATTACGGTAAGTCGGCGGCTTTCGGCTTTCCTGTATGTGAGCGTCATTACGGTAACGCTGCGAGGCTCCCGGGTGTCAAACATGGCGTTGTCCTGTTCGAGCCTGTGTAACCATTTGTCTTTGGTCCGACTGTGTGGTCTCAGGACAAACAGGACAACAAGTGGGCTTTATTCTCCATACGTGTCCTGTCAGTCCAGGTATGTCTAAAACTGTCTTCACCTGTCCACGACTTGTCACTTTGTTTTCCTCACATCTCACTGGAACCCGCGCTAAGCTAGCTGCTCGTCTGTGTGGATATCAGCTCAACCGGTTTTTACGTTTGATAAGAAACATTTAACGTAGGTATAACTACCTGCGGTTTTAGTCTTTAATATACCCAAACACAAGGGCATCCAGGTGAAACTCAGATTTCTACGAATTTAATCGGTGTCAACCTGGTAACAGGCACCACTATTATTGTGCACAAGCCCGGAAATAGTATCTTACAGTCCAAAAGGTTACTGCTTGTCAACCGGTTTGATTGCAGTCATAACCCCGGTCTCCTTTAAAAGGTAACTGTAAATTTTACAATCAAGAAGTCAGAATGAGGGATACTGAAACAAAGTCACAGAGGCATAAACATGGTAAAAATGTACGTTTTTTTTGTCGTTATCTTTTTTTGCCTCGCCTATATTTTTGGCATAGAAAAGTGGAATAAATGGTCAGTATCAGTACCAGACCCATGGCCACAAGTATGAATTCTGTGTCAAAAGCTGTTGCATTGACACAGATAGAAACAGAAGACTTTGAGCTGTCAAACCATGTATAACTTGTCAAAGTTGTGTTAAGATCTGTCTGTTAAGGGATTGATATGAGTAGCTTTTTACTAACTGCTTGCTTAAAAGCTTATTTTATCTCTTTAAAAAGGCTCATCACCTCCACTATGTGGACACTGGGTTAGAGACATCTGATAGATCTGCTGTTCTATGAAGAGATCTACAAAGACATTTGTGGACACTTGGCAAGACACTTTTCGATTTTGTAAAATCTGAGTATATCTTGTGCCACCTTTTCTTATTTATTTATCAACATAGAATAAATTTCTTCTTTCTTTTGATCAGTCTACTGATTATACAATGTTCAGGGTTACTTTTATCGACTCCCTAAGGAGGTTGGGGACTGTGGGGACTCTGTATTTTAACTGATGCCTGATAGATGTTTTTCTTTTTTTAATTTAAGTTATTCATGTAAACCTCTTCTAATTTCCAGGTTGGCCCTATGTAGACACTACTCATCATCCAAAGTGAGACGAGGTATTGGTCGATATGTCGCCTCCAGGCTTCAGTGGGCAAATAGCAAATATGAAGGTTTCCTGCAAAGGAGATTCCCTCGCTTTTACCTGCTCTACCATACTTTTGTGGAAGGTAAACCCACTGCTCACTCACCTCAGCGATATCCAATACTCAATTGATATAGAATCCAGATTGTAAATGATTGGTGTTGTGTTAAAGATTTTGAGTACCACCTTCTGATAAGGCAACATAGTAAAGTACAATGACTTTATTATTGCCTAATAAATTGTTTGCTAATACAAATCAGTTATAAGTTAATATGGACAACTTTTGGGGTGGAAGGTTGTGGAAAAAGTCTAGTACAACAGTATCACCAACTATGACCTCAGTACAAAAATTTCTAATTTAATTAACACCTCTATGACATTGTCAACAAAAACCAAACATTTTAAGCATCATAAAAGTAATCTTCGTGGCTGAACAGTTTTATGAGATTTTACAGGTGTACCCAATGAAGTGGCCACTGATTGTTGAGAGCTGTGGAGTCCAGGTCCTCAAGTTACAAAGCTGAATTAAAAGACCATGACCTCCATGCTGTATCCAAAGATAGTCTACCTAGGAATCACTCATCACCAATCAATGCAGTAGAGTTTAAATTCTCAGCATTTACACACAATATTTTTCAAACATAATTTTTCACGTGAATTCATTATAGTATAGTGGCAGACACTGTATCAAATATATACATTTTTTGTTAAAATGAATTAAAGTAATTTCATCATTTTGTGGTACCCCACAGAAACTGTACAAATGGCGGGTGTGGTTCGATCCCTCGCTCCTATTATTCACAAAGTGAAGTGTCCTTGAGCAGGACACTGAACCGCAGTTGCTCCTGGTGGCCAGGCAGCACGGTGTCTGAGTACGTGGCTGAGTGAGAGCTTTGTCTGAAGGTTGAAAAGTGCTATAAAAATGCAGTCAACCTCCATCAGTATTTTCATTATCATAAACATTATTGTTATCACTGTGTCATTGCAGGATTCAAATTACTGTTCCAAGATACCAAAGAGGTGAGGAGGATAAAAGCAAAGATGTCCTCTGGAGTAAAGTTCCAGGATTTGCCCTACAGGGAGATGGACAAACTCAGACAGGTGGGTCTCTTTTTGATTAAATGTAGATTCTGAAATTAGGCAAAACACGCTATAAATATTACTAAATTATCCTTTTAGTGACATAATGCATCAGGCTTTATGGAAAATGAGGCTTTGTTGAGACACTAGTATTTCCAATACATACTGTATCGTGTGAGATGAACACACCAACTGTGTTTACCATGGTCTTATTTGTTAATGGCAATTGCAGCAAGGTATAATGATACGTTTTACAGTGGTACTGATGTTTAAGACTAGGAGGGAGAACAATACTTGTGCTCTGTGAGTGATTTTTTTTTTTGCTTGTCATTGTTTCACTTGAGGTCTATAATGTTTATTATCTTGCAGCGGCTTTACTTACCTGACATTTGTTTCAGTTTCGCAGAAACATGATCAAAGCCATCCCACTGGTGATGATATCCATCCCCCCCTTTGCCAACTACCTGGTTTTTGTCTTGATGTGAGTTACTTTGAAATAACCATCTTTTCATTTCAGTTGGCATCCTTTGATTCATACTCAGCAAAGCATTTTGAACTTACTGATAGTCTCTAATAATGTAATGTTCATTCTCCTAATAATACATTGTTCCCTACAATGTATTGGATCGTCCTTCCTGTTCTGTGCCTTGATACATATTCTCCCATCACCCCATGTGTCTCTCCTCTCTCTGCTGTCATCTCCACCTGTTCATTGCCAGGTACTTTTTCCCCCGCCAGCTCCTGATCCCTCACTTCTGGACTCCCATGCAGCAGGTAGAGTTTCGGGGAGTGTATAATTCGCTCAGGGCACGGCACCACTGGCCGGTGCTCAAAGGGCTTGAGTATACGAGCAGTAAAGTCAAAGACAGTCAGCTACAGACTCGCCTTAAGGACCTGTGCGCTAAAGTAAGTAACTATGTGTTGATAGGAACACTGTAATATGATAAGAGTGCTTTAACAGTGTCACGTTCTGTTTATAAAATACATCACATAGTGCAGCAGACATGAAGAACAGATAGTATTTTCCTTCTCACATTATATTCTCTTTATATATTGACTCTATATCCCAGCTATAAATTCCACTTCTTTGCAAATATCCTTGAACATAGCCTAAATTGATGCATTCACGTTTAATAAATTGACTGAACAGAATATAAATAACAAAAATCAACAGTTATCTGACAGACATCAGAACCTGGTCGTACCATCTGTTTTAGGTTCACACTTAGCCTGGTTATGAAGTAAATACGTTTAGCATCATCTAGCTTTAATTAAACCCAGTAAGTGTTACATAGGTAACTGAACCAACTGAACATTACTGAAAAGTAACTAGTACTTTTACTCAAGTACTGTACTTAAGTACAAATTTGAAGTACTGATACTTTATTTGAGTATTTCCATTTTCGGCTTCTTTTTTTCTGAGGGAAATGTTATACTTTTTACTCCAGTACATTTACTTAACAGATTTCATTACTAGTTACTTTTCAGATTAGGATTTTACATAAGAGAAACGTGATAATCTTATAAAAGGTAATTTATTTGTTAAAGATTACAGCAGTTGTTTCAAACCTTTTTTACTTGTGACCTGACAAATTTCTCCACGCGTATAAATAAAACAACTGACCGACATTTACTAATTTACTTATTTTATCATTTGGTCTTGAACAGCTATTAACAGAATATGTAATTTGCCAAAACCTTTGAGTACAACTGTAAATGGTGAAAAGCAAGATGATCCTGTATCCAGTATGGCATGAATGTGGAATAAACTCACTTTCACTGCATTTTCAGGTGCAAAATGGAGCAACTCCTAAAGTGTCTGAAATCCTTGCTGTTCGAAGACTGTTTTCTGGACCCCCTCTGGGCATGAAGAGGATGCGCGTGCATCACATGGTCAGTAAAACACACTTCACTCACATCCTGCACAAAGGGCTTGCTGAACCCGAACGCCACTAGACTTATCTCTTCTGTCTGTTATCCGGGTCAATCAGAGGCACATCAGCCCCCTGCTCTTCCTGACGCCTCGCCTCCCAGGTTTCCTGATAGGCCGGCGGCTGAACAGCCACGCCCTCGAGCTGCTGCAGCTGGACCGGGCCCTCAGCAGGCTGGGCCCTCACCAGCTCAGTGACTCTGAACTCAAACAGGTCAGTCACTCTGTGTATTCACCGGCCAAACATGATTTATATGATGAACACTCTTTATTCCTCTGTAAGTTGTGTGTTACAAATACATATTATCTCCTTCTTTCTAGGCTTGTTATTTAAGAGGGCTCAATTCTGATAATCTTGGCATCAACCAGTGTCGTGAGTGGTTATCCCAGTGGCTTCAGGTGTCCTCCTCATTGAAAGGTATTCTCATTTTCAAGTACAGTATTGTTGCAATTTTGTGACTTCAACCACAATCAGTTGGTATGTCTGGTTTTTCTGATGTTTAAAAGAATAGTTAAAAAATTCGTTGCTTTCTTACTTGGAGCTAGATGAGAAGATCGAACTCTCGCCTAGTTTACCATAAAGAATGGAAACAAAGAAACAGTTAGCATTGCTCTGTCCCAAGGAAGCAAAATCAGCCGACTAGCACCTCTAAAGCTCATTAATTAACACATATTATTTGTTTAATCTGTGCAAAAACGAGTGTACACAGTTTCTGCAGGTCATGAAAAGGTTAAAGAGCACTGAATTCATTTTGCTTACAAATGGCCATCTAAGGTATTAAAAAGTCTGTTTTGCTATCCGACTGTAAGCTGTCAGAGGACGTTGCACACAAAAATGGGATTATTGTGATCATTGGACTTTGCTGCAGGGGGCTGTTCAGTTGTTTTTGTGGAGTTTCAGTCAGCAGCATCGGACCTGTAGCAAACACTGCCACTACTGCAAAGCATGAAATTGTTTAATTATTTTTAATAGTTTAATCCATGTATCCATTTCTTCTGCTTATCCAGGTCCAAGTCATATTAATTAAATTATTATAAATTCTTGTTATACAATGCAGGGAAGTACTTGAAACTGTGACAAAGTAATGAATACTTTATACTATACTTTATACTACGCCATATTGTCCCTACTGATTTTCCATCATACTTTCATGTGTTGATTGTAAAAAAGACTTGTATTCTTCTAAAAATTGTACTCTGTATGGTATTTAAAATATGTTGATTTAACTAATAAATCAACATGACATGGACCAGATGAGCATCAGAAAATTGATTGAATTAAAAAAAATTATTTATTTAATCATTCAACTGAAAAAAGGACTGAACAGTCTCCTGCAGCAAAAGCCACTGTTGCCCCAGCTTTTGGATCTATAACCAGATTTAAAGAAAAAAAAAAGAAGCTATAACCGATGTTACTGTCAAATGTTCATAAGACTTTAAAACCTCCTATTCCTAAGGCCTTTTTTTGAGGGAACTAAAATGTCAAACTATTCCTTTAACCCTGTCTTACTGACACACATTTTCTTTAAAATGTGATGTTAACTTTGTGCCCCTTTTTGTTTAATTTTTTTGCAGAGTCAGAGGTGTCACTGCTTTTGCACACCATGGTATTTCTCTCTGCCAACTACCCAACTGGTATCAAATGGTCCCGCTGACAGGAAGCCGGACACAGTCTGCATTTGTGATTACGTTCTCATTCGTGCACTGAGCAGCACAACATCCTAAGAGTTGTCAACATCTCCCTTTTGCCAAGTAAAAAACATGTTAAAACTGTTCTTGGCAAGATTTTTGGGTTTCAAAAAAAAAAAAAAAAACTGCCCGCCCAAAGCTCAAAGTAGGTCTGCCATAAAGACAACGATCCTGTTAATTCTAGACACTGTGGCGTTGTCGTATTTGTAAATTAAAGTTCTTGTCTTAGCTATGAACATCTCTACTCATTTGAAGTGACGAATACAAATACAAGTACATACACAGTAAACAGAATTTCATTTGAAAAAACATGGTGACTATGGAGTGGTGCGGGATTCTGCTTTACACAAGATTTATTTTGGCTTAAAAATCTTGCTTAGTGCAGTGAAACTAATTGTGATGCACTGAACTATATTTAGTGGTGATGTTGAGGTAATATGATTGCCTGTTGCTGTATCTCAAGCTTGTTCACATTTTAAGGCACAGACTCGTCATCTGTTTACTTCTAAGCTAACACAAATTATTACAAAGCTACAAAGACAGGAGGATTTTGTGAAGTGAAAGTTCAGCAGAACTTTCTGGTCTGTTAATGTCTTTGCTCGAGGAATGGTGCAATTGCTCTGACACATTCCATTCATAAAAATACAGATACAGGAGATAGCTTTTGTGTGAGCATATTTATACATATTTGTTCACATCAAACATGTACTGTATTTTCTCATACCTTACTTTGTGCTCTGCTCTTACTTTTTTTTTTTTAAATGCGGATTAAGCTGGTCATGTAAACACGTAAAGAGGCATTTCATGGAAATAGTCTTGATGAAAGGAACAACTGGTCAACATCAAGAAGCAGTAGATTACACACAGATAGACACTTAGGTGACTCAGCTGCAAAAACTTCCAGGCTTGTTGTGTGGGTGGAGGAGCTAAACTCGTTCTAGATGAATATCGCCCTCTTAAACCTTCTTGAAGATGCAGCACAGAAGTTACTGTCTGAAAAAAAAGCTGTTATGGCACTTTATTGTTTACTTGATGTTTTCAAGCTTTGGAGGCCGAATGACATTAACTTATCTTGGCGAGACCACATGAGCACAACATTTAATTCAAGCTTTTTGCCTGTTTCAGGGTGACAGTTTTTCAAAGAGGAACTGCACATCCCTTGTGCTGGTGTTTGTTGTAGGAAATGTCATTTGTTTCCTGTGCCTTTCACAAGAACTGGCACAATACATCTATTTATATTCTGTTAATGAATTTTTTTTTTTTTTTTTTAAATATGTGATATTATTTGCTCAAGTTTTGAATGTTTTGCTGCTGTGCCAATATTATATACACTGTCATGGATTTGTGTCTGAAATAAATACCTATATGGTGCATTTATTTTCCCTGTTTGTATTCACACTCACAGCAAATTCTGATGTAATTTTAAGAGTCTTTAATAAAAATAGAAACCAACAGCCAGCCTGAAACCAGCAAGAAATAAAAACTCATTGCCAAAACAGATCCAAAATGTCTCTACCAGAATAAGCAAAGTAAAATATGTTAGAATCCCTCGAAACCAACAAGAACATACCCTGACAGTAAAGTGGACATGAACCTTTTCTAACAGTTTGGATTCCTACACATGCACAGTATAGAAGCAGAGATATTGCTAACCTATGAAAACATTATTCAAAATCAATACAAGGGAAAATATATTGTTCTGTGCATTACACATCTGAATTATAAGATGAACATATTTTAAGTCTCCAAATGAAGCTCCCAATAAGCGTGACCTCACCAGCCAGCTCCTACACAGGTGTGAAGCTGAATCACATGACTTCGTAGCCACTGCGGATGCCTCTCATTAACATGCAGGCGAACACAATGCCCATTATCTGGTAGGAAAACAATCGCACACAAGGAGAGGACATTGACATTAGCATTTCTGAGAAATTAAATTTTTCGTAATCTGCCTGCAGTAAAGTTAGATTTTTTGCAATAGAAATGGTTCATAACACACTGTAACGTAGTTGTAATCAAATATAGCTGTTTTTTTTAACAACACTTTCCCAATAATTGGAGGCTGGTGTGTAAACAAATAATGAATGACAATACTTGCAATAATATAAAATATGTCTTGATAGGGGAAGTTATAACTGCTGACGATTACTGAAGCTTTTGGCTACATTATAGTAAATGTGCAGTGCTTATAAAAGCTGAATAGGGGGACTTATAAAGTATAAAGTATAGCACAGATTTACAACAAAATAAGATAGATTCAGATCAAACCTTTAAAATGACATATAACACAAAACACATTTTAAAAAACTATTTTTTTTCATACTGTAGTTCTGTGTGTAAGAGCATTAAGTAATTCTGTACATACTGCTGTCTGGTCAGATTATGTTTCTAATGCAACATGTTTTTGTTTATTGACGTTACATACCTGCAGGAAAGCAATAACAAGAGCTGCAACTATCACCCACTGGATGTTTTTCTTCAGGAAAGCCTCCAGAGCATCATGACAACCCTGCATGAGAAACACAGAAAAGTTAGATCCAGTCTTCACACTCCATTGGTTGGGTTGTTCTTTGAGACACTTTGCCTCTGTGTTAAACACTGAATTTTTAAAGATTGTGTTTTGTTGACATTATCTCTTGACATTGTTCGAAGTATAGTTAATTTTATTTATACAACCCAAAATTACAAATCATACATTTGCCTGAAATGGCTTTAAAGACTGTACAGCATGACGTCCATCTATCCTCCGATCCTCATATTTAACCCCAATATACACAAAAGTATTGAAGAGAGCTTTGTCACAAACAAAGCTTGTGTGTTTAATATTTCATGTTGTAGATGTTATATGGGCTGCGTGTGATCGAATATTTTCATCATTCACAGACAAAGAAATAAATGTCATCCACCATAGTTTGGGGTCAGTTATACCACAGAGAGGTGTAATTTACGTGCACTTGTGTGGGGACACAAATACTGTGTGTGCATGTGTGTACACAACTCTTTGGCACAGACTGACATTATAATCCTTTTGGAGTCACGTGTCTGTCTTATATTTACTTCCTGTTGGACTCCAGTTTGGTCTCAAATAACTGTGTCTTTAGTTTGGTACATGTTGGACATTTTCCAGAGTTGAGACATAGTTCTGTGTGAGTTTGTCAACACGCGCAACTTCACACTAGAGCCCGACAAATAGAAATCAGCCAGAACAACGTATCAGCCGATATTAGGTAATCACGGATATACCAGTGTTTGTGTGATAAATAAACTGTAAGACAAAAATCCAAAGAATTGACTCAAGGGAATCTAGAAAGAGTGTGCTTAAAAATGAAGAAAAAAGACAGCTTTTACATAGTTTGTCCATCAGAGAGCACTAACAACTGTAAACTGTCCCCCTCAGTACAAATGACTACAATGAGAATTACAAAGGGAGAAAAAACTACTTGCACTGTGTGCAGCATGAAATCAGATAATGGTTGCTTGTGGCATGAGTGGAAAACACCAATTACTGACTGACTTCTTTAAAAAAACATTAATGTGTTTGGCTGCACCATTAACAGATACATCCGTTGCTTTTCTGTTGTATTTCTGACACAGTAGCCTAGGCTTGTTATTAAACCACACTTGCTGTTACCAGCAGTAACCACAGGTGTTGTAAAATCAACAGGGACTGAAAGCTTGAGGATTTTAAATGTAACTAAATCTCATATTTGTTGACTTCATAACATTTGTCATTAGGGTTTTACCTCCTGGTGCACTTTGGCAGCATCTGTCATGGTTCCGATTCCACAGTTTGCAGTGACATTCACGCAGCATGAGTCAGGCACTGAGGTTCTGTCAGGTCTGAAGTTTCTCCAGTCAGAAGAACTGTTCACACCACAGCATTTCAACTGAAAGTGCAAATGAGTCAAATGCAAAATATTTAATATGGAATTGCCATGTATCAGGCCACACATGACCAATGTACTGTGAAAGGATATCACTTGTGTTAACAGATGGTGCAAAGAAAAATACTGTCATGTCATATCATGCAATGCCAACCAACAGGATGCAGCAGTGTTATATGAAGGTGTTGTCAGACTAAATAAACAGTGAGTAGGAGAGTTTACAGTGAACTCACATCCCTCTGCAGTTTATCCACGCTGTCTCTGAATTCATCTGTGCTGTTGTTGTAATTGGAAATCATGTCAGTGAGGCTATCCTGGACGACAGTTGAGAGCTAAACGGGAGACACAACATGGCAGCAAGTTAAACCACAACTTCTGCAGGGCATTAGATAACACACAAAACGGTGAATTTATAGACTCACTTTGTTTCTGAAGACGTATCCAGCAATCGCAGCTGCAATCTCAACAATGATGATCAACGAGAGGAGGATGGCAAACTGGAGGAAAGCGACAAATTAAAAATATTTTGAATTAAACAACTCTAAACTACATTATACATGTTTTGCACACAAAATTCCAATTCAATGTTTATGTTGTTTTATGGTTAACAATTACCGTTGTGACCATGCAGTAGTTCTCTTTCCAGGCTCCACAGCAGCCGAAGAAGGCGATGAAGAAGATCACCACACCGATTCCAATGAGGACGATGGGAGCTCCTGAGGCTGTTGCATCACGGATCATAAAGGTGTTGTGCAGAGCCACCTGAACCAGGACTCCCACCACGATCAGTGCTAGACCGCATATCTGCATGAAAAAGAAAAGTTTAGTTAATTTCTGCTATTTTCATGTCATACAATACGTTTCTTTGGTCTGAGTGTTCAGTGTAAAATATAATGTTTTATTTGATTATCTGGTAACACTATGAAAGCAAAGAGAAAGGCTGTGATAAGTTGAATTTTACTGGCAACTAAATACCTACTTATGAAATGTGTCTTCTACTAATACTAAAATACTTACTGTAATATTTATTCATTACATTGAAACATGTGACTTTGAGTCATCAATCTGGATTGATGTGGTTTGAATTCCCTTCTTTAAAATTTCAAGGGGAAGATTTACTCAAACAAACAAACAAACAAACAAACAAACGAGAAAAAATCCCCAGGCTTAAAAATTAAGAAAAAAAATGGAAGTGCCCAGGTTTTACTAGTTATCCCAAGTAGATGTTTTGAATTGTGGTATCAGAATTCAAGCCTGATCAATCTGCTTAAATCTAATTTAAGCAGATTGATCAACTTCCAATCTTTGGATCCAATAGCAAATTGAAAACTATTTTCTAAGTTACTGGACACAGAGTCCACAGCCATGCCAACAGCTCTTTGAGGCTGGACCAAAGTGATGGTGGTGACCAACATTTTTGATTTGCACAACTTAAAAGGAACTTCTTAACACCACAATAAAACAAAATGACTAAGCAGGGGCTTGCAAAACTCTTCAGTTCCTGAATGCAGATGTAAAATGATCTGGTGATTAACTGTAATATTCATGTCACTGCTCTGGGTGGAGTGACAAGCGCAGTTCAATAGATCTTTTACAAACACTGTGTGGGAGAACTGTTTGACCATCTTCGTCTGGGATCAACTAGCTCTAAAGCAAACTTGATAGAGCGCTGGATATCCTTCACTTTGACTGTGCTTTATCAAACAGAGACTTAGCAGTCCCGTCAGGGTAGACACAACTGTGGTGGGATTCAATCTTAGATCGGAGAGGGATTTCAGATCACAGCTGAAATAATTAATCAATAAGTTGATTGAGAGGGAAATAATCTGCCACTATTTTGATATTTGGCAAACAAGAATGCCTAACAGGCCTACAAGGACTAACTCTGACTGCAGTAGGAACACAAAACATCAAACATAAGAGTTTATGTTCTCCTAGTGACCAACTCTCCTCATCGCAACAGGATGACCTGCAATATAAAAAGTACTTATTATGGCCATATTTTGTGTACAGATGGTGCAGTGTACTAGTATGTGCAGAGAAATTCAACATTTTTTCAGCATTTCCATAAATTTGTACTAATAAGTGTACTATATGTGTTAAAACAGACGCATACATGATGATACATCGATGACAGCGTGAGGATGAGCACATCACTGGTCAAGTGATAGATGAAGACAGAACGGAGGAGTGGAAAAAAGCTGAACTCGAGGCAGGAAGTACTCAGGACATGTCATTGTTTCTGACCTCACTATAGTGTTGAAATGAGCATGACAAACAGACTCACTCTCCCCATAGTAACTTGGGACGTGGTTAAGACTTGAGACTCGCACTCTTGTGACTTACTCCCACCACCTCCCACCTTTTCGTCCCACCTTAGAGATTTCCTGCTTTTCCTTGTTTTATATTATATTAAACTGAGTGTTAAAGAAAGCATTTCAACATCGCCCTGGACTCTGGACATTTTTCCCTATTTTCTGCCATTTTATATACTAAATGACTAATTGAGAAATAATCGTCTGATTAGTCAATAATGGAAATAATCGTTAGTTGCAGCCCTTGACTAGTGGCAGGGCAAATCATTTTAAAGACGTCACCCTGGGCTTTGGGAAGTTTTCATGGTCATTTTTCACTACTTTTTGATATTTCATAGACTCAACAAAAAAATACTTATACCATCATAGCAAACTAAGAAAACCAGCAAATCACATTTGAGAATCTAGCACTAGCAGGGGTTTTAGCATTATAACTTTAAGAAATGACTTTTGTTCCATATTAATTTTCAGTTGATCTACGAATCAACAAAATGTTTCCGCTCTACTGATAAATAATCAAAATATGAGGTAATAAACTTGTAAATGCTTATGTGTAATTTGTGAGTCAGACTAATCCTTTTATTTATCTCTTTATCCCTCGTACATAAATGTCACCCAGCAAAAACAAACATCCTGTCATGACGTAGAACAGGATAGAGACACAAATTCATCTGTGGGTTCTTATAGAATAAGCGAACTATATTTTTTTCTTTCTGCATTTAATCTGACTCGGTTCTCTGTAGCAGTCTTTTCTTTACATCTATTAAAAAGTAGTATAGTCAAGTCACTGTACACAAATGAACAGAAGCCCCAGGAACAGCTCCAAGCCAAACTGGTCTTACTACTCTACAATGTCTACAGTTTAAAAAAAAACAAAAAAAACATAGGAAGTAAAATGACCAGAACCGCTCCTGTCAGCATAAAAACCTATGCATTTACACTGGCAGACTGTAGACATAATGTCAGGTGACACATTATGAGCCCAGTTTGTTATGGTATCCGTGTTAAACCCTCGCTGCAGCTGAAGACCTGCCCTTGTTGGCACCACCAAAGTCAATATTTGAGCTTGAGTCAAATAGGTGGCTAATGGTTGACGTAGGAAAATATAAAGAAGTGAACACAGCAGGCAAACAGCTCAATGGGTCACATCAATCCCACAACAGAATAGAATAGAATGAAACAGAACGACAGAATAAGATGTTTATCCAGGTTGCTGCCAAATTCTTTGCTTTAGCTTGACTTTAATTTTTTTTATGAATTTGTAGAGCTGAAATATTAGTCGATTAATTGATGAGATGATTGTAAACAAATTAACTGGCAACCATTTTGTTAAACAATTAAACAATTAAGTTATTTTACATTCTTAAAAATTAGTGAAATTCACCTTTTCCAGCTTGTCTAGCGTGACTATGTTTGGACTGTTGGTCGGATAAAACAAGACATTCTCCTCGGGAACTTGTCACTTGCAATTTTTCTTAATACATAAATGTAATCAAGAAATAACCAACAGATTAATCAATATAATAACACTTTACCTCAACCCTAACTATGTAACATTTTTAAACAGTATACAATCATTTAATAAATGGTTTATAACAAATTATAATATAGTTGTACGCAGATATAATAACATGTTGATGTATGTATTAATATACAGTATTTGTCGACAATTATAACTTCTCCTATGAAGACATTTATTTTATTACTCTGTTCTACAACATTATGATTCACTATCTGTTTATACACCAGCCTACACTTATGGAGCAGTTACAGTTGTTGAAAGATACATTAGTTAACACTTACATCTTCTTACAACTACATGAGAGTGTGTTACAAACATGTACTAAATGTTTATACACTGCTTATGTTAATATCAATAATGGAAATAATGTTAAAAATGTGCACTGAGTAGAGAGAATAAACACAGGTGTACCACTTTACCCTATTTAGCATTCATAGGCATTGCATAGTAATTAAATGAATGGTTTATAACACACTATAATGTAGTTGTAAGCCCATGTAACTAAGTGTACTTCAACAATTACAACTCATCTTGTGGGTTCTCAAAAGAGGATGCTGGTGTATAAAAACATAATGAATGATGATATAGTAAAACATAGTAGTGTTCATCGAAATTATGTCTTCATAGGAGAAGTTATAACTGCTGTCAAATACAGTACATTAATAAGACCTTAAGATGCAATCATATTTGATTACAACTACATTATGGTATAAACTATTAAATGTTTATATACAGCTTATAAATCCTAAATAGGATGGTTAAAGTAAAGCATTACCATCAATATTGAAACAAATTATTTGTTACAGCCCTTAAAATATGCAGTGTGAAGAGAGAATAAATGTAGCTTTGTCATTCTGTACTTCCTCTTGTCCTGTGTCCTGTGTAAAATGATTATCAGATTTTTGCTCAGTGCTACAGTTTACAGTGCAAACAGCACTGTTTAAAGTGTCATTGTGTCAGTGAGGGATGGAAAAAAAAGAAAACACGTTGATCTGGATGAGTCACATGATACTGTTACACTTCTGAAATCTGGTCATAAGATTCACATTCCATCATTCCACCTCTCGCTCCAAAGCCCTCAGACACACCATGAAGAAACTGCAAACAGGTTGCAACCAGGAAACGTCAAGTTTAGTCCAGGATATCTGCCACGAATGTTCCCACATTCATGTTCCACCATGCTTTCATTAATGTGACGTGAACAAATGTAAACAATCATGTGGGCAGGTCTACAAGTCTTCAGGAAGAATAAATGAAGTCGGTATGTCAGAGGTTATGTGAGCGTGTGTGTTCATTAGCTGATTTTACAGATGATTACATAGTTCATGTTCCCCTTAAAGAAGGATAACAAGGCCATAACCCAAAGCTCAAAGTCATGGGGCTGGCAGAAAAGAGAAATGTCACAAATGTAGTCCTGCAGTGAAATTATTTCAGACTGCCTAAAAAAGATAAGCTGATTTGCCTCAATAAGCCAGATCCCACTGAAAAAAATAACCTGGTTTTACTTTCTGTTTGCAACCTCATTGCTTTATTTTGGCCAACACTGGCTCACCCTCACTTCTCAGTATCATTGAGTTTAGGTGTGATCCACGCCCACTCTGCTGCCTTTTTTTGATAGTTAATATATTAAAGAAGTGGTTGATTGTCACTCACCCAGAAAATAAAGTTGAAAAAGAAAAGCAGGAACTTCACACATTTCATTCCCCCCTCTACACTCATGGCTGATGAGAATCAATTTCCTGGAAGAAAAAACGAAAACAAACGTGTTAAATTTAATTAACTTTCCCAAGGCAGAGCTACTGTACATGAACATTACATCAGCTGTAATATGAGCAGCAGCACACTGGAAGATCTGACTCATTTTTAGAGGCTAAGTGACTGGTGCAAGCTTTAAGCTATAAAAGGCCTTGAGCCATAAAGACATGTGACAAACTTAACTTTTTATTCTCTATAAAATACGTAACTCAGTGAGCCATAACTCTCACTTTGTATGACTGGATTTATTTTAACACCCAGGCGACAACACATATCGGTTACTCATTAAAAGATCAATCAAAGTTTAGAGCAGTAAGTGACTTTGCATTAACAGTAAATGGGCATTCAAAAACAGCAGGGTTGTACTTCAAATTCATCAAACAGGGGCAGGTCAAAGAGGTCAAATCTGTAAAGGCTTTTACAGCACATCACATGGACCATAAAGGATCAAAAGTACGACATTTGAGGACGAAACAGAGCCCTTCCAGCCGTTCACCAGACCGTTAATCACCGCTGGGTTAGCAACAACACCAGCTTTGTCACACGCCAAATTACATCAGGCAGCCACTTCTCTAATTGAATTTGTTAGTTTTACAGCTGCGTTCGTCTTAAATAAACTCCGACAGCTAAACTGCCCCTGTTTCCTCCACGAGTGTCGGAGAAAACAATCTTTTTCGACTACTTTGTTTGTTGCATCGTTAGTTAAAGGCTCGGTTCCAAAAATTGGATGAAAAAAGGTTAGTAAAACGCAAGAAAAGTTCGTTATTTCGGCGGTTTTTAGGCTTACCTTTGTGAAGAAGTCTCTAAAGTCCTGTGAAAAGGGGCGAAAACAACTGTGAAGTGAAAATTTCGACAAACTTGTACCGCTTCTAGTCCCTCCCACCCTCAGCTTCTCAGTTCCCAGCCTCCTCCGCAACTTCCCAGTATATTGACCAAAACTTCTTCTGCTGACTTCACGGTCTCCTCGTTAAACACACAACTCTGTGACTGTGACCACTAGGTGAGGTCACTGACTGTCAATGCAAGGTTTTTTTTTCTGTTTTTTTTTCTGTTTTTTTTTTTTATTTTATTTTACAAACAAATCCGTGAGTAGTTTTTTGTCCAGTTTATTATAAAGCCCATGAATCCGTATTTGCAGTTAACCTGTAATCAGTCTGATTTTATGGAGCCCCCCCCCCCCCCCCCCCCCCCCCCCCCCCCCCCCCCATGGCCTGGTTACCATGTTGAGAGGCCCCTGGGCAAAAATTTGTTGTGTGCGCTCACCTATTGTGTTGAAACTACTTAATATGACTTAATTTGTGGTAATTCCAAAAAACACAACTTTATTCGAAATAAGCTCCATATGAGGACAATATAATCTAAAATAGGTCTTAAAAATAGATTTCGGTGCAGGATCTCTCCACAAGACAGGGCCTATACATTGTGTATATAGGTAATTATACACACAATAGTCAAAGTACAAGTACCTCAAAATTTTACTTTAGCACAGTACATGAGTAAAGTTATTCAAAAGAAACGTTTGACAGAAAAGGCATCTTGTTTCCCAGACAGGATCAGATATCTACAATGAATGTAAAGTAAACAAGGCTACAAGGCTGCAAGAGGAGCCAACAGTAATACTACAGATGGAACGCCAATTAATGTGAAATATATAAATCTAATTGTCTCCCCCTTTTCCCAGGCTGAAAAAGAACCATTATTAATGGTGATTCAAATTATGCTACAATAATAGGAGATGAATCATATCCTCAAATGTTTCCTTTCTTATGTACTGAGTAACATCCTCAGTCTGCTGAATAACTTGAGCAACATTTTGTGACCACTCGACTTTTTGTCAAAATGCAGGTTTTAATTAAGGTTATGAGTTGAATTAAAATCACAATTTGACATTGTACTTTACTTTTAAGCCAGAAATCTTTTGAACAAAGTAAACATCATGAGTGTCCAAATGTGTGTTATGACCACAAATGATTGGTGTGTTAGGCTGAACAAAGTCAACTTGTTGCTCAAGGTTATGGTCATGTGGTGAAAGTCACAAGTCTTTGTGAATGCTATGGAAGAATTCGGTATTGAAAGGTCACACTTTAATGGTATAAACACTTTGTTCCATTTCCAATCAATGATCATTTGAGACAAAAAAAAGTTAGGATGATAATTGTTTGTCAGAACTATGTCCTTGTAATTGTTAATGCAATGCTCAGCGGGGATGTGTGACTGACACTGCATGTATTCTCACATTACTGCTGTTAAGGTGGATGAAGTGGACCAAATCGTTGACCTCAGCTGGTCTTACTGTATAACAAGCATATCAAAAAACAAACACCTGAGTGGCCCACAACCATGAGCAGATAATGAACCGATAACATCAGTCTGACCTGGTTTACTCATGTTCAGGAATTGAATTTGGTTTGTGTCAATAAAGAAATCAGATTTTCATTTGACTGGTTTGTGAATCGAGTGTTATGGTTGGTTCCTCTGGGACATATCTCAAAACCTTTTATTACTAAGTTTTACTTTTCCAGTTCTAATATATATTATGGCCTTTACTTGTTTATTTTATTTTACTATAGCTTAATCCACTCTTTATCTTTTTTTAGTGTATTTTATTCTGTTTAATATTCCTTTATTTTTATGTGCCTGATTTTGTTTAACTGTATGGCTGAAATGTTTTAATCTTGATTTTACCACATATAGCACCTCATGACTTTATTTTGACAGGATCAATTTAAAAAAATTATTAAGAAAAAGTGAAGAGCAAAAATATATTCTGTGTATTTTGTTGATATAATTACAGTAATGTAAAATTATTTAATTGCTTTCTAATTATACAATACTACACAGGAAAAATAGAACAGAATATAACAAATCAATAACTTGCAGCAAACAAACTGCACACAAATTGCTCAATATTCAATTTATACCATCATGTGTTTGAACCCCCACATCTGGACAATCTGATTGAAGGTAGGTTTTATTTATCTATGTTGTAACATGTTGTCACATACCAGGAAAAAAATAACGCTAACAATGGACCATGAAGTGTCCCAGTAAGCCTTTCCAGTAAGAGTGCACAATACAAAAGCCCTGAACCTGGGTCACCTAAACGGACAACAGTTTTCAGTAATGTTATCTAAGGTTACAGTTGTGCTTTTCATGCTTGTAATGACATGTTGAAATATCTGCTGTGATGAAATGGTCTTACAAACCTCGGTGTCCTCAAGTGGATGGGTTTTCATCAGACTGAGAGTTGAGAAAGTCAGTGTGCAAAACACATGAATATCTGTTCAGCTGCTGAGGCCAAAAAATATATATAGATACTTTGTGTTTTACAAAGACTCACAATCCTGTTGAATTCTCTCATATGAAATATTTTCTATATTTTTCTAATACTTTCTTACATCTAGTAAGTGTTTGGTCCCCTTTTACATTGCACATAGATGATCTTCCAATGCTGCAACTCATTACAGTGCAGCAGGTACAGTAATCTATTGTTCTGTGCCTACACATCTGAAAGGCTTTTGTCAATCTACTTTGCTGCTTTAAATATGATTCATTCAACACTTGCAAGGTGAATTACTCGTTGTTGACAAAAAGATGCAACATTAGGTAAATCCAATTTACCTGAGGTAACATAACATTTGATGCTCCCCTTTTGAAACTGTGCCCTTGTGTAAATACTTTGGCTTCCAGCCCCGGTTCGAGTCCCGCATCGGACGGCCTTTGCTGCATGTCATTCCCCCTCTCTCTGCCTCCCCATTTCCTGTCTCTCTACTGTACTATCAAATAAAGGCATAAAAAAGCCCAAAAAATATACTTAAAAAAAAAAATAAATAAATAAATAAATGCTTTGGCTTCCAAGTGCATGCCAATTTATCTTCTAAGCAAGAAACACAGGGCGGAAACTAGGTATTTATCTCAGAATGAAGTCCTATTTCACCCGTGGAACTAAGAAAAAGTTGGTAGCTGCCATCTAGTGGTGTAGAACTATAGAGACGTAATTTCTCTGTTACTTCACTGTTCATTTTAACATTGTCAAAATGGAACCTTAAAATCCTTTACTGGCCTTAATGCTTACACCCATCATGGTGTTTTTATAGGAGGAAGCCACTGGTAAGCCTTTATTTACAAGAGCAGCTTATCTTTCAGCAGCTTCCACATCTCTCCTTGTATTTACTTACTCCACCAATGTCAAACTACTACTACTGCTCTTGTCTGCACCAAAGGTAAAACAGAAGAAAGAACAGAGAAAAAGTTTCCATATGAGTTGAGCTACAAAAAAAACTTATTGCAATCACATAAAATTATTTTAAAACATAACATCACTGACACTTTATTGATTGATATGGGCATATTCCAGTGGTTTGAGAATTTTAAAGTAAATTATGTATTTGTAGTGCTTTGTTAATAGGTTTTATAATTGATTCAAAGAAATTATAAAATGTAACGTTTATCTCTCAAAATGTTGTTCTCTACACTCTCAGGTCTATAGACTGGTCATAAGGAAATGTGTTAATCTAACCAAACCATGTAGAGACGTTGAACGTACACTCGTAATGACGACATCTAGTCTGGTGTTGTGATTGGCTGAACGGCCTGTCACTCAACCGAAAGCCCAGAGGAGGAAGTGGCGGGACAAGACGTAAGAGGAGGGACATGGTGCTCTCATCATGGCGGGATGCATGAAAATGATAAACGGTTTCAAGTCTTCAAGGGCTAAATTAAAGGTTTTCATGGTGCTGCTTGTCTGTTTACCTAAAACCTCACTCCAGGATACAGGTAAGAAGCAATGTTACACTGTAATAACATAGACTTTAATTTAAATGATACGTATTTTAAATAAGTAACATTGCTCTGGCTAACCCCGGCTAGCTTGTTTTTGGTCTTTGCTGCAGTTAAACAGTAGTTACTTTATGTTAAGATAATTTATATATCCTCATAGCTCGGTTACTTCTGGCTGTCCTCTGATTGATACTCTGTATGAAGGACAAACTTAATGTCATTTGGCCATGTCTTTTATTTTGCTGTTGTAGATTTGCTGAGCACAAATCTGCTTGAGTTTGCGACTCGTCCTCATTTTATTTTTAACGTACCGGTACTAATAATAAAACACCTCCTCAGTCCTCACTGATCAGGAACGTGTTTATATACACAAGCTAAAACTATTGCAGTCTAATTCAACTTTCCTGCAATAAATCCTATCCTCACGAAAGTCTCAGTGTTCAGTCTTGGTTTTGATTTTGGTTTTGGTTGAAACTGTGTTAGAGAGGTGCTGATTCAACTTTATATCCATGATTTAGGGGTTGCAGTTTGTGGTGCTGTTGAACTGTATTGCATTAGTTTGATTGGCGTTCCTATTATTTTGTCTACCCCATTCAAATCAATGAGGGTAGGGTAAACAGCAGACACACCTCCTTGTATTATGCAATACAGTTCACAACAGCACCACAAATGTGATCAAATGATCAAACAGTTGAATCAACACCTCTCTAACACAGTTTTAATACAACCTGAACATTATAACATCCACGAAGGAGGATTTTATTGCAGGAGTGGTGTATTTAACTGCATTAGTGTTAGCTAGGTTAGCTAGCTCCTATTAAACTGACAAGTGAGTGTATGTGCAGCTACAGCAGCTCACAGGATATTAAACTGAGTGTGAAGGGAACAACCAGGGGATAAAGACAGTTCTGATAGTCTTTGTTCAGATTTCAGTCCTGTATGAAGTGAGTTATTGGGTCGACGTTATCTTTAGGAAAAAGTTTTAAAGTTTGTTGTAAGTAAACATAAATAAAGCAAACTGCACTGTATATAGCGAGTTAGGGAGATATACAGTTGCATGCCAAAGTCTGGCCACCTGGTTCCTGTAGCAAGTTAAATACAGTAGGCAATATTCATTATTCTTACTAGTCTAACTTACAGTTTGGTTTGGTCACAAACCATTCTTCATTGAGATAGGCTAGCTTAGGAAGTAACATGTGATGCAGTCTCAGTGTTACATGTCTGCTTATCAAACCCAGGTAACAAACATCCAATAATTGATCTGCTGGATGGAGAGCAGTCTGTTTTGTCAGGATCCAACCGGTTCTGTTACAAAAACTCCATAGTGCCAAGCTGGAGGCAAACATGGACAAGAATTCAGGTAAGTTAGATGAACTCAGAGTGTGAGTTTTTTTTCTTTAACTGATTTACTCACAAAATGAGAGATAAAAATATGAGGTAATGTTCAAGAAAAAGTGATGTTATCACAGCTCCTTCTCTGTCAGTCTGGGTATTTTGGGGACAAATTCTAACTAATGGGCAAATGTGGTTTAAAGCTTTACAGTTCCTTAAGGTCTGTTATAACTGAAAATTTCTGACAGATCAAAGTGTGGAGTTCAAGCGTGTTCAAGGTGGAAACTGTGGAAGGTGAGGAGGAGCTGCAGGAGCTGGACCGCTTCAGTTTCTGGGGCTGGTTTCAGAGCTTGCTACGTGAACGGCACAATGAAACCACAATTAACATCAGCCTGTTCAGCAAGAAGACATGCTTCAAGATTGATCCCAGTGAAAGAACTCATTACACTGTCAAACCTGTCCGCAGTAAGTGGAAGACAAAATCATTTTCTGATCATTGACAGATATTACATGTTTAATATGCTTTTTTTTTTCTTCTTTTTTTTCCTTGCAGAGTTTGATATTTATCTGTTTTTGGTTTTCCTCTCTGGGGCGTTGTTGTTCGTCTTTGCAGACTCACTCAGCAGGTAATTTTTACTTAATATCTGCTTGTTAGGGTTTTTCATAATTATCACATGTTATCAACAATTTTTTTCTCTTTTACACAAAGGAGTCAAATTTTTTTCTACTCTGCTGGTATGAGCACAGGCATGATCGCCTCTCTCATCATCCTCTTCTTCATTTTGGCACGCTTTTTGCCAAAGGTAAGGTACTTCATATTCATCAAATATCTATGACTTTATAGTTTAAATCACTTTGGTCTCTTAATTATCTTAATTACTTTGTGTTTGTTGCTTCCACAGAAAAGCCCTTTCTATTTGTTGATTGTTGGCGGCTGGTCCTTCTCTGTGTACGCCATCCAGCTTGTCTGCAGGAACCTCAACATTATTTTGCGAGAACACTGGCACATGGCATTAGGTACCAACTCATATAAACACTTTATAAAGGTAGTGACTTCGTGGAGTTGGAAACATCAGTCCAAAACAAGGCTCTTAATATAAAAATAAAAAAAATTTGTAAGCTATTTTGAGACCACTGAGTATGTAACTTAGCGTTGTATATTTCTCACCTTGAGACTTAAAAAATAAATTGTGTAATGTTTAAATATACTGGTGTAACTAATGATAATTTTCATTATTGATTAATCTGCCAGTAATTTTCACAATTCATCAATTAATTATTTTGTCAATGAAATATTAGAAAATAATGAAAAATACATATTACAATTTAAAATTCCTTGTCTTTTCCGAATATCAGTCCAAACATAAAGATATTAAGTTTAGGTCTGCAACTAACAATTATTTTCATTACTGATTAATCTTAAGTATGCATGCTTAAATCTACACACAGTGCTCTATCTCCCTCACTTTGAGCCTGGTAATTTGTATCCCCAGAAGACATACAGTACATGTGATGGGTTGCAGGCCAGAAAAATGTGTAAAACATATCAGACAGAATATTGTCACTTTTACAGAGACTGTAAATAACTGTGCAAATTCAGTATGCAGGCTTTGAATTGCAAAGCTCTCCACTATGTTAGTTTTTCAACACTGTGTGAGTCAATGTTTCTGTTTTTCTTTTCTTTTTTTCAGGTTATGTAGCAGTAGTGGGATTCATCAGTTTTGCTGTGTGTTACCGTTACGGTCCTCTGGTGGATGAGAAGAGCATTAACATCTTGTCATGGACGCTGCAGCTGTTTGGCCTGCTCCTGATTTACTTAGGAATTCAAATTCAGCAAGTTGCATTCGCTATCATCGTGGCAGCTTTGTTCTCCAAAAATCTGGAGTACCCAGTCTCTATGGTAGTCATTGCATGGAGGTGGGTGTTTTAAAGCTGACAGAAGGTGGCGTAAGAGCACTGCACTATATTAAAATCTACTCAGTTGGTATGGCATTCCTGACTGTTATTGTATGCACAAGATTTTTTAATAATGCACTAAATTTATTTTTAGATAATTTTTGCTATTTCTTTTAGGAGTCATTTGTTCTTTGGAAAGTCTTACATGATGTCTTCTTATTTCAGCCTCTTAGATTTGTCCACATTGACAAATTAATGAACTACTGAAGCTCATAGCAGTGGTATACAGGAACAGCCTGTGTTATATTGCATTTCCCCAGTTGACATATTCAGTTCACATGATTTGAATTTTTTTGAACACTTGCTGTGTCGCGCAGGAAAATCAGACAGTGGGTTCGCTGGAAGCCAGAGCCACGTCGCCTGTTGACTGAGGAGGAGTATCAGAAAGAGGGGGAGGAAGAGACTCGACGTGCACTGGAAGAGCTGAGGAAGTACTGCAACAGCCCCGAGTTCAGCCCATGGAAGGCAGTGTCGAGGCTTCAGTCCCCGAAAAGGTGCCTGTTGTGATTTTTTTTTTTTTTTCTTTTTATTCCTACGGATATAATTTCAAATGTGTTAAAGACACATGATGTGTTTAACACATGTTTGAAGCTCAGTTCCAGTCTTGGTTTAACAGGAATAGAGAGACACTGCTGATGTTCATGTATGCTTACATTGGGAGCTGGCTAATATGTCACTACACTGTTACTATGAAGAGAAAATATTACTGTCATTCAATTTATTTAATCTGGGTTATTTGACACCAATCAACAGAAAAAAAATGAGACTAGACCATAATACTGACTCACCAAAAGTAGGACCTTCGAGGTACAGTACAAATGTTTTAATACTGGAATCAATTGAAACCCCAATCACTACAGACAGGTGGTCTTCCTTTTACTAATTATATGACTTATAAAACTATTCGTCTGCACTTGTGATAATTTAGGTGTGTCCTAAAGAAGGTGAGAACTTTTTGAACAAATTAACAATAGTTCATTTTGCTCATAAGGACGAGGGCTGTTGATATAGTGACTGACAATGAGATATACCAATCGGCTCATGTGAGAGCCTTACTAAAACAGTGATACAATTTTACTCATTAGTAGTGTCAAATTTGAAGTACATTACAGTAATTGGTTGTAGGTCTTATTTCACTTTTTTGTCAAGGTACATGGATATGAATTTTTCCAAAATACAACATAACTTGTGCTAAGACATTTCGCCAGAAACTAAAAATGTCAACTTCAAGGTGGTGCTAGAGGAAAAGTCAGATCCCTAAAGTGAAAACAATTCATGCTTAAACAGTAACGTCATATTTTTTCACAGAAGTGTAGTCAAATGTCATTGTTCTGTTGTTAATACAAGTGTATTTAACATGTTACACAAACTGTGTTGCTGATACACAATACTTACTATAATCCACAGGTTTGCTGATTTTATCGAAGGGTCACCTCACTTAATGCCAAACGAGGTGTCTGTCCACGCGCAGGAATACGGCTTTGGGGGATCGTTTTTTGAGGATGAATTTTTTGACACCGATGACGAGGAAGAAGACATGATGCCTATGATGAAACTGGAGTGAGAGAGCACAGTGTTGGAGATGCATAAAAACAGGAACAATTCTTATTATTGCCTTTCAGAAAGGTGGTTGGAGAACAGCTCTCCCTGGCTACTGTGCAAGACTGACTGTGAGCAATGTACTGTGGAGGATGGTTTAAGAAAAGCCTGCGTTGTCACCTCAGTCACAGGAGCCACATGGTGTCCTGGCTTTCAACAAGTGATTACTTCCATTTTCTATTTATCATCTGGCTTTCAACAAAAAGTCACTGACAATCACAGGCAGAACACTGAGGTCAGATCAACATAAAAAACTCTATGTAATGTTGTCTCAAAGAATGTGCACTAAAGCCAGATCTCTTCTTTTTAGGGAACAAAGGCATTTGTTAAAATTGAGCTTACAAATACACTGAAACCCCGGTAAGAGGTCAAAGCAGGTCAACATTTCCTGGGTAATGGTAGTTTGAAGTTGTGTCGTCTTTAGTCATTGGATAGAAAAGGTTTTCGTTTTAAAAACAATTGTGTTTACAGCCATTAGGCTCTAAATTGGTTCACTGCAATGAGTGTCCAGATGACGTGTATGTACATCACTGTGATAAGGTCGCACCTCTCTGAACAGTAGCACGATAACGGTGGTAGTTATTATTCCAGCTTTCTGCTCGTGGAGAAAATGTTTGGTCCTGTTTGTGTTCCACATTTTTCCATTCATTTTAATTAACATAAAACAGTGGAGTGTCACAGTATTTTGAATAAAAAAAATTATTTTGAGCTCTGACATGCATGTATTGGTATCATTTTATAAGACTGTTAGGACTAAAAGGTTGGTTAATTTATAATGCACTTTACTAAAATAGGATTTCTTAAGTTAAATTTTACTACAAAACATTTGAGAGGCAAATAATGCAATTTTGACTTCACCACTTTTATCTGTCAGCTATAGGTAGGTCAAAGTTTTACATATAAAATGTTTGATCAGTCTGTAAAATATAATGCATTGTTATAAACTACTTAACAGTTTATAAAGTGCTTTCCATCACCCAGATAATCCAGTAATGTAACTCTGATTGGCCATTTTGCTGCCTAATGAATACTTATGCTTTTCTTTCAGAAAGTTTATTTTGAGAAATTGGTACTTTTACTTACATAAAAATTTAATATTTCTTTCACAGTAAGATGTTCAATACCTGACAAACAACAAATGATTACTTCAATTTTCTATTAATCATTTACTCTATAAGATGCAAAAAAAAAAAAAAACGAAATACAAGAGTTGCCCACAGTCAGAGATGGCATCTTCAAATCATTTGCTTTTTCCAAACTGTCCAAAAAATTGGACAATGGACTTATGAGTAAATAACATATATTTGAAACAAATCCTTGCATTTAGGCTTCATTACTTCCTAATTGTTTCATTGGTGGAGTACATAAAAGACATTGTTATTAAATACATAACCAGTAGGGGGAGGACAATGATCATGAGGTGGAATTTCCACTTTACAAACAGCAGAGGGCTGAATTGCATCAAGCACAGCAATTCCAGAAGTTGCGTTTGATTACTATCACAGTAAATGGTTTGAATCTTCAGGTTTGTAACATGAATCAATCAAAGTAAGCATTATGAATGACATCTTTTGTTTTTCCTCAGTTTCCTGGAATCGCAAGTGGGAAGGCATTTTACTTTGAAAACTCTTTTTTTGAAACTCTTTTTTCTTTCATCCTTTGGGCCTCTATTACATTTAAAATCTCTTGTTTAAATGTGACTTCAATGTAGAAATTTCTGACCTTTCTCATATCTGCACATTCCCTCTGACATGTCCTGTGGTATCTGAAAATCTGTGTCTCAAAAGTTAAAATCTCAAACAAGGTGATGATAAGCGTACATTTGAATTGCATGTGTCATACTCTGAGTCCCTTGTCCTGTGCACTGCATGCCCTCAGTTTAAAATATACTGGCTATATCTAGTACCTCTCATCAAGATTCACTGACTTCATTTCAATTAAAAGTGGAAGTAGAACTGGGGAAAACTGCAGTGGTTGACCTAACTTGTTGTTCAAGTGAGATAGCGTTATCTTAAATCAGGCAGCTCTCAGTATATGTTGGAGAAAAAAAAAACATTGCGACGTCCAGCCCAACTGCCCTCTGCATCCCACCTCTGGCCTCTTAACATTAAATGTTGCAATGGTTTTGTACTCGATTACACAACACGTTTGAAACAGCTGATTAAACTAGCATTATTTGCATGCGTTTCCCAGGCTCAGGTAGGCATATACAACAGTGTAATCACATTCACATGCCACTGCATTTCCTGTGTGCTACTTTCCCAAAACACACGTCACTAATATGGAAACCTCACTGCAATGCAAACATGACCACATTGCTTGAGGAAGGGGGGAATCCCTTGGATATATGAACATATTGCACTGTGACACCCCCACACACACATTGTGGCTTCATGTAAAGTGTCTGGAGTTCCCCATTGCTTACAAACTAGACCACAACTGATCAATTGATTCTTTAAAACTCCACGAAAAAGGATTTTGGCAGTCTTCCTACTCGAGCGTGTGAAACAAAGATAAGACAACCATGTGTGCACATCATGTAGCTGTCACTGCTAATTTTATAAACAGGAAAAGACATCCAGATTTGAAATCAAACAGTAAATTATATAATTATGTGTATCATAGCAAAACAAAGACTGCAGGGTTTAGTGTAGGCAAGTATATGCATGCTGCATGTAATTCCTTCATAGTAAATCAAGAAAAAAAAGCATGAAAAAAAGGAAATTTGAAACTATCATTAAGAACCTGATAACTAGACACTGACAGTTGTACTGTAACAGAAAAGCTGAGACAGAGTAACAAATATACATCACAATCAATCGAAAGCAGTGCAGTTCAAATTTTGCTCTTAAAGACAATCAAAGTGTCTGGCTTTTGACGAACATACATCAGAAATGTCAGTAAGGAAGAAATTTACTTTCAGCAGTGGTGCATTTACTTTTCTTTCAAGCTGCAAGAGGCAGCAAAAACTGCAACTTCAATATATTACTCCACACAGTCTGTACAGTTAAGACAAATTGAACTGGATCTCTCCTCCTCAAACTCTAAACATAAAATAGTTCAACAGAAACAAACAAAAAAAAGTAGTCCAGTGTTGGTCCTTAAAATCCAGTGTTCAGTCAGTTCTCAGTATTTATTGATCCCAAATATCCGCACTCCATGAAATTGAGGCAACTTTGGGAGGAGGACACTAAGGAGGGAGCTTGTGTTGATCAGGAAATGTGTGGGATCATATTTTGTGTAGAAACTGGCAAGAATATACCTTTAGAGAGAGAGAAGAATATTGTCAATGTAGCACCAATACATCAGGATCAACATTTATGCTGAGGCTTTCACACCAAACGGATACATGACAAACACTGAGGATCAAGTATGTAGGCAACAGTGAAAATACAGTCCACAAGTAACCAATACCAATTGAAGTAACACATCAGAGGTTGAGATTTTATTCTGCAGTGCTTTTGGTCCCCATGATAAATGTTTAGCTCTGTGACACTTTCTGTGACAGCTCTCTGAATTTACTGGTAACTTTAAGAATTAAGGCAGAAGGTCTGAAAGAGTAAAAGTCACATTATCACAAAACCATCATTTCACCAAATCTTTCATTAAGTGCATCAGTTTAATCTGTCTGTGCTCAGCTGCTCTGGTGGTGAACTACAGCTGATTATACTGGATGATGAGGTGATGATTCAAGCCTTCTTTGAAAATGAAATTTCCTTCTTAAACATTTGCAGATTGAATTAGCATTTTAAGATTGTGCAAAACATTGTGCAATCAACTGTCGTATTTATTTCACTCAGCAGTTCAACACTGTGACACAAAATCAAGTGTATTGCAACAATCTACTACTACAAAAAGCAAAAACTCATTTAGATTCATTGTCCTGGACACGTAGCATTAGCACAATATCGTGCTGTGTGAAACCATCAAGCTAATATTTTGGATCCCTTTAAAGGATTTGTGTTTTAAAATGAGTCAGCTGAAAACAAATAATAGTGAGCAAAAGAGGTAAATCCACCACCATCATCATAATAAACTGTATATGAGCTGTGTGAGAGCAAAAAACTTCAGTCAGCCTAAAATTGTTCCAAAGTGAGTCGAGACCCGTTCCAGCCAACTGTTCACATATTTAACTACATGCTGATTTCACCATCTTAATGAAAGAGAATCTGCAAACTTCACAGCACTGCAGTTGACCTTTAAATGTAAACACCATACACACTTACAGAACGATTGGTGAGATGGTGAGGAATTTGCGCGAAGATGTGAACTGGACACCGTAGTCCATCTGTTCCCAGTGCGTAAGAAGACGAGCTTTCCCTTGGTCTGGTGTCTCAAAGGGAGTTCCCTTCACTGTGTGTAGAAACAGGTACATCACCTTAAGAGGAGAAACCACACAGCAGAGAAGCACGAACACTGTTAGCCACAAAGACAAATAGGTTTCCCCCCAGTTTATACTTTCCAAAAACCAATCCTCCACAGAAGCTCATCTGAATCATTATCTGTCTCAGGGACCCGCTCCAACCAACAGGATGTAGACTTTACACGCAAACTCTCTAGATCAACAGCTACAAAGATGTTGCATTTACATATTGGTTTGCACCATAATGATTTATAAAAGTAGCTGCAGCAAATCAATAATTTGAATATTTTTATAATTGTTGATGATAAAAACGAAGAACAAAGTATTTCACATCATTTTACTGCATCAACAATAGAACATACAACAATAATAACATGTAAAAATAGGTTTCCTCAGTTTTTTGTGGCTTTTTAAGTTTTCAAAAGTGGTAGTAAGAAAGCTGCTCTACAGAGCTGATCATTTTTATAGTGAAGTGGGAAAATGTAATGTGAAAGAATTGAGTCAAATCTAAAAATTTCTGATGAATAAAAAAAAACATAGGAATGTCTAATCATCACACATGCAAAGATCATATAAAAAATCTAATAAATAAATAAATAAATAATAAGGAATAGTTTGACATTGTGGGAAATATGCTTATTTTCTCTCTTGCTGATAGCTGAGAAGATCAATACCATTCTCATATCTGTCCCTTACATATGAAGCTGGAATCAGGAGATGCTTAGCTTAGCTTAGCATGGCCATGAGTAAATGTAACCAGCATCTACCAGCAACTCTGAATCTTAAAATCTCTTCATGCTAAGCTAAGTATATTCTGTTCCTTCATATTGTTGTAGTTCAGATACAAGAGTGGTATCCATCTAATCAGCAAAAAAACCAATAAGCACATTTCCATAAAGGTCAAACTTTACCTTTAACACACAGCAGTCCTGCTCATTGACATTAATTGTCCACAATGTCTGATACACCAAGAGATAACATATTAGCCTAAATATAGGACAACCCCCCCCCCCCCCCCCCCCCCCCCCTTTTTTTTGAGGATAGGAAATACTTTCACACAGGAGATACATTTACACTCGTCCTATCAGGAAATTTTCCCTGAAATAACCTTAATCTAAGAAGAAGAGAGTCTACATCACTGAAGTCCGCCGAGCTTTAGCATTAGGGCTGTCTAACTCTAAAACACTTTCTCCATTCAAAAAGAATATTTGTTTTGGTGAATATGTAATTCAAGGCTAGTCCTTGAATATGAGACAACCTCCACTTTTTCTACAGTACTTTCCAGAAAAAAATATTGTTTCAATTGGAACAGACTGTATTATGGAGGATTGATAACATTGTCAAATTTTAGTCAAATTTAATGGTATATATTGTCCTACCCTAAAAATAAATGTGTGTTTCAGATATGTAATAAATCCTATATAACCTCGAAACAATTCATAAAATGCTCTTGAAAGATGAACTCAGTTTCACATCAACTTGACAACTGTCTAATTGCTCAGGTTGTGAGAATTTCTGAGCCGGAAAATGCTCTACACCACCTGGAACAAAGAAATTGTAATTCAATGCAGTTGCTCATATTTTTTCATCATTTTGACTGACCAGGTTGTGGATGACATTGGTAAGGGTCCAGACAAGTGGCACAGTGAAGAAAGGTATGCTGAGAAGGACGACATGCAAGACAACTGTCAGGAGCAGGTAGGTGAGCCATATCCCTCTGCTGTTCATCACCCGTGTGTTGGGGTTCACCTCGCTGTGAGCTACGCCCACATTCATCTTGAATACAGAGAGACACACAATGAAAGAGTTCAGGAGGCTGAAAACAAAGGTCTGCAGTTTCTGCAGAGGTACCCACTGACCTTTTAATCCCTTGTGACGCTTGACATCCAGCTTCTAAAACAAGCTAGCAAGCAGACAAAATTTTAAACCGCAGCATTTCCAATGACTATAACCATCAGAGAGGCAGTAAAAATGTACTCATGGAAATCATATTTTTTCCTTCTAAGTCTGTTGTAGCAGATATTTTATTCATTTATATACAAGAAAACTGTCATGTTAATTTGAGGGAACCAATTCACACATCTGACCATTATTTGTCTTCAGTTAATCAGTCACTTCTTAGCTTGATTTATCATTTGGTCTCTAAAATGTCAGAAATTAATCAGAAAAGCCCATCACAATTTCCCAAAGCCCATGTTGATGTCATCAGTGTCTCGTCTTATCTGTTCAATAGTTCAAAACCCACAAATTCAATTTACTATCATATTAGACCAGGAAAAGCAGCAAATCCTCACAGATAAGAACTGGAAATAGAGAATGTTTGGCATTTTAGCTTGAAAAAACTGCAATGATTAATCGAATGAATCGGATGAGTCGGTAATCTATTGGTAATTAATGGATGAATTAAGAAATGTACACAGTTATGTGTTAGTTTAGTTACCTAATTCTGTATCATATTTTGGTCTTTTGTAAGTGGTAATGGAGAAGAAGTTCTCTGTGGTCATTCTACATACATTTGTGTGTCGACAAGAGCTGAAATCAACTACAGCTGTGATGATTGGTTAAAGAAATATGCAAGGGTTTTGATGTACACTATGAAATGTAAATGTTTTTAATTGGGGGCCCATATATTTTTGTTGGTGGGCCAGATGTGGCTCATGGGCGACTATTCCAGCACCACTGCTGTTAACGATTAAAAAAATAAATAAAAATCGCATCTTTAAAACAACTGAGGTAATGACCCCGCCCGTCTGAGCTGTTCTGGGTGATTCAACACGCGCTTCCTCTCACATCACTCAGCGACAACTAGCCGCAACATTCAAGCACTAGTCCGAACAAACAAAACAGTCAAGACGTAGAATTAAAGTTAAATTTTGATATATTCTTCTATGACATGACAGCAACTGTTCACACAATGCCCACACCTTTTAAACGTAGAGTAACAGTTAACGTTAGGTATTACAACGTTCGCCAGCTAGCTAACAGTTGCTATCCACAGGTTGATATGCTAACGTTACTTCAAAATCAATGACGGTGTAGCGGTTGCAACGAGAAGTTAGTAATGATGGGGTTAAAAGCTTCTCTCGAATTGTGAGCAACCTGTCTGGCTCCTGTGGCATTTCGAGGTTTAAAACTTAACATTTCAACGGAGCAAACTGTACCTTCCAGCGTTGTCGTAGCTCACCAGGAAATTCCTTGTTTTTTCTTTAACCCCGCCTTCGTTAGGTTCGGGCTGGTTCCTCTGCTGCGGCGGACATCTGCCAGAAAAAAAGCTACTCTATGTGTCCTCCTGTCCCTAGCAACAGCAGGTAAACAGGTGAGCGGGGGAAACTGCATCTAGTTTTTGCAAAGTACAGTTTGTCCTCCAAGAAATTCTCAGAATGCCCCTGTAGATGTGAGCAATATTTTATTATCAACCATGTGTCAGCACAATACCAGGAGGCATGCGGATAAATGCTTTGACTTTGCTATCAAGCTTTCACAGCTTTTATCCATCTTTCAGATCAGCTTTTAGAAGACTACATTGTAGTCCTTTTGATTAACAATTAATTGTTTAAGTCATTTTTTATTAGCAAAAATGCCTGGTAGCCTACCAGCTTCTAAGATGTGAACATTAGTTAGTTTTATTTATTAGTTATCCAGTGTCTATGGTAATGAACTCAATATTTTGGGGTTTTTAACTGTTGGTCAGACAGGGAAGGAAGGGATTTGAATACGTCAGCTTGGGCTTCAAGGGAAAATGATGGGCATTTTCACTGTTCTCTGACATTTTACTGACTAAACAATCAATCCATTATTAAGGAAAATAACTGTATTGATATTGAAAACAACCATCGGTTGCGGCCTTCTGTGATGGAATAATATTGCCTTATCATATGTTAATTCCTTGACACATTGAAAAAAAGGAAAGCAATTATTTAAAACATATCTTAACAACAGAAGGGCACAATACAAACTAAAACAATTAAGGTCCTAAAACTAGATTGTGACAGAGTCTCTATGCTGAACCCACTTGGAATTTTCAGATTCAAAATGAGCATGAATTTTTCTTCTTTTTTGTATTCATTGTGTGAAGCCTTACCTTTATCCCTCATGACAACTTTTGCTGTACTGCTACAGCCCAGGGACTTTGTGTTTCTATATCACTCATATCACTCAAAGTGCTTTACACAAGAAGGGTGCAGGAAGTGTCTGAGTGACACCCCTCTCCTGATCATGGTTTATATTGTTTGAGTTTTGACCAGAGAGAAGACCATCTGACAATTTCAATTTCACTTTAAATGCTGAAGTTTGTAAGGCCAAACAACCTCCAGTTGTAATTCATGTCAAAGAATAGGCCTATAAGTTGCAATTTTTACAGTGTACTACTGCAATTTTTACAGTTATACTAAATATAATCAACGATGTAATATTGTAGGTTAAGACAAGACTATTGATCGCTACTCAGCAATATCTAAAGTCAGTAAAAGTAGCCCCACTTTTATCTGCTGCAACATTGAAGTGATGTACATATTAATGCATCAGTAAGTATAACCCTGAAATATAATGAGTACTTTAAGTTTTGGTAGCCTACTTAAAGCATAGTTTGATGTAAACTTGTTTTACTTGTAACAGTATTTCTACATTGTTGCATTGCTAATTTTACTTATGGAAAACCTCTAAGTACTTTTCCCAATACTGTTGAGAAATGTGATGAAATGGTATTTTAAGTGTTCATATCTGACACTTTTTATTATTGTGCAAACAGTCCAAAGGTCAGCAAACTGAATGGCATATAGTAGTGGTCAAAAGTGGTTTGAAACCAGTGTTGGAAAGTACTTAAACAGTAAGGTTTTTTTTTTTTATGATATTTTGTCTGTATATCGAAACCCTGATGCAATGTTTTTCTCTGTGCCATTGAGTTCCATTGTTGTCCAAAAAGTTTACTGGGTGACAAGTTCCTTCATTAGAATAAAGGTGGGCTTTCATGGTTATTCTGAGTTAATACCATGTATACTGTCTTGCTGCTGTATATAGTCACCAAAGCACCAAATCCATACCTGAAAATAGCCCTGAACAAATGCAGTATTTACTTTATGCTACTTTATCCCACTACTCAAGGCTCTATTACCAGGCAAATGGGCCTCAGACCCGACTGGGCCTTAAAGCCCCATGTTAATTGCATGTCTGCTGGTTTTAAAAATTTGATTATTTGCAAATTTTTTAGGGAATTTGTACTTTGAAAATACAATGTCAACTAAGACAGGTCCTACATTATTTGATAATTTTGTGTCCATATTTTGTAGATCAAAGTCTAGTTTAAAGAGATTTATTATTTATAGTACAAATAAAGTTGTTGAGAATAAAGACTCTTTCCGGCATGGGAATACTGGTTGAATGGGAAACTGAAGGTGACAAGGTGTATACAGACCACACTGCTCAGAGGGCAATAGGTGAGGGGTCAGTAAGAGCATGTTTTGGCCTCACGGCTAAAGGTTAAACTGGCCATGCCTCTACTTCACTATAATTCATCTCAGGATGTATGTAGTTTTATTTCAATATACGTATATCATATGTACATTTTCTCAAAGCTCAATAAAGAAACTGCATGTGGATAGAATAACCAGATGGCAATGTCTGTTGTTTTTGAATTTATCCAGTGAAATAAAAACCTGACAGATCAAGATTTCTCATGACATAGATGCAACAATCCTGTTATTCAAGTATTGCCATAAAGCAAAACTGCTCACTGATTTTTGTAATATTGCATAACATGCCCCAAAAGAAACAGTGGTATTAAAGGGGTAGCTTTCACTCTATATTGGGGTGCATAAGAAATCTTTGGTTGTTGACACCTGACCCCCAGACTGAACGTTATGTCTGTGCATCAGGAAACCTCTGGCCCCAGCTTTTTACCCTGAGTGGTTTAAAATTCACAAATCAAAAGCAATATACACTTGAACAACACTGTTCGTAATCAATATAGAAAGATTATGAAGCCAATTTGTTGCAGTGCAGATCATTATTGTGGAGCTCACAGATAAAATGATGTTGGTTGCTCTTTTAGCCTTTGAGCGAACTCATCCTGAAGTATAACTAAACAGGTTTTTCTGGTGTAGAAGCTGAAATAAAGAGTAAACAGTGAAAATCTATAGACTTGATGACTGCCCGGCAGTAGCAGCACTGAACTGTGTTTAAACTAAGATCAAATCTTACTTAAGAGCACTAACTGTTTAATGAAGCAATAAACTCAAGCATGGAAATTCATTCATGAAATAAATTCAAGTCATGAGTTCTGACAGGGTGAATCACTAATACACGGGGAATGAAAACAAAAACATGCACACTGTTACTGGCATGCTGGGATGTTTGCTTCCCGGTAGCATGAGCAGCGTGTAAATAAATTAAATGAGGAAGTGATGTCAAATTCACATTAGCAATGACCCATGGATTACATGTGTGGGGCAGCATGCGGAACTTAGGTTTGCTGAGTTCGTAATTTCTTGAAACATCAATTTTATACTGACATTTTATATTGACATGTATAGTGCTGTGGAAATGTTTTATGCCGTTTTATGCAGTGCTTCAAACAAAGTGCAGTAAAACAAAAATCAAATGTTGAGATCAGGGCTCTGAAGGGGTCACCGATCAGACTCCTCCCTAACTGTATTGCAGGATGAATAAAAATCTGACGTGAAATGACATCATAAAATTTCACAAGTGAGTTACTGTAACGTCATCCTCACACAAACTGTAGAGCAGTACTGACGGGCACATTGCTTCTCGTGTTGATAACATAATAAACCTTTCTCATTGAGAAAGACCTTCCCTACTCTACCCTTGGGGTGATTACTACATTTACTTCACTGTGACCTTCAAAGATCTAAAGCAAGTTTCAGACTTCACTTCTAACAGTTTTTTCTGTTCAATCAGCATTTCAGCTTCACAAAGCAGCTAGTTTGTCTTGTTACATGCTTACTTTGATATTGCTCTTGTTCCTTCATTGCAGACTTGTTCCTACTATGTATGCATTTATTTCCTTTTGTATGTGCATTTTATTTGATCGTACATCATTATCCTCTTACCTTTCTTGGGAAGCACTTGGTAAAGTCGGTTTTTAGATAAGAGCCAAATAAATAATTTCCTCCTTTACTGTCATGGTCATGACACATATTCTGACACTTCACCAGCAGGACAAAGACAGGATTCATGTGGGCTTAATATGATGAGAGGTTGAATTCATTCTGGATATTAAGTCACTCTGAGAACAAACATCCTTGTTGAACAATCCAGTGCCTTTACACTGAGCTCAATGCTACTTCCTCTTCCCCTTTAAACGTGACACCTTCCTTTTTTCCCCTTGTAATTACTAAGACTATACTGTTGCACCATCAGGGTGCAAAGAAGCTCAAGAGAACACATCTGTGATAATAGACACACTGACAGGGAGGAAGTTTGCCGGAAGTTGTGGATCTCCGCAGGGCAGCAGGAGTGTTTTAGGAAAGCACAGCTTCCTCCTTATCTCAGCACATTTGTCTGGGTGCTGTTTTGGAAATTCATTGAAACAAAAGAAGAGTATGACAGTGCAGGTACCTTTGTAACTTTCCTTAATGTGGAATAATTTATCATGACTGCTTTATGTGGATGGAACAATCACTATATATATATTTAAATGCTCATTTATAAACAACACATAATAATGATATGTTTGATGATTGTTTATTAGGGACATTGGATATTTTCTGCATAAAACATGAGAGATAAATACATAAGACATACATAACAAGCATAAATTGATTTAGTTAAATATCAATAAATAAATGCAATAAATATAGTTTAAATAAATACATTAGATCATAATTCCATTGGAAATACATGGCAGAAACCAGAGTGGAAACACTTCTAGCTTCATGATCAGCCACTGAGTGCTGTACCAGATGCTTTTGATCAATGTGATCAAATACAGGATTCTTGTACAATTCACAGCTGCATGTCAGCGAACACGAAAACATTTAATGCTTCTGTTTGCATATCTGAGCGGAGCCCTCCGCGTGATGAGCCGGATCCCCGACGGCAAAGACACGAGCGGTGAGGATGGAGAAGGAGAAGAGTCTGTCCATGGTGTATTGGCAGAGCAGAGCCTCCTTCCAGCGAGCAGAGGACCCAGAGGACTCAGAGGACTTTTCTTTGTTGTGGGACTTCAGTAGAATTAGAGAAGAAGAAAAAAAACATTAAACATGAATATCTGAGCCATGAGCCAACAAAGTCTGATGATAAAACACACCTTTTAATGCAAAGTCATATGAGGCTAAAGCATGAAAATGACACCTGTCTCTGCCAAATCCTTGTTGGACTTATAATAGAACTGGTCTTACCTGTTCGTGATGCATCCCTCCCTTCGTCCCCACACATCTTCTCATGTCTTTCTGCAGCTTCTTCATCACTGGTTTCACTTCGCTGGCAAACACTGAGCAGCTGCTAAATTCAGCAACATCATTCACAGCTGACAGGTAGCTCTCGAGGACTAGGAGTATCTTTCCAGTACAAGGCTGAAAAACGAGAGAGGAACTTAAAAACCACTTTCTTTTCAAGTTGCACTTATCCTATTAAGCATATTCTCATGCCACAGTCATTTCCACTGATACAATAGGCATACACTGACATTAATGTCGTGTTTCTTGTTCGTATTGTAAGTATTTGTTGCTTACCACAGATTCATGTCTGAGTGTCCCAGGAGCACACTTGTCTCTGGACTCCATCCACTCAAGTGAGATGTCGAAATTTATCACATCTTTGGATCCATTTCGTGCCTACAGACCATTTGAGACAAGACATGCTCAGTACACCTCTTTGTATAAAATAATCAAGACATAGAGCAATAAATTCCGGTTAATACATCAAATTTAAAGCGAAATATTCTTAATGATGCCAGAGTAGCCTACATCTAATATAATTTGCTATATTCCAGCTGCTGTATGACAGTTATGTCCGATATTTTGGGTGTATTTTTGCATTAATAATTCCAAACATATCTATTCTCAAATAAAAAAAAATAAAAAAAAGTAAAAGAAAAAAAGAAACACTTACCTTGACTGATACAGCTTTGGCGATGCGATTAAGCTCCAGAGAGCTGTGCTGTACAGCCGCACATGCATCTTGCTGCACGGCTGGGGCGCAGGATGCAGCCGTGAAAAGCATCAAAAGAGCAGCGCAAGTCACGAAAGAAAAATTCATTGTGGACTGTGGTGAGTTGGGTCCAGAGGCTCCTGTTGTGCGCTTGTCCCTGTGAATGATGAGTCCTCAAGGTCCGGCGCGGCTTTTAAGTGTTTTTGAAAAGCGCCAAACCGGACTGTGACTCAGTGCAGGGTTTTCCTGGGCATCCCTCACGTGAGTTCATGCCGAGTGCAAATCAGTAAACACGTAACACGCGGGCAGGAAGACTCAGGAAATGGTGTTTGGTTAATATTAGGTCACACAACAACCTCATTATATTTAGGTGGTTGTTAATAAATATAAAAAGAAACAAGGAAAAAAAAAAACTTGACTCGCCTGTTGTAGCCTAATCACAACATGTGAAACAATAAACAAAGTTATCTATATTTCAATAAGATCAACATTTGAGCTGATTTAATCACTTGATATCTGAAATGATTTAGATGTGAGTGTGTTGTGTGTGATAGACAAAACCAGTGAGAGTAATAATTCACCAAATTACCAAGATGTGGTTTAATCAAGTTTCACATTTATGGCTGTCCAGGGGAAGTGAGATTAACCTTTACATTTCGGGGCGATAATCAACTGATTGGACAAACTTTCCATCTGCCCCTGTTCTCTACCAGAGAAAAACCTTTGCATTTCAGCTGAATTTTTTTCTTCGGAGAACTGATAAGGGAAGGCATAAGATGTGGTCACACTTCCTATACTTTTCCCATTTATGTTCTGTTATTTTTTATATAGAAATAAAAATATACCTGTAACTAAGGGTTTGTAATGACTGCATTATTGACCAGCCGGTACGTCATTTAGCCTATTTATTTATCCATCTAAAACGTTAGAAGCTAGTTCAAATTAACACCAAACAATGCAGGTAGCTACTGAATTTAAACAAAAAAATACTGGCTTTATGTTATGAATTCAATATTGTGAATTACTATTAACCTCTAGCACTCTCCCTCCTTTTAATTAAATGTTTACATTATTACCATTTTAATGCATTTGTCTGTCATCCTGTTCATTGTCCTTGAAATACCTCATTTATGAATCTAACTATATTGTACACTCTCAAAATATTAAATAAAAAAGAAATGTAGATACTACTTTTGATGCTCAAGTGTATGTAGTTTTTTGGGTAGGGGGTCCCCGGGCAAAAATAATTATGTGGACCTCTCACTCTCTTTGTTGCCTTAATTACACATCAGAGCACATGGCAGACTCTCAGCTCAATTGTCAGACAAGGTCCGGGTATCATCAGATAATTTGTCATTCATTTCTAATTTAAAAAGAAAAAAAACATAAATCTGTTATTTGTTTCAAAACCAAAACAGATAAACTGTTTTTTTGTGTCGAAAACGAAAAACCAATAAAAATCAGTCAGTCAGTTTTTGGTTTTTGGTAATTCCTTTTATCATTATTTTGTTTGAAACCAAAAACCATATTCACGTGGTTTAATTTGATTTTTAACAAAAAAAAAAAAAAAAACATACCACGTGGTTTATTCCTTTTTTTGTTTCCAAACAAAAAGCCAGAAAACCAAATTCAACAAATGTTCCAATTTCGGTTTTTTGCAAATTCTTTTTTTTTTTTCATTTCTCATTTGTCAAACAGTAGAGCTGCGGACAGACAGGAAGTGAAGTTTAAAAAAAGTCAAAATAAAAGCTAAGAGGACATAAAAGTGTGACATTTAGCAAGCACATGATCACCAGGGTAATGTTAGTAGATATATATAAGAATAAATTAATGAATCAATAAATAAATAAATAAATGCATTCGTAGGCTACACAATGAAATATCTTATAAGAAAAGTTTTCACCACAGCTCACCCGAGGCTTTAGACAACACTATTTGTGAAGGACCATACAAGCAAATTCCATATATAGGCTATTGAATCACGCTACGCAACTAAATAATATATCACACACTTTTTTGGGTAAAATATATTAAATGTCAAAATAATTAAAAGAAAAAACAATAGAAAACATTTAATTGTGTAGCCTATGTAGGCACTTATTCATTCATATTCAAATTGTACTTGAGTGGTGCAAATTTAATCAAATCGTGTAGACAGAAATCATACGGAGTAAACCAAAAACAGTGTAGCTGCTCTTGAACGCACCACTATATGGTTTTTTCCCTGTGTGTGTTATTGTTGTGAGTGAAGTGAGCATGGACTCCTGTGCGGTAAATCGTATTTCAAGAATAGGTTGGTGTAAACTTTGCATCGACGTTAAGACTCTCCGTCTTTGAAACTAAGTGACACATAATCTTCAGGAATATGGCTATTTTTGAGTAGAATTTGAGTTTGTGTGGCCCAGTTTAGCCACAACAGTCTGCTGTGAAACGATGCTATCGTTAGCTAAGTTAGCTAAAGTAAACGGCATCTAACTAGCTGCCCGCATACCATAGTAAGACACTGCTGCTGCAAGTGACGAAACATTGGCGTATCTTTAGTACAGATTTCACTAATTAACACTGTAGGTTTAGCTGTGGAGCATTTGCTAGCACTTAGCTTTAACGTTGGCTTCCGGGGCTAGCTACTGCTAGCCAAGCCAAACCTAGCATTAAAACATGCCTGAAGATACGAGCTGATAGATAGTTTGACTAATAATGAGAAATATTAAATGACATTTGTTTATTCGCCAGGGTGGTACTAGCCCCAGTTCGGGTGGTAATAGTATTCACAGAAGTTGCTATTCCTCTGCAGGTTGATTTAGCTGTACTCATGATGAACTTTGACGGTCTCGACGCGGGGATGGGTGAGTACCCCCCCAGCCTTCACGGTACTCTGGAGGCGGGTATGGAGCCATCCATGGACCCCCACCTTAACCCCAACCTACTGCAGGGTGTGGAGCTTGATCCAGAGGGGTTGGCTGTGACAGTCCCCGAGCCAGTGCACCTTATGGAGGGGATGTTTTCTGAGCTCCACAGTGTAGTTTCAGAAGTTGGCATCCCAGTCACTGCAACCCATTTTGATCTTCAGGAGGAAATGCTCTGGATGGGAAACCACAGAGTAAGATCCCTAATTATTATGGAGTATAGATTGCTTCTGAGGCATGCATGTTGTCACCAGTTCAATGAAAATTCAGCAATACTTTTCTTCTGTTTATTCCCTTTATTTTTCTCTCCAGGGTCATGTAACCTCATTCTTTGGACCTACAATGGGCCGGTATTCTTCTTTCCAAGTGCACGCAGCAGATGACATTCGACACATTCAGAGTTTGGAAACAGGCGTGCTGTTTCTCTCTAAGTGCAACCTGAAATGCTACACCCGTGGGGGCCTTGTCATGTTTGATTATCCGTAAGTGTCACTAAACAAATGTCTGAGACTGAGTGCAGACAACCACAGCTGTAAAATTATTTTCATTTTTCATTTAAGTAATTGATTAAAGTTCATGATTATTTTAATGTATGTGTGCAGGATGGAGGAAGCAGCTGATATGCATAGTCTCCTCATGACTGACAACAATATGTTACTCATGGGCGGATTACAAAACTATGTGGTTGAAGTTGACTTGAATACTGTTCAAGAAACTCAAAAGGTGAGACATTTGGTTTGAATTTATAATCATCCACACATACTTATACCTTGATTTGCCACAAAATATAAGAATAACGCACTTAAAAACAAGTGATTGACTGATTACTTTTTTGTTGCATACTTGAAAGTTCACTGTTGAGGTACCAGGAGTGGCAATAATGCGTCAAACCAGTCGTTTCTTCTTCTGTGGGCACACTTCTGGGAAGGTAAGGATAACCTGATAATCTGTTTGTGAAAGATTTGAAAGTTTTCTGGTTTTCACAACTTTCACGGTCTCCCTCTGTTCAAACCAGGTAACCCTTCGGGACTTGCGTACTTTCAAGTTGGAGCACGAGTTTGACGCGTTCTCAGGAAGCCTCTCCGACTTTGACGTTCATGGAAATCTTTTGGCCGCGTGCGGGTTCTCCAGCCGAGGACTGAATGGGATGGCATGCGACCGTTTTCTCATGGTGTACGACCTCCGCATGATGCGAGCCGTCACTCCACTTCAAGTGCATGTGGACCCCCTCTTCTTGCGCTTCATTCCTACCTACACGTCACGCCTGGCAATCATCTCACAGACAGGTACCAGTCAGTGAATGTGTGTTCTCATTCATACCAATGTTTTTGTCTGTCTGTCTGTCTGTCTGTCTGTTGACTTGGAGAGCGTGGTCAGTAAATGTCTTATGTTAACACCAAGATTTATATTTTAGCATCACACTGAAATAGTGATTACAGTGGAAAGGTTTTCTATTTACATCTACCTGTACATGTTCCTTGGAAATAATTGTCCAGGTTACACATACTCGTTTTGAGGAACCATTTCCACCACAGATTAAATGTTACCTCCTGTTTCTTTCTCCAGGTCAATGCCAGTTTTGTGAGCCCACTGGTCTCGCCAATGTGGCGGACATTTTTCATGTCAACACTGTGGGCCAGTTGCTCATGAGTTTTGACGTCTCATCCAGCAAACAAGCCTTGGCCTTCGGGGACTCTGGGGGGTGTGTGCATCTGTGGTCTGATGCTCCGGAGGTTTCATTTAATGACTACTCTCGGGAGACAGAGTTTGCGCTGCCTTGCCTTGTGGACACGCTGCCTCAGCTGGACTGGAACCATGACCTGTTGCCCCTCTCGCTCATCCCAATGCCGCTGACCAGCACTGAGCCGCTGCTGTCAGACTGGCCCACAGCCCTGGCTACACCCAGCCCCAGGTAATACAGTCTTGTATATTACCCGTAGCTGATTTGCTTATGATTGTTAGTGACGATACTAAATAAAAGTCGGAACACTGATTTATGAATTAACAGTGTGTTACACATGATAAGAGTAATCATCCCACTAACAAGCAGGCCAGGAACCTATGACTGGTGTTTCCCAAATCGAATCTGTACATTTTATATTTAATTGATTCCTTTAGCTGGGGCTTTAATCCAAAGTGACATACAAGTGAATGACAACACTAAAGCTTCATTGCAGTAGGAGAGTAAGGAGTAAGTACATTTGCAATTTCAGACATGCTGAACCTATCGGTGGTTACGGTAACCACATAAATATGTACATTAAATGTACATTAAATGACCTGTCTGGTGATATTGTCTTTGTAGCCAATCTCTGATAATAGCTTATTCCTCTGGGCCATTGACCTTAATTAACGTAAGTGTTATGAGGGTTTCACTGGGTGACATGTTCCCCTTCATTACCCTGAACATGAACGCTGTAGTTTAACTCAAATCTATCACCACTGCACTTAATATGCACCTGCACAGTTCCCATCATATACTCTATTTACTTCTGCTTGAGTAATGGTTTCTCTAAACCATATTGTTAAGCTGATTTAGGCAATAATTCAGCCTTTGTTAAAAATGAAACTATACATTTGTGCCCAGAGATTTACGTCTTCAGTGGGAACCAGTGAGCTTGGGGCAGAGTGCCACAGCCGTGATAAGGAAGTTGGAAAGTATTCAAAGACAGACTAACACATTGTTGGTTTTAGTCTTGTAGTGGGGTTTGTTGACAGTAGCAGAAATATAGAACTGGTGGTGCAACTTGACAATGTGAAACCAAAATATCAAACTGCAGCTGCATAAAAAATGCAGATGTATGATCTCACTCCTCAGACCATAAAAATATTTTGTCACAGTGTGGAACTTGTTAATTTCTCCTTTCTGGTGATATGGTTGAATAATTCTCTTGAAGTGATGTCAGTGCTTTACTCATAGGTCACATTAGGAAAGATTTATGGAACAAATTGAGCGGTCAGAGCGGAGACACATCTCCAATAATTTAATCACATTTTACTACCAACAAGGAATGATTATAAAATCTGACTTGAATTGTTTTTATTTGATTTGTATTTTGCTGCTCAGATTTAATAAAAGTACATTAATACCAGTTTAAGTATGCCCAAATTTGAATGTGGTCTGCCATAGATAGTCTGATTACTCAGTTGGAAACATTGACCAACAGACATTTTTCCTAACCCATTGTCTTCGCTGCTACCATTTAATAAAGGTTTTCATCTAAAACACATGGTTCTCTCCAACAGACGAGCTCCTCCTGTAGACCCAGAAATCCTGCGCACAATGAAAACTGTGGGGTTCATTGGTTACGCAGCCAATCCTCGTACCCGCCCTCGCAACCAGGCATGTAAAAACATACAGTTTACAGTACTGTGCACTAATAGTAAAGAGAGGATGTTTTCAAATACAATACAGTAAATAGTTTTCATTGACTAGTTAACTTCATACAAGTGCAGTTAAAAAAATAGCTTTTGACATAATTCAGCATTTGGGACATGATGAAGGAAACACTAAATAATTGAGTACATGGGCAGATTTCTACAAGGTGTATTTTGGTAACAGCCTTGGCATTGTGTCTTTTCCACTATATTTAGATGCAGACAACATCCAAATTTTGTTGTGTTCAGTGTCATGTTATTAAAAATCAATTTTCTGTTTTGGTTTCAGGTTCCTTATAAGATTAAAGACGTGGAGCTTGATTATGATAATTATAACCAAGTCCCTGAATCACCAATTGGGCGTGATGAAGAGCCACACCTCTACATGGTGCCCAAAAAGTACAGAAAGGTACGATTTACCATATTTTATTGCACCGTTGGTTGATTTTTGTGTTATGATCATTTTTTTTGCTTTTGCTGTGCAACAAAAATAAGTTTTGATTGCTGAACTCTGTATGATGAAGACATCTTTGTGCTGTATCAGGTCACAATTAAATACTCTAAACTTGGACTGGAGGACTTTGACTTCAAACATTACAACAGAACCTTGTTCGCTGGCCTGGAGCCTCACATCCCCAATGCTTACTGTAACTGCATGATCCAGGTGAGCAACTAGGAAGGTTAAGTGTGCTTTTCCTCTTCCTTTGTTCAGTCAAATTTATTCTTGAAATGTTATTTAAAAGTTTTCTCTTACTCATGCAGATTTGTTTGTCTCTGTTTTGTGTTCTCACGTTAGGTATTATATTTCCTGGAGCCAATCCGTTGCCTAGTGCAGAATCATTTGTGCCAGAAGGAGTTTTGTTTGGCCTGTGAGCTGGGCTTCCTCTTCCACATGTTGGATTTGTCACGGGGAGATCCATGTCAGGTAGCTTCTTTTTTTTCTTTTTTTTTTTTCTAAATAACTGTAGGTGGGTGGATGCCTGTGGCAAAGCAGAGGTGTTAAAAACGTCTGCCAAATGAATCACTGGAAATGCAAATGTAAATTTTTATCCACATCTTGTTGTAGCTGCACATTGTCTAATATGCAGATTTCACAATGCCACCTCTCCTCTTTCTTCCTCTCAAGGCCAGTAACTTCCTCCGAGCGTTTCGCACAATCCCTGAGGCATCAGCGCTGGGCCTGATCCTGGCAGACTCAGACGAGCAGACAGGGAAGGCCAGACTGGGCCGTTTAATCCAAAGCTGGAACCGCTTCATCCTCACCCAGCTCCACCAGGAGACACAGGAGCAGGAGGGCCCTCAGGCCTACAGAGGAGCCAGCAGCAGGTCAGAGCAGAAAACACAAACAGATGTCAATATCCCAGTTAGCGTAGAATCAAATAATTCCCTGAACAAAGCCCATTACAGTCTGGAGGTGTTGAGGCACAACGCTTTAAGTTAAGTTTAACTTAAGGGAAATGTGATTTGTTAGTGTTGTTTTGATGATGCATTTCTTGCAGTTCTCTGGGCTCCTCTGGTGAGTCTGCCATTGGAAAATTGTTTGGATGTGAAGTTGAGAACAGCAGCCTGTGTCGCTGTGGCAAGGAGACAGTCCGCTCCTCCCTCACGCTGCTCTTCACCATGCATTACCCTGAACAGAACTCTCAAGGTGAGTTCCAGGTGTGCTTGGACAGTCTTGTGTAGGCTGAGCTGTGCATCTGCACAAAGACAGATGAAATAGCTCTCTGTTTGTTGACACTAAACAACATTAATGTCATTTTGACTCGTCAGAAAAGACAATAAAGGAGTTTGACTTTGCCGAGATCCTGAAGAAGAGCATCTGTCTGGAGCAGAGCACCCAGGCGTGGTGTGAAAACTGTGAGAAGTATCAGCCCACAGTGAGTTACAGCCATCATTCAGACATATCAGCAGTTCATATTAACAGATAATACATTTGTAGTCTGATTTGAATCCATTTTGCATTGTGATAATGTCTTTGTGTACCACTGTAGGTGCAAACACGCAACATTCGATGTCTACCAGATGTTCTGGTTATAAACTGTGAGGTGAACAGTGCTAAAGAGGCTGAATTCTGGAAGGTTCAGGCCGAGGTAAACGGCACTCATTTGGGTTTTATGACAAGTTTCAAATTCACTTGCATTCAATTGCATGTTTCTAGTCACATGAATTGTATAATTATTTTGTTGTTGTTGTTGCCTTCACAGTATGCCTTCAACAAGGCCATGCAAAAAGAGGCGATGGAACCTGCAAAACCTAAGGAACCCCCACCAATGCCCACCGAGTGGTGCTTGGAGTAAGACCTTTTTTAATATCAAAGAAATAAGGTTACATGTGAATCACATTACCGCTCAATGTTTTCAATTAATCAATGAATTGTTTAGTTTATAATATGTCAATTAAGAGGAAATACCCATCATAATTTCCCAGATGTCTTCACATTGCTTCTCTTATCCAAACAACAGTCCCAAACTCAAAGATTTACAATGACAACAATGAGAGAAGAAGAGCAAATCTTTATATTTGAGATGCTGGAGCTGTCATACTTTGAGCATTTTTGTTTTTGATTTAAGCAATTAGCAATTTAGTTGCCAGTTAATTTTCTGTCTATTGATTGATTATGTCAGCTCTACAAATAACATCATTTGAATCAGTTGAATGTGTCTAAACACCATTTGCTCTACACACTCTCGTGCAGTGGGGAGGAGTTGTGCAGTATGGAGGGCTTCACCTTCGACACTCGGGCAGAGGATCTGCGACACGTCTGGATCCCTCTCACTCTCAAGATGTCCATCAGCAAAAGTCAGGGGCTGGAGATCAGCAGCTGGCCTGAAGGAGAGGAGGTGAGGGGAAAAAGCATTTCCAACTGATTCATCTTATTTTGGCTTGCTGACCATGTAATAATTGCTTTTTCATTGTGGTGTTGAGCTTGACATGTAGTTAGTGACTCATCATATTGTCTCCACACCAGTTAAGTGCTGCTGAAGAGGCGGAGGGCGCTTCTCTCTATGACTTGGTGGTCACGGTTCCCCACATCCTGGATGCTCGCACAGGTGGAAACCTGGTTGCACACATCAAAGTGGGAGAGACCTACCATCAAAGGAAAGAGGTGAGTGAAGCTTAGATTAGAAAATTCTGAGTCTGAGAGAGACATGCCACTGGGCCACATCGATTCTGTGTTTGAAAACTAACCTTTAACGTGATACATGTGTTTGTTTCAGGGAGTCACACACCAGCAGTGGTACCTTTTCAATGATTTCTTAATTGAGCCAATTGACAAGGTAATTATTTCACCACTTATTCACATTATAGTAATGACATGTTATGTTTGCAGCCATGTGAAAATATTGTCTTTTTTCTTTTGTCAAAGACTGAAGCTGCACAGTTTGATGTGAGCTGGAAAGTTCCAGCCATCCTATATTATTCAAAGAGGAACTACCATACCAAATACGACCTGCGCAGTAAGTTTTAGGACATTAACTCTTGAGTTTTTTACTTGCAGGTTTGCATTTGGTGCATTCATTTAGCTACTCTCGCTTTTCCGTTTGTCTCAGTTAAAAATCCCATAGACGCCAGCGTGCTGCTGACAGAAGCTTCGTTGGCTCGGAAACAGAGGAAGAGTCACGCCACTTTCATCCCCCTCATGGTCAGTGAGATGCCGCAGGCCGGTGACTTGGTGGGGCTGGACGCAGAGTTCGTCACACTCAATCAGGTGAGTCTGGGTTATGACACCGCTGTCTGTCTGATCCTCTACGCCTATTCTAGAAACCGGTTTTCTTGTTTGCATGAAGCTGTAACCTGGTTACAAGTGGAAACAACGTGTCCAGAGTCATAAAGTTAAAGGTCAGGGAATACTTGGAACACTCTGCCATAATGAGTAATGATATGTCATCCGACCATATTTAGAAGCTAGATTATTTACAATAATTCTGTGTGTTCACCTTGGAAGTTTAATCATAGAGAGAGGTGAGATATTATGAGTCACATACAGAAACATACTGAGGCCTCTGGAGCTTCATGAGCTTCATTGTAAATAAGATTTTATTGTTGGACTGTGCTCAGTGGAAAAAAATAAAAAAGAATATATTTATATATATGTGTGTGTGTGTGTTATAAAATCTTCCTCATGTGATAATACACTGTAAATAAACCTAACTCATGAATGTGTGCCTGCAGGAAGAGGCAGAGCTGCGCAGTGACGGCACCAAGTCGACCATCAAGCCCAGTCAGATGTCTGTAGCCAGGATCACCTGTGTGAGGGGTCAGGGGCCCAACGAGGGCGTGCCCTTCATCGATGACTACATCTCTACTCAGGAGCAGGTGAAAGGCGGCAGAATGAAAACACCAAGATGCAGAAAGAACAACAGCAGAAAATACGATATATGACGTCTAGAGGAATATTTTTGCTCTTGTAGAAACTGAATACACTTGACCAGATTATTACGCTGGGAGGACACCTTTTCCCATCACTGCCTCTATCATGTTACCTTCATTGTCATTAGACAGTGCGTCCTTTTGTTAGTGTTGATAATGCACTCACAGGCGTGATAATACACTCGAGTCAAAACTGAAGAAAGCAGGATAAGCTATCGGAAGTTCATTCAGTATCAAAATATTTGAAGGACCTGGAGTCAGTTCAAGCCACTCAGGAAAGTGAAATGAGTAGCAGACACAAACGAGCAGAGAGGCTGAAGTGTGTTGTTTTACGTTTGCAGTTTAATTATTACATGATGCACAAACAGTAAGAATCACAGGAACATTTCTTCATCTTCTTTTATTGTGCTCAGATCAAGATGATTGGTTACTTGTCCCTTCTTTCTTGTTTGTACGCAGCCTGGTCAGAGTACCCTCTGCTGACTTTGATAGAGAAGTCTATTTATTAGTTATGTTGCAAACTACAAGGTCTAATATTAACCCTGAAGAAGTGCAGCGCTTTTTCACACCTGTTCTGGTACCTAACCTTCACTGACTGTTTGCTTGTCCAGGTGGTCGACTATCTGACACAGTATTCTGGCATCAAACCAGGAGACCTGGACGCAAAGATTTCTTCAAAGCATCTGACCACTCTGAAGTCCACCTACCTAAAGCTGCGCTTCCTCATCGACACAGGAGTTCGTTTTGTTGGTCATGGCTTACAGAAGGACTTTCGGGTCATTAATTTATTGGTATGTTATTTAACAACTGCTATAAGTCAGATTTGTTTTGTTGCCTGGTTTGCAGTCAGATTTTCTCTTTGAGCAGCCATGATTCAAGTTTCTTTCTCTCTGCTGTTTTTAAGGTTCTCAAAGACCAAGTCATCGACACTGTCTACCTCTTCCATTTGCCCCGCAAGAGGATGATTTCTCTGAGGTTTCTCGCCTGGTATTTTTTAGGTCAGTTAAAATGAAAAAAGTTGAACATGTGCAGGGATGTGAGAAATCCAGTGCAGCTGCAGGTACAATTATATGCAAAGGTTTGGGCAAATTCCACATTTTGTTTATTTTGTTTATTTTCTGTTGTAAACATTAACATGAGCCTTTATTCAAATGTTAATGCACTGTTACTTTATATTTCATGAACACAAGAAATAGGAAAATATTAAACTAATACAAAAGTTTGGGTACACTACGAAGTCGGTACTGAGTAACCACCCACCCCCCAGCTTGCAGAGGCTTGTTGTTGCAAGCGGAGAGTCTTTCTATACACACTTTATTGCTAATTGATCATCTGACATTTTCAAGTCAGAAATCTGAGGACAGATGGTCCATTTAAACATCCGTTGGTCAACAGATCATTGAGTTGACTCAGTTTTTTCACCTCTGGCTTGAATAATTAGTATTGTGGCCTGTCCACACCCTCGACTATCTCTAGGAATAATTCAAAGGGGTGTTTGTTTTTGCATGGGAGTGTCAAGGTGTTAATCCCTGTTAATTTCCAATATCCTGATTGGGAACTGGTGCTGCAGGAAATGTTGCTGTAGGAATCACGGTGACTAATCATTCCTGATTGTCCTTTTCATTTGGCGACTCCTGTTCACAGACCTCAACATCCAAGGGGAAACCCACGACAGCATAGAGGATGCACGCACCGCTCTGCAGCTGTATAGGAAGTACCTGGAGCTGAGTCGTGGAGGTGGGAACGACGAAGTGAGGAAGATCCTGAAGGGGCTCTATGAAAAAGGTCGCCAGCTGGACTGGAAAGTCCCCGATGCGGACACAGGAGATGGTCAAGGTAGCCCAAAAAGTACGACCTAATGTTGATTTAGATGTAAATGAAGTGATAACGAGTTTAGCTGGAAGGGCGTCGAGAGAAACCGTCTCAGTGGATTGAAAGCACTGTTCTTCCTTCAACAGGTGCTGCTGTGTTTCCCTCTGTGATGGGGCTGTGAGCCGTACCATGCCTTGTTCCACCTGGACAGGTTTCGACTGATCTCCACGAGTTCAGTCAGTGTGATATTTTGTACTTATTTGCATTTATTTTTGCATTGTGTACAGTGTTAACAGAGGACTTTGTTGCCTGCACAGTCCACTGCAGCTCAGTGACGTCACAGTTTTAATCATGTCACAATTTGTACTTTTCATTTAGGTTTTCAGAAAAATTAAAATGACTTTGTATTTTATGATTTTGGAGCCTTTTGTAAAAAAAAATAAAATAAAAAAGGAGTGTGTTTTGGTGCATGTAAATAAATAAATGTGTCATGAGCTCTGTAAGATGCATCATGTTAATTTCAGGAAGTGGGAAATATATTTTACATGAATACATGATAAAATTTATCAAAACAGACCTCACTCTATGGTTTTTCACAGAAGTCAATTGAAATTTAACAATAAGCTTCCTGGCCCTTTATGAAGTTGTGCGTGTTATGCGTACTTGGTTTCAGATTTACCTGTTGATTTTCCTGACAAGTCTGATAACATCTGCTGGCAGATTTTGGGTCGTTCCCAAGTGGTGTAGTACCTCTGCTTGCTGTAAAACACAGGCACATTCATCACATTTCTCAGAAGTTAGTTTTCTTTCAAGTTAAGGACAAATGGCTTAAGTTCCAACTATCTTCAGTAATTTAAACAAAGAGATACTTACGTATTAAAATACATTCAAACTAAAACTTGCACTTAAGAAAAATGGCAGAATTAAAAGATTAGAATTAAAAAAAAAAACAAAACAAAAAAAACATACAAAACAAAAATTAATGAATAAATGAAGTTACGAGAAGACATTTAGTATGATCTACCCATTTTTATGTTTTTATGTTGTACACAACAAGAAAAGTCTGTTCCTACAGAATTAAATTAAATATTAGGAGTCTCTGAGGAGTACCATGAATATTGACAAATGAAATTCCATATTTATTGATAAAGTGCTCTGCCAGATCACATACATTTTGTTGAAGGATCACTTCTACAGCGACCAATTCTCTCAAGTGTCTAATAAACTCTGTCGACAATTTACATTTTGCTGTTTGCTAACAAATTGGCCAGAGTAATGTTCATCTTTCATTTGAATTCAAAGATCTGCCTCCCATTGTTCTTTAACCAGAGCACTATAAATCTTAGAATTTACTGCAATATTGCAATTCTTGTAAGAATATTTTTAATGTTGTTTCCCGTCCAGGATAAGGATCATATGTCCAGCCTTGAATTCCCCCTCCTGATTCTGTCTGACTTAATGAGTGTAGCTGTTCTCATGAAAAAAAACTTCCTCTTCAGCACTTTTGCATCTTCGATGAATTTTTGCATCAGAAATGTCACTGAGAAACTTTATCTTTTCTCTCACTTTGTGTTCCACTTATATTTTTTAAGAAAAGGGACCTGATCCATGATCATGACATGATGGGTGGTGTTAATTTATCTTAACATACAAAAGGTTCAAATGTTTTGAATCAGCTTCACAGCAGCGAGTCCTCAGTAAACAATCATCCAAACTCCCTTTTTACATCCTTTAGGCTACAAGTAGTCAGGTGATCCTGCTGTGAAAACAGCACTAGACTGATGTCCAAGCAGCGCTCCTGTAGTGAAATCACACAATCGAAACATCTGCTAAAAACAGCCCAGGCGATAAATACTCACAACCACTAGGCTACTGAAGTTACATCTTTTGACTCTTTAATATCTTTGAATATAAGATGTTGGGAAAAACAGAAACATATGGATGAAGACATGTTTTAATTTTCCATTTGCTGCCTCACTTCAATCAGACTACCTGTTAGGACAATACACTATACTTAATGATGGAGATGTGTTATAATGTAACATGATGTAACACAGGTGCATTGTATGATCTAAAGGCAGTGGATGGAGTCAGGTCTTTTCCCAATGACAGTGAGGACAAAGCGCTTCAAGGCAGTGACATTTTTTAAGCCAAAAATGATCTGTATTTGCCATTTAGCATGCACTCAGTGGTCATGTTGTTGTGTACACAGGTTAATATCAGTACAACAGTTCTGCAATAAAGTTTAGGAGTTTTGTGTTGAATTAATAAAATGTTTTAGCACTGAGGTCATAGTTCAGTAGTTCAGTACAACACATGGGCCCTATTCCATCAAGGCAGATAAGGGCAGATAAAGCCAGAGTTCCGTTCCATAACTGTAACCATGGTAACTGATACTGCTGAGCTAGCCGTAGCAGGCTAACTGTCAAGCTTCAATTAGCTGTGTTTCAATTATTTTTCCAACGACCTGAAACAAAATCCCAAAAGACATTTCCATCAAGTGTCTTGCCCTCGCATCATTCTTTTCATGTCCGTGTTTGCTCCAGGAATACTTTTTTTCTTTAATTGTGTAGCTGTGTGTTTATCAATTATACACGGTAGATTGATGTGGTTATTAATGTAGAGGTTTGAAATTGTGCATTGTCATATTAATAATATAGGCTATCAATCATATTTATGAATTATAAAATAAATACGTATCTTAACCTTCAGCCACAAATCTAAGTAAATGGATGGAATATTAGAATGATCAATCTGCCGATTATTGCCTCGTTACCTACAGTGGTTATTGTGTAATTTGGCTAAGACTATAATATAGGCTTCAGTGGGCAATGTACAATTAAACATTTCTTTTTTATTGCCTTTATTTTTGATAGCTACAGTGAGAAAGAGGATGACACGCAGGAACTTTGATGTGCACTGTATTACTGACTTTACGCGAAGGAGGTGCACACGACTTTGTCATCAGCGCAGAGTTCGTCAGTTACTGCTCACTGATGAACTTCTCCACTCCACCTGTTGTTGTGGCTGGTTTAGTTTTACTTGGCATTTCTTTATTCACGTATTATACAGGATGGGTGGTAACCCTAATCAGCAGCAGTTGCTGCGCTGCTAAGAACAAGACAGTTCTTCTTTTCCCTCCTTTCTATGCAGCCCCTGAATTGGGACATTATTTCATAATGTCTTATTTATTTATTGTATAGTCCGTGTGCGCGTATGATGCATCTTGTTCAAGCCTGATTTGATTAAACCTTGACTAGCCGTTTGCTAATTTGTGTTAATTGAACGGCTTGAGCCTGAAGTGAAAGTCGACGTTAATTCTAACCGGGCTTTTTCAAATTAGCGCTGATTTCCTTAGCGACGTTTATGGAATACCCCCCAACTTTAACTATGACGTCAACAATTAACAAAAGCTGAATGTGATGAGCTCCATAAAGATAGATGTTATGAGAGGGGCGCTGTATTGAATTGAAACAGACTGTGCAGGTGTACCTAATGAACCTAATGAAGAGTGTAGGGTGGAGGTAAAGAAACTGGAGAACAACATTTAGCCATGGAAATGTATTTTTTTTTTTTTTTTAATCCTCATGCAAAGGCTGAAAATATCATCTGTTGACTGAAACTCGAAAACAAAGAACTTTTTGCATAGTAGAGGGTTAATGAACATTTGGTTGCTGATTGACGGTGGTGGTGGAAAATACATTTACTCGAGTACAGCACATCAGTGCATTTGTTTGGTGCTTGTACTTGAGAGTTTCCATGTTCTGCTACTTTAAACTTCACTACTTCAGAGGGAAACACCCCCACTCGTTTAACAGTTTTAGTCACTTTTCAGATGAATATTTTACATAAACGTGATTTGCTTGTAAAATACAAAACATTCTTTGAAATTTAAGCTAGCTGTTCCTAATCTATTTGACTTGCAACCCCTTACAAAAAAATCAGTGTGTAGTTGGGGCTCCTGGACAGGTTTCAGATCAGTTCCACAAAAGAAACTTTTCCCCTCTGGATTTCTGTTTTAACAAATAAGTCACAAAAAAAGCAAAGATTAGAGAAACAAAAATGACAACAAATGTGTGCAATCTTGTGACCTTTTGGAGGGGACTGACGCCTAGGTTGGGAACCACTGGACGGAAATATGTAGCTGTGTATAAAGTAGATAAAGCAGCTCCACCCTTAAACTGCTACAACAGTAAAATGCTACTGATGCAGGATAACAACAATGCAACAATCAGTCTCTGGAGCCATTTCTCCATTTTTTCCGTATTCTGATATTTTAAGTACATTTACTGTTTACTTGTGTAGCAGTGCAGGACTTTTCCTTGTAAAAGAATATTTTTACATTGTTGAATTGGTACTTTTTAGTAAAACATATGAATACTCCTCCTACCTCTGCTGTTTGATGAGGTCCTCCACCAAGCCTCGCGCTCAAAACTCACATTTGAACCTTTTTTCAAAGTGTAGTGCCGCCCTCTGCTGGCTGCACCTGCTGTTGTGCACAGGTACTTGACATCCAATTCTTTTCCACACAGGTGTTTCAAAGTTTACTGATGTAGCTCATCCTCGTTACTGTGTATGCAGGCCACCTGTGTTAACCTTCAGTCAGTAGATTTTACTTGGAACACTATTTTCAGTGTTTCACCTACCTCCTGGTTTGCTGACATACAGTCTAATGAATGCGTTTCCATCCATTACATATTAATATAACCACAAAAAAATAAACATACACATTCAGTATTGCAAACTGTTTATTTGTAGGAAATGAAAAGTGTGCCATTCAGTGAAGGGGAGAAAGAGGGGGCAGGGGTGTTGGGGACGGTCGATGTCTTTGGTCCATACTCTGGTGGAGGGGATGTCAATGAATCGGTGGGAGACAAGAAAAGGCACTTGAGTTTACAGTTGTCTCAGAAAAGTTGTCTTGAGAAGGACACAAGGTCTACTGGAAGAAATGAATGAACTAGATGTTTTAACCTCCATTATGCCTAGTATGAATATCACATACAAAATGCCCTATGTGAGCACAAAATTATATAGCTACATATATGTATATACAGTAAGGAATCTGAAAGTAAAGTAGGGTGGAAAGAATGAAGGTGAAGTGTTGGATTTATCCCCTTTGGAATTCTTTACAGGCTGAGGACAGAAAACAAAAAGGCAGCAATTTTTTTTTTTTTTTTTTTTTGAAACAGGACGAAATTATTTCTTTGGCGATAACCTAATATTCCTACAGTTTGGAATGTAAAACAACAAAAAGTGGTTAAAGTGAGACAGACAAAATCCCAGATGAGAAAACAACTACTCTTTTGAATTTTGATTATACAGGTCCTGCGTCTCTAATAGTAGAGACGCTGGAATAAAAGCTAAATTGTTTGTTAATCATCTGTCCTGCAGCTTTGATCAGCCTAAACCGCAGCCTGCCATCAATTCAATGGTTGAGGAAAGTTGTAAAAAATTTCCCCCAACAACTTCAGTCAATAAAAATCTTTGTGACATTATAACCACGTCACAGCCTCTGAAAGCACTTACAGGAATAGTTTCACCAATTTAGGAAATACACTTTTTTGCTTTCTTACCTTATTGAGAGTTAGATGAGAAGACTGATACCACATACAACACCCCCGCATGGCCAGATTGACTTCCTATTGACCTCCACTGTACATGGTAGAAGTTGTACTCTAAAGCTCAAATGATTAGTTGATTAAACCATTAGTTGACTGTCAGAAAATTCATTGGCAACAATTTTGATATTTGATTGATATTTTTGAGTAAACATGCTTGTGAAATGTGAATAATTGTTTGTTTCCCTTTTTTCTATGATATGAAATCAGCATCTTTGGGGTTATAATTGCTGGTCAGACAAAACGTGAAATCTGAATATTCACTGTTTTCTGACATTTTATACATTAAACAGTCAATTATTAAAGAAAAAACTGAAATATTGATAATAACAATTGTTAGTTGCAGCCTTACACTAGTGGAATAATCCTGTCTTACCTGAGGTTTTCTGTTAATTATATGATACAGAAAAAAAATTAAAGCAATTTGATGATAAACGACAAATGAGGTCAATATAAACAGCCATTACCCCCGTTATACTGTGAATTGTCGTGTTACACTTACACCTCAGTTTCTCTCCTCTTTCCTGACCCTGTTTGGAAAAAACGATCCTGGATGGCTCCATAGAGAAGCTAAGGGAAGCAGCTGTCCATGGCTCTTCCATGGAGGTGGGGGGCGCTTAACCAGATGTACCCAAGTTATTCTTCATCCCTGAAGACTTTTCTCCCATAAAACTGAAAAAATACAGTTTGAAAACTCTTTCCATAAAGTGTAAATTAAACCTTTGTAATATTTGTCTAAGTGACTTTTCTAGCATGGTGCCGTGTTCGCCTCGTTGTGCTGCAGTAAGCCATAATGGCATCATCACTGCCAGAGAAGTTGTTGAGGTTGTTTCCCCAACAGCCACAAGGAGCAACAATGAGCCGATTTCACACTTGGTCGTCAAGCGACACAAACGTGAAATTTATTCTTTATCAAAAATGTTTTCAGAGTGTTTTTCAGTTTTACAGGAGAAAACACTTCAAGGATGAAGACTAACTGGTTGCTTTGGTAAATGAACATCTGGGCTAAACAGGGCAACCTGTTTCCAGTCATTATGTTAAGCTAAGCTAACTGGCTTCTCATATATATCATCATGTTACAAGAGTGGTGTCAATCTTCTCATGGAACTCTACACAAGAAAGCAGAAAAAGAAGATTTTTTGTTAATATCCTTAAAGTCAAACACATATTTACCAAAAACTGCGAACAAGTTCTCCACAATATTCACTAATATAATTATTGAAATAAAGATTTTTTTTTTTATCCTATCTCATCTTTAAAAAAAAACAAAAAAAAAAACACAAAAAAAAACCTCTTATGATCAGAAATTCCATGAAGAGGGGTGAGAGCAAAATTTTAAATTCATTTCTTTTCCTTAATTTCTTTCTCGAGGGAAGACAACACATGAAGAAAATGCAGCAATAATGTAACAACCGCTTTTACTCAACAGCCTTGCAGCTCTGCCTCGGTACAAAACTACAAGTGAGAGATGAGAAAACACCAGCGGTTCCTGTCCCTAAATAAGCACCCACTGCGAGAAAACGCCTTGAAAACAGGCCTAGTCAAAATATCAGCAATGAGGTATTCACCAGCTTTGTGTTCACGGACTGTGGACACTACGAAGAGACTTAACCCCAACAACAGCCTTGCAGCCTTGTCTCCTTTGCAGCCATAAAAACGACCTGTGAAGTCCAATACCAACCTTCCATCAATCAATTTTACTTTCACAGATGGGATAAAGTGAGTATATAAAAAGGGGAAGAGTAAATCTTGCACCTTATTCTCACAAATATATTTATAATTCACGTCTGCTCTACAAGTACCATCTGTTTTTAGAAAGCCGACATGATGCAGACATCCATGTTTCTAGAAAGGCAAATGTGAAGTCTCTCTGTGACTAAAGGCAAGCACGTCATTAATATGCCATTCATGTGCATATAACAACAAAAACAAACTGAACAAACTGTACTGTGTGGAAGAAAATCCACCTGAAAAAATGTCGAGAACTAACTACAAAACATCATGTGGACAGTTTCCTTTGCTGTGAGTTTGAACATATCATTTAACAGTTTTCTACAAAAGGTAATGAGCCCTCTCATTGTTATAAAATAACTGACAGCAAGCCAAGAACAACAGCACACGTGATGACCACGTTGGCCGGTGGGAGGTGGGCAATAGATCACTGCCTTAGGCAATATTTAAAAGGAATAGTTTCGCATTTTGGGAAACTATTTTCGCTTCTTGCCGAGAGTCAGATGAGGAGATAGCTAGCACAGCCAGCACATCTGGATTGGAGAGGGAGACAATGAGCTTAGTTTAGCATTACGACTGGAAACAAAGGGGAGACAGATAGCCTTGCTCGCTCTGGTGCATAACTCCCCATCAAACCACCACTTGTAGTTTTTTTTATGAAAAGATAGAAAGTGTTAATAAGTGAGCTATAAGAGGAGCTAGCAGGAGGAGGATGTTAAATTAAGACAGGTAACGGAGCTGTTTCCACCCCGCTTCTGGCCTATATACTACTCCTGGCTTTAGCTTCATACTTAGTTTACATACATGAGTGGTATCCAACTTCTCTAACTCTCGGCCAGACAGCAAATGAGCGCGTTTCCAAAATGCTGGGAACTATTCCTTTTGAGAGCAACTTATGAGGTCCTCTCAAACACATCTAAGTCCTAGCGTTAACAAGTTCCCTACTGTTTATAGCAGCCATTTGAAAAGCTCTGGATTACAGTTTGATATGTTTCTTTTTTTTTTTTCTTTTTTTTTTTCTTTTTTTTAACCTTGCAAAGATTAACGATAGTCTGTAGTGTTGATTGCATGTCTACTCTCCTGATGACAAAAATCCCTGTTCATGCTAGAACAACTTTTGCACTTTCACTACGCTTTCCACGGTGAAGGCATTGAAATGGTTCTGGGAGACAAGAAGAAAACAAAACAAGATTTGAGGTGCAAATCAGAGAGCTGACATAAGCCACAGCAAAAATAGAAAGTACTAAGAGTTCAACTTCAATAGTGCACAAATTGTTGCAGATAGTTCTGTCAGTCTCTGGCAGACTGCTCAACTGCAGAAGTTAACAACAGACTGACAATAGCATAGCAATGAGATCTCTCAAAGGGGGGCTAAGGATAGAAGCTGTTACCTATACCGGGATGGGAGGGATGCAAAAAGGAAGAGCGATTAGAGAACAGTGAGAGCTTTTCAAGTTTGAAGGATGAATGGATGTATGATGCAGAGAGGTGGCACTATAGCTCAACTGATGGAAATATGTAAACTTGTATTCTATTCTTCATTGAAAGGAGTTAATAGGGGGGGTGGGGGTGTGCAGGGTATGGGATGGGTACCGGGAGGAGAGTGCAAGGGTTAGTAGATGGGTTTGATTAAGATGAGGGTTTCCAGCGTCAAGGGCAGTGCGTCCGCGGAGGCCTCTGGGGCAGCCCGTTGTGAGAGGGTCGGTCTTGGTTGTGGGAGGGTCGGTCTTGGTTGTGAGAGGGTCGGTCTTGGTTGTGAGAGGGTCGGTCTTGGTTGTGGGAGGGTCGGTCTTGGTTGTGGGAGGACGAGGAGGAATGGGAGGGACCCCTCGAGTTGTTGGAGTGCTGTGAAGTATGACCACCGTCACTCTGGTAGCGATGGTTAGTGCGACCGGCGTTCCTATCATGGTAGGAACCGCCGTTATACCGCTGACCACCCGAGTGAAAACCTTGTCCCTGGAAAGTACGCCTGTTGCCCTGGAAAATCTGCGGGGAGAATTAAAAGTCAGTCAGTATCTAGAAGTTAATTAAATCTCTGGAGGGCATCAGCATCTGTGAAGTGTGAAGCTGATTCATGATCTGAACCTGTTTGGTTGGTGGGGGGCGGGTTTCACTGGGGGTGCTTTGGGTCTGGGTGGGAGGAGGAGTTTCCAGCAGGCTCGGGCTGGCGACAGAAGAGGATGTGGAGCTACAGCGGGACCGATTTGAGTAGCCTGTACGTGGATGGTAAACTGTAAGAGAAACAACAAGGTAAAGCACTTACTATACAACCTGAGACTGGTCTTTTGAAGCAAGATTATTACATTAGCTTCGTAACTGCACTGTGAAAATCAGTGTTTTCTCACCGCACAGTGACGTCACTCTTAAACAAACCAGCATGACTAAAAACATTGGTGGATGAATTTCTTGACATTTATAATCACCTTACTTCCCAGCTGTATATAACAACATCGCTTAGTAACATAAGTAATCAATTAACGTGACCTGGACCCACGTATGGATTACTGAACAGACGGGCAAGACCATCACTAAGAGACACAAAACAGCTAAAAAAGAAACTAAAAATGACCAGAGAGAGAGAGAGAGAGAGAGAGAGAGAAAAAAACACTACAAAGAAACAAACAACCACAAAGTGTGGGAGTCCTATCTAGGAGTGCTGGGGGACCTTTTACTCGTCTTTACTCAGGAGCCCAGAGTCTCGTAATCCTTCCAAGCCTGGACCCAGACAGGAGGCAGAAAATTGGTGGATGGATTAACCATTTAAAAAATAACTTATTATTATCAATTTCCAAGCAACTGTCTCCTGACAGCCAAAAGTTATGAATAATGTTACTGTCTACGGCTTAAACATTCAAGACATTTTTAAATTAAAGACTTTCTAAAATTTTCTCTGGCTTTTTTTTTTTTTTGAAGGAACTAAATTCAGTACTTTTTGAGACCGACATAAGACGTCTAGCATAGGGTACATACTGTATAGCAGGATTTTCATACACATGAACTTCAGGTTTTTAATAATGCTAACATTAGTTGTGTGAGGGGTGGTGGGTTCTGTGCTGCCTGTTGAGACCCATTCACAGTTCATTTCTCAAAACCTGGAAGAGCTAAATTTAGTGTAGTTCTGGTTAGAGTTGCTACTGCTGCACGTGGCACTTCCTCACTCTAATTCATGTGTCATTATCTATGGCTGACAGCATCTATCACAGTGTGGATTGGAGCTCTGGAAATGTAAGGATGAATGCCACATACAAATTCACCTTTCAGTATTAATTTCACTGGTTTCATTTCTCAGTCCTGAGGCTGTCCATATGTAAGCTATCATGACATTGTGGCAATGAGTTTTCTATCCCCCTGCTGCACATGTGTCATTGATTGCAAACAGGAAACCCGTCCATATTAGGGATTTGAAGGGGTTCTAGGTTTTCCTTGGCAATGTGGAGCAGGGTACATATAATCCTGTTTCATGGGACAGATCACTGCTTTAGTTCAGCAAATTTATGAGTTCTGAATGTGTTTGCACTAATTAGTAGCAATACTGATTACCTGGCTTTCTTTAAAACCACATAATGACAGTGTATTATTTTAACATACACAGATGAGCCAAACCATTATCACCACTTACAGATGAAGTGAGTACAATTGATATAAATTTATTATTGACATACATAACGACATATACATAAATGCTTGATAATATCTATTTTACACATACAGCCTGAGGACGATCAGTGGAGCTCCAACATTGCTCCATTTTGGTGGCTATTAGACGTCACTACTTTTCAGTACCAACTTTACTGTGTCCATAGTAATAGTATGGAAAACTATTGACCTCTGAGAGCTTCCAGACAAACAAGCACTGACGCATTTGAGAAGATGATATTATTTTATGATGTCAGATGAAAATGTGGGTCTTACTGAACAATATTACTTTCGGCTTTTTTCCAAAAGTTTTGTCTTTTTCCAAAGACACAGCACACATCTTGATCTTGTTTTGACATAGTGCAATAATTTGCTTATTAGTCACTGTCAGTGTGTACTTCCAGCCTGCTGTCTGCACTGTACCAGCTGCTGTAACTGTGGATGCCTGAGACATGACATTATAAACTGTGGAAAGTGATCAGCTTGGTCTTGTATTTTGTGATGGGTGGCGGGGAGGGTGTTACGTATCGTTTAGGATTACTAAATGGGAAAGGGCAGATTTTCACTTGAACACAGATAAGGAAGGTAATAAAAGGAAGAGATTCAGTACCTGATCCAAACGTCGAGATGCTTGTCTTCAGCGGTTCAAGATCAAATGTAAATCTTACAGCTTTCCCAAGGTCCTCATCGTATTTACGTTCACTCACAAAGTGCTGCAAAAAAGAGATAATCAATTATAATAACAAAATCATTATCCAAGATGCAGCAGGTAAATGTATTTTGATTTGCCATTTTCTTTCAGTTATTATTTCTGCTTGTGGTTCACCTGGAAAAGACAACAACTTACTGCAAATGAGCTTTTTAAGTTGCTTGAACAATTAACAGCCATTTCACATTTAGACTCTGTCACAAAGTACCAAGTCAAACACTGTGAGACAGAGACACATGAGGCCAAACTGGAGCAGCAGTGTTTTTCAAAGTACCTTGATGTCTGCACGCAGTTCAGTCAACTGCTCCTCAGACATGGATGCTGACTGGTCTGTCAGCCGTCTGAGCTCCTCCGCTCTCTTCTGTCGGGCGTCCAAAATCACCACTGGAACACACAAACAACATGTCACCTTTAGCAGATATTCAGCTGGTTTTAATGTACAATTTATGAAACCAACAAAAGTGACCTTCCATCTTTCAGACGAATTTCAGTCCAATCAAAAACTAGTTTACAATGTATTTGAATATCTTTAATATCTGTGTCCTCTAGGTGTCTGCCAGCAGTAAAACTCACTCTCTTAATTACTACTAGTTAGAGCTGCAACTAACAATTATTTTCATTTATTTCATTAATCTGCTAATTATTTACTTGATTAATTAATTGTGACGTTCAGTTAATTGTGATATTAGAGAAAGAAAGCAGCAAATCCTGCTTGATAAATGAAACAATTATCAAAATAGTTTGAAGATCTTGATCTACTAATCAATGAATCGACTAATTGTTTCAGCTCTGACTGTTTTATCCAATGGTTGAAAACCCAAAGATACGTAGTTGAAAACAAATAAATCCTCAGACCTGAGAAGCTGGAAGTAGAGAATATGTGGTATTTACGCTTTATTTAATTTATCATCAAAATAGGTATTGATTATTATAATTCTAAATCTTATTTTTTAATTTTATAATGATATTCCTTGCAGTCCCAATAAGTTTCATTTTTCCTCAGAGAATCCAGCTGTGGCGTTTTGAAATGAGAGGTACAAAGTGCAGCTGACTCGGCATCTGTAGGTAAACAAGGGTCAAAGATAAAGGCATTTTCAAATCAAGATAAAATGTAATTGCTGATGTGAAGGCACTGATGTAAGCGTCATCACACACTCAACATGTCTCTTTGCATATTTAAACCTCATTCAAATGTGTTACTTCAATTAAATCTACATCCAGTATCTATACAGTTAGGCCAAGAACAGTGTTGCATGTGTCCTCAACATGTCTTGTGAATGTGTTGCCTTTTGATCTACCACAGAAAAAAAACTGGAGCATTGAGACATCTACAATGCATGTCTCCCTGTTTGACTCGGAAAGTGTGTGCAAAACAGTGAATCTACACAGAAGTTTTTGCTTTTTGATCCAGAGGGACCGTCACAAAACCATGTACCCTTCATGTAATAGCTGCATGTTTTTCTGATCTTGTGGCTGAGCTGCAAATGTAAGAAATACCATTAGTAGCCACTGTATAAAGAGCTTTTCATTTGTTTTATATTTCTAGCAAAGGTGTTCAGCTGTTTTTACAAAAGATCATTAAATATCAAAATCTAGACTACATCAGACCTGAAATGATTAGTTGATCAACTGAAAATGATTATCTTATTTTGATAATCCTTTAAAAGAAAACTGTGATGGACATTTTTTTTTTTACTATGTTCTGGTATCTTATAGACCAAACAATTCATTGAAAAAATGATCGTCTTGCTAGTTGATTTGACCTGAAACAAATAATCGATTAGTCAATTGTCAGAATATTTACTGGTAACTATTTTCATTATCAGTTAGTAGCTGCCCTTGACTCAATTTCCATCGTTCTGTGTTCAGTTGATATTACATGCATTATTATACACAAGCACAGATGTGTGTGGAAACGCACAAGAAAATGGCTTCAACAGTCTATTCTCCCTAAGTGTTAAGAGGTAGCAGGAGCAAGTAAACAAGCAAATTACACTGTGCTTTGTGAATCACTTTTAATTTGCTTGTTTCGTTTGGCCTGTAAATATTTGTCCTGTTAATGTAATTGGCTTGTTTACAGAGAACCCCGGTCTCTGTGCAGGATCTGCAGGAAGTTTGAGAAGTTTGAGATACTGACCAAGGAAAAGCATTTTGTGTGTCACCGTCAGTTAATAGAAAATATTTTGAAGATCACCATTGAAGTGATTATTTTAAGATATTGATGATGGGCAGATTAATCAATAATGACAATAATCAATAGTTTCAGCCCTACACAGTACTGGTATTTGGCACCCACAGTACCACAGTAAGATTGAACAGGGATCATTATATCCTGGACTGTACTAAGCAATTCAGAGAGCATCTTTTTTTGTTTAGTTATACAAATGTCATAAATTGAAAACATGCGAGTTGAGGGCTGTTTATCAGTAACATCTTTCCCTCCAGGAGAGCGAGAGGGTTGAAGGAAACCTGTCAGCACAAATGTAATGCAGGAAGGAGATTAGTGAAAGGTAAATTTTGAGGAAATCTGGCTTTTGTGATGTCCAAGAAGTACTAGAGTTTCTCCACTTCCCTCTCAATTCCCCACACACCTTGCACAAAGACAACATTGAGTCTCCCTTGACACCTGACACTATTCACTTTTTCCAGGCCTGGAACACACAACACTCTACACTGAGAGCACAGAATAATGGAGAATGGCCTACTTGTACAAATATGCAGTCTTGCTCCGTCATGTTACATACACACTCACACAGTGGTATGCCCCAGGTATATCAGGACCCTAAGGGCACCACTGCAAGTCTGAAGAAACTGGGACTTGCTGTGCTACAACAATCCCTTTTTTCTTCTTCTCTGGAAGTGATTTAGGCCAGATTCTTCAGGCCCTTGAGTCAGCTGATCATATTATATGAAGAATACTAGTAGCTCCTGGGTGGTACAGTATGCGACAGGAAGGGTTTGGGTTCAGTCTACATACTGGAAATTACAGTACTTACTGGCCTCCGCTTTCACTTTATCCATCTCTGCCAGTAGAGTCACTTCTCTGTCCATTAAACTAGAAAAAAGAAAAGAAAATAAGGTTCATTTTTCTGTAGTCACTCCAAGATAAGAAGAAATATTGTGTACGCTGACTTTGCACTGAGATTGCAGAGCTATTCCAATAACATTAAACAAAGAGGTGGTTGCATCATCACTTTGGGATCAGAAATGCAGCAGCATCAGTGAATGACGATGCAGAACAAGTGCAATACAGTTAGGACAATATTTAAGCAATAACACATGAGAAGAAGTGGCAGGTGTAATGCTGCTCCCCCTTTTACCATCATCACACGATGCTGTATTATTATTGCATTATTGAAGTGCATTCACCTACAGTTTAAATTCTGGTATACATGATGAACTGCTGAGATGACTAAGACACAAAATGCTGAGGGGAAAAAGTACATTTAAATTATGCAAAGAAAAACGGTTCCATTACTTCGTGCTAGTTTCAGATCCAAGTCCAGTTAAAGATATCCTGTGGAGTTTTTGACAACTGGTAGCGCTATGGAGCGATGGGGGTCCACGACTTTTGTTTGTATTGTGCACACCCCCAAGGACTCATGCAGGCGAAGACACACACACACACACACACACACACACACACACGCGCGCACACACACAGGTGGTGGCAGTGGAGACAAAAATGGCTTGTAAACAAATATGGATGTAAATGAAGCAGGATTTCTTTCATGAGGAACAAGTTTCACTCACCACTGTTGTCAGGTCTCAAGGATACACACAATGCACCTTGGTGAGGAACAGTGAATTAAAACATACGTATCTTTGTTTACAAGAAAACTCCACTTGGTATGTTTTAGGCCTCAGTATGCTTCAAACAAAGTACCTATTATATCGTCTGATAGGGTCTTGAACCACAGAATTTTTCTTTTTTCTTCTTTTTAACTGTTTAAGAATTTTAAAAATAGGCAATCTGGCAATCATGGCCACTTTACACAGCAATCAACAAGGAGTGCACCGGTGAGAAAGTATGCAGGTTTTGGATGTCTCCCTCAGGCTCCTTTTTTTTCTTCTCTTTAAACAAATGTAACCATGAATGCCTTTGAGGAGAGACTTGCCAAAAATGGGCGCTGTTCCCCATTCCTCCCGTATTTCTTTGTGATTTGTGAAGACAACACAACATGCAAAGACACAGAACTCTACAAGGTATCAGGAAGGTGGTGTGATGCAGTCGGGGGGAGGGGGGGGGGGGACATGACAGCAGGCTTTTGCGCCCAGCCTTCGAGTGTGATATTTGGAACAGATATAAAACATGGAAATCTAAACAACTGGATAACGATACAGCCCTGCTCTGATCCTGCGTGCTTCGGATAAACCCTTCTGCCTTTAGGTCCAATTATGCTGGATAGCTTGTTTATCTTGTCTGGTGGCTGTTTGTAGGTTACAGGTATGTTGTGTTGCATGAGGTTCTCTTTCATCTATCTTTCTAAAAAGCTCAAGTATGAATTACTGAGGATTTTCGTCCATTTTCTGTGCTGGCTGCTAACATGTCAACAGCAATGTTAGTCTTAGCCACAAAAGTGCCTTAAGAGCCTCATGGGAACTGAAGGTGTTGAGCACTAACAGAACAATCTCTGTTTTATATTTGTTAAACTGACAAAGTGCTCAACTTTTACAAGTGCAGCAGCTGAGAGAGAGAGAGAGAGGAGCTAAATGGATATCCCATTCAGCTCAAAATATCGACAGGAAGCCAGGGCATCATGTTTCAGCTTTTCAGAGAGGACGACGAGGGAGCTCTCTATGAGAAATACAGCAGATACTAATAACACTTAACAACTTACTTAGTTGATTGAAGAATATATAGTTAAGGAATACATAAAAGAGTGACAAGAGTCTTGTTTATAAAATTGCTGATTCAAAGATAAACCAGGACACATTGGCACACCTCCTCAGTGATGAGGCCGGCAACAGAGGTCGTCACAGAGCCAGATTTACTGTGTAAAAGGGGGACCCAGCATGACGGGCCAGGACATTGACGCTGTTGTAAACACCGGCATGCTATCTAAAAATCACACAGTGTGGCAACTTTATGCTTTATACGGCAATATAGCAGGATCTGTCATAAGACGCTTCTATAAAAGCGACCTGAGGTTTAAAATATAGAACGGTCTGTTTCCTGTTATGCGAAGCTCTGCCCCAGAGTCACCAACAAGGACAAAGGTAAGAAACAGCCCTTTGACTCACTGATGGTAAAGCAAAACTTACATAAACACACAAAACACCTACATCACTTCAGTAAAATGCAACATGAACTAAAAGAAAAAATATCATGGAGCACAAATTTCCCCTTTCAACCAAATAGTTCCAGGAACTATGGACCTAGATGAACAAATCTAGGAACTAAAAATCTTTTGCGTACTCCTGTTTGTTTTAATCCGCGTAACTGAAGAACCACGAAATCGGGAAAATTAAAAAGACTACAGATTGAAAACTGACATCATCATTTAAAACTAGTTTTCACACACAAGGATAGAAGATAATCCACATGGTGCTCTTTGTATTTACTGTTCTGTGACTCTCATGAATATCTGATACAGAGCTGCAACAATTCATCAAAAACTTAAATAATCGGCAGGTAATTGATGGTGAAAATACTCGTTTGTTGCAGCCCTAGTCTGGTTATTTATTTCTGCTTTAAGGTGGAATCATGGTCCTGTCTGTTCTTCTTTTCAGAGTTTAATCGTTCATTTCAACATAATGCTGCCACAAGCGATCTTCTAGCAGGAGCCAAGGAAAAGCACTTTCAGTTATCGCCCATCTTATCATTGTCTCATTCATTTATGTTGACGAATCAAAATTCTTTCATGTTTGTTTCCTGTATGAAGTGGTTTGAATACAATGTCACAGGGGTGAATTGATTTCCCATTCTTGATTCCAGCTTTACTTTGCAGTTTGGTAAACATGACACTACTTCCAAGTGAACACACATTTTATGTCTTTTTTTCTTGCTGCTTCCTCTCTCCATTCACTCGCTGGCTCTCGACATTCTCCTCTTCTCTCTCTCTCTCTCTCACTTGTTTTAAACTAAGTGAGACACCAACGACAAAGCTGCCTGTGTTTTTAACTTTATTTAACAACAAGAAATGTCCGACCCTCATCCAAATATCAGTACTTCCTTGTTTCGTAACTGAAGTTATACACAAGTTGAAGCAGCTGTGGTGTCTGTGAATGACTAATTGGTGATGACCAGCCTCAACCCCCCCCCCCCTCTTTTAAGTTCCTGAACCATCAGAAAGTAGCACCCGCAGAGCAGGGACTTCTTCTACATCTTGAACTTTCATAAAGGAAATAAATTTGTTTTAGTTGAAAGGCAGTTTACTTCATGAGCTCCTCAGGGAGATTCTTGGTCCCATGGGAGAGTTTCTGTGGTAGAAATAACTAAAAAAGTGTTTTGTTGCACCTCATGTTTCAACATGCTCCAAATATTTTATCACCTCAAGATTCAGCTGCGGCCATGACCAGAGGCAGATATGAAAAGAAATTTACATACCAGCTCTGGAGCTCAGCAAACGTCTGCTTCATCCTCTTGATTGAGGAGTCCATCTCCTCCTTGACCACCATCCTGTAGCGAGTCAGTGAGGCAGTGCATCTCTGCAGGTCCTTCACAGAGCGGTCAATGTTGGAAGCTGAGGGGCAGACATTTAAGACATGTTGAAGAAAAAAAATGCTGCAACACATTTTGTCCCTGGTTAGGTTTTACCTGTGCCTTTGCAACATCTTGCATTATCGATTATTGCATTCTTACTGCGAACTATATTTCAGGGGAAGGTCATCTGTGAGACAAGAGTTATAAGTGTCTAACCTATCTTCTTGACTGCTGGTGATCCTTGCTCATCAGTGGTGGATGCTAATGAGGAAGTGGGGGGATGTGAATTTGAGCCTGGCCTGCGTCGGGTCTTGTTGCCTCTGGGACCCTGGCCATTCCTGCCTGCTTGCTGAGATGCGGGACTTGGAGCGCTGCCTTGACTTTCTGCTTCAGCACCTGTGGGGAGACAGATTACTATACAATAAATAAAATAAGTAGTTTCAAAACTAACTTTCTCCAAAACTGTTTACAACAGGGTTGAGCCACAACAGTTGACAAGATTCACATCACATTTGTGACAGTGTGAAAAGTTGTCTTAAAAAAGGTAGATGACAAAGTGTGAGAAAATGGTGGGGCTTTATATGGAATAAATACAACTGACATTTGGATTGCAGAACAATATACCCAGTGACACAAAGTACACAGAGAGGGTACTGAGGCATTTTGATACATTTTGATATTTTTATCCAAATTTTTATTTATTTTTTTATTTTTTTTAAAGACATTCAAAGTCAGATTCACCAACTCTATTAAGTGCTCTAACTTTTCTAAGTCTGTAACTTATTTTTATTGTTTGCACTCATGAGAACATAAATGTGGCTGTGTCAGTAGCTGAATGAAGGGACCTAATCCATCAATGTCATATCTTTAGAGCAACTCCATACTGTGACAACGAAAAAGAAAACGGCTTGACATGACATTAGATGTTCAAAAAACATTTTCAAAAAGCAAAGCGGTCCATGATCGGAGGCAACTCAAGGAAATGTGACAGATATTAGATGAGAGAATACTATTACAGTAGGTGCTAGACAGTTGGTGAATGCAACAAGCTCTCCTAATCACTCAAACCTGAAACTTAAGTACTTTCAAGCACTATAATCTGGTCGTACCAGTGGTTCTTGCATGAGGCCCGTTGCTACTGAATTTAAGTTGAATTTCACTAGATCTTTGAGAAGACAGGGATCAGCATTGTGCCCTGTAATTACAGCCCAATATCTGTACAAGTCCAGGAGCCTTTTTTTTTTTTTTTAAATATATCGATAATCTTCATTTTAGCATGGTAGCATAGAAAAAACAAACAAACAAACAAACTAGTCCTTCCTAAAATCCCTCTGCTCTTGCCTCTTTTGCTTTTATTACTCATCACATTTTGGCTGAAGAGCTGTTATTACCGGTGGTTTCGGATGTAGCGGGTTCAGAGTCCAGCTCGGCTGCATCCAGGGAGGCAGAGTCCAACTGTTCACTCAGAGAATCAAGTGACTCTCCATCCATTACTGATCCGTTGGCATGAAAGCCGTTCATCTCATCCTTGCCCTCCTCCGGTGATGTGGCCTCAGGTGGAGCAGGCTCTGCTGAGGGCTCTGGCTGAGGCTTGGGCTTCTTTTTCTTCTTGGGCTGCACATGGAAATATCAGTGTCAGACTGAATGAGGGATACTTTAGACATCAAGAAGTACAGCAATTAGCTTCAAGTATTTTATAATTAAGAGTGACAAAAATGCCAAGTCAACAAAGACACATTCAAGCTTTCTGGTTCCCACCTTCTTTTTTCCGGTGACGTTCCACTCCTTCAGGATCTCAACTGCACTGCCTACGGCATAAAGCAAACATTGACGACAAAGGTACACGTTGACATTTGACAGACTTGTAATACCCATCTCAATATCGGAATGCCCTAAGGTGCTGTTTAGACTGCTAAATGAGGAACAAAGCGGTCTGACGTACGTTTTTGTTCTATAATTAAACCTGCCAAACTGAAGGCATGCGTGACACTCAACTTCTGAATGCAAGGCATGGAATGCATTAGAAAATATTTGTTCCCAAGGTGAAGCAGCAGCCTTGTGGGCAGCAAACAGAGACAACAGGCCCGACTAAACTAACTAACTACAAGTGGGAAGTGTATTGGAAATATATGTGGAATTCTAGTGGCACCATCAGCATATTTGTGGAAGTAGGCATTTGATAATACTAGCATACATAATATAAAGTGGGTTATCTTAAATCTTTTTCTTTATGTGGTGTAATTATGACTGTTCTTAAGGCATAATTGTTGTAAAATATGCAATGCCACCAGTTTTATGGTGAGGTATAAGGGAGCTCTGAGGGCCAATTATTTACCAGTGTTGAGGTCAAACACTGACGTCATCATACCTTCTAAGAAAGCTTGAACAGCCTTGTCAACACTGTTTTCAAAGTGCTGCAACACCAGCACAATCTCATTGTTGCTTTTGTTGGGGACAACTGCCCTGACAGCACTGATCTGTAAAAAGAAAAAAAAAAACAAATAAAGCACCAATTGTTAGAGGAACAGGTTTTTATGTAATCCTAAAATCTGAAATAACTCTCAAGGTGATTCAATATTTACTCTAAATTCACACTGAAGATGTTGTGACATTTAAATTATAATTGGCTTAAAAACACAGCACTGGACTCTTGGTCTTACTTATATACTACAAAAGCAAAAATACAAATATTTTAAGAGCCTCTTATTGTTTTGCAAACAAGTAAAAACACATGCAAGCAGCTGAACAGCAGAGTTGTCATGTGTTATTATTTCTTGAACAGCTATCTATAAAATCATATCATTATTTTTGATTATTAAAAAATGTGTTAGCAGTTTTGGCACTACTTACTTTCAATGTAGGGCATGACAAACTCACAAAAACATTAGAAACCAACATCCAAACAACCTGCCATGAAAACATTATGACACCACAGTAAAACTCTGCAGTGTCCCATTTTCTTTACATCGTTCCATTGTAGATTAACAGCTTTAAAGAGGATGAGGCTCCCTATTATCAGACTACAAAAGGACATATGTCAACCAATGGAAATTCAAGTTATCTAAGGTGTGTAGCTATTGAACAAGTCAATAACATTTACAGACACTGATGAATTAACTCCCATTAAGACAGGAATAATCCACAGTTCAACACCAACTCTAAACCTTGCATTCTTCCTTCAGCAATACTATAACTGTTACTCATGCTCTGACAGCTTGCCCTCTCGTGTTTACTGTTGCCAAAAACCAGCTCACTGGGAAACTGTTGAGCGGAGCCCACAACTAATGCTGCTGAATGTCAAAGAGTCCACCAACACAGAGTGGAAATGTCTAACTTTTGGAGAATCCCATAATATTTCCTCAAATGTAGAGTTCTTTGTTTGAAATGTAAGCCTTCCCAAAAAAACAACCTGCCGGCTCTTTGTGCCAGTCATGTGCAGTGAGTGTATGCTTCTTACCTTCTCCTTCATCCTCTCAGCTGTTCCTCCTTGGGACATGACCATTTTCGAGCGAGTGTCAAACACCACCCCAGACGTATCTGGAAAGATACAATGAACACTAACCTCCATTTTCTGTTCAGGCCTTGACTCGTATTTGCAAACCACTGTAGAAAATCATTTGCAAAACAAAACAACTTTCAAACATCTTCAGAGATTTCCTGAAAAGAGTTGTCGGCTACGTTTGTGCCTCCCAATCATGTTATACTGGCAGGTGTGTTCTTGTAAGCCATTTGTCGTCATCATTCAAAGTACAGAGACACATGAACAACCATGTTTATCTATCTGAACAAAACCGATTAACTCCTTAATAGTTTGCAAACAGATTTCATTTGTTCCCTGGAGGCATAAAGTGTCTAAAACAACACACAATGAGAAAATGAAGGAGCCGGCTTCACTGCACACTGCAGTGTGGAGGTGGAAGGACGTGTTATTTAGGCATTTAAGCACAGCGACTTCAGTTAAAAGCACAAGCAGCGCACACTTGTGAAAATACAAAGAAACAAAAACTCATCACATCTGTGCCTGTACAGTCTTGAATCTGCGTCTGATTTAAATGACTAATAACCACCAAAGGCCTCCAAAAAGGCATTCTTCCAAACAGGAACAACCTCAGGGTTCCTTCTATCAGAGGTGGAATAAAAACCGGGCCATTCAAGAAACAGCTGAGTATGAAGAGTCAGGGCAAAGTCCAAAGTTAATCTATGGCCATTTATGGACGAGTCAGAAAAAAAAAAAAAACTGTTGGACCCATGTAAAAGTTGATTTCCTCTTTGTAAAAAGTGTTTCTGTACTTTACACCACAGTCATAGTTTTAGGGACGACTCCTTTAGATTGCATTTCAGAACAATTATGCACAACTTTACTTGCTATATTAATTAAGTAAGTTAAACCTTCTGTAGCCATTAAAACACCAATGATGACTTCTGAGTATGCCTTTGTACAATTAAAGCATACAAAACATTTAATAAAAATTTTATTTATCTCAATTTTTTTTTTTTTTTTTTTTTTTTTAAATAAAAGGTTTATAAAACAAATACATACCCTTTTGGCTGTTTTTCTTTGCCATATTGTCACACAGATGTATCCGGGAAAAGCGTGGGTTTATACTCCCACAAGACTGTAAAATAACCCTTCAAATATGTTTAAGCTGGTGTTCAAATAAGGACTTCAAGTGCGATAACTTTCAGTTTGAATTTCTCTTCCTAGAGATGCCAACAAAGCTCACTACTGGCGAGGGGGCTGGAAGAACAACGTTCAGATCAGTCCTCCACCTTTTAGGCAAAAATTCAGGTTTTCCTCTTGTTTCTTCACCAAGTTGATTTAAATCTGTGGAGAAAAAAAATTGAGAAAAACATCTCAGCCATGTTGTAGGAACTAGTGATCAAATATGGCTTCATGGCAGCTTATCAAATGTAGAAACATAATTTACATTTGAAAGTAACTGTAGCCATGTTGTATGAAGCAAAAATGCACAGATACCAAACTTCCACTTTTGTAAGATCTGAGAATGTGAATGCAAATCAAATGAAATCCATTTCCCCTGGCTATAAAATATGAATGAAAAACAGATTTCAATAAATTATTGTCTGTCTGGCAGAGCATTCTCGAAAAAATCTGCAGTTAATATTGTCCTTGGCAGAAGCACTGAATTTAGTTGGGGAAAAAGTTACTAGGGCTGCACAGAAACACATCTTTGAAGGGTTTTCCTTTTTCTCAGCTCTCTGCAGGAGTAGTAGGTGATAATGTTATGAAGGCAACACAGAATATTTGTCATGCATTAACAGCCTGTGCCCTTTGAATAGTCTGATGATCAGGCATGATCAAAAACTTCCTCAAATATTGTGAATTTTTCTGCAGCCAAACTGATGGCACAGATTCTCGCATAATTAGGTCAGTATTATATCTGAAATGAAGATTTCTAAAAACTGCTTTACCTTGCCATGTGGTTTTAATTTTTATACAATCCACTACTGTTCCTGTAAGTGAAACATTAAAGTGGCTCCTGGGGAAGCTGACTGGCCTGACAGTCACATTTATAATACAGAAAGGAGCCATTTGTTTTTGGCAAATGTTTCACTACAAAATGGATCAAAAAATTTGGTTAAACCTTATCAACATTCCTTACTCGGCTTCTGCTCTCAAATAAAACCGACACTTTATATTTATTTAACAATCAGAGAAATATTTTTTTTTCCTACATTACACAATGAAAAAGGAATTTTGATTTGTAGTGGGAAAAGTAACATCTGCAAGTCTCTAAAACAAAAGGATGCCATCACTAAGCTGAACAATCAATACTGCACCGCTACGTCAGACTTGCTTGCTGACTGCTGCCATATCCGAGTCTGCTTTAATTATGTCCCCTCTAACCTTAAAAATGCTTGAACCAGACGTCCAGTGATCTGGACCCATTTTTATGGGCCAGCTGTTTCCCTCTTTTAGGTTTCCCTTTCTGATCCTCGTTCTCTAGAAAGGGAAACCTAAAAGCTGTACAAACCCACACCCCTCTGATTAGCACTTGGCATGCCACAGTCCTGGTTCCACCACACCTTTACAGACGTCAAACTCACATAGGAACAATCAACAAGTGACACTGCAACAGCCAGTCATGCAAACACTAGGATGCATTATGTTTATCAAGAGGGATGGTGCTTGAATCTTCAAGAGAGCCAGGTGCACTTGTATTGAATGATGCAACTGAGGAGAAGTGCTAATTCAGCACTCAAATAAACTTGCTCCAAGTGAAGAGGTTGACCAGCTCTAACCAGGAGAATATGAGTGACACATCGAAGTGGAAAACTAGAGGAGCTTCTGTCACACTAAGTAGCCACATACAGTCAGACTCAAACAAGGTTTTCATTGACGTCCACTTCAACTGGAAATATTTTTCATCACCACTGCCAAATAACTTAATCTCCTGACAGAGAAACCAGTTGTTTCTGTGTTTATAGGCAGTTAAACACGGTGCATTTCTTATTTCACGTTAAAATGCTAAATATCCTTCATTAAAACAGGTAATGTTAAGTGGTAGAAAGATAATCAGATGGAGATCACTGTCATCACTTGCCGCAGCGTAGCTAGCATCTTAGATAATATATTTATTCAACGCCCGTGTAACTTGGCTTGCTGCAGAAGTCAGATCAGCCTTCGGGTTTTACTGCAAGACAGCTGTAAATCATATCCAAACAGACAGGGTTTCCTCAAATCTCTGAAAAATTATAACCTTAGCTTTTTGCGTCCTGCCCATTAAATAGCCAACTTCGTGATAATGTTAGCTAACAAACCCTGTCTGCTGAGCTGTGTGATTTAGATTTCTTAACACACGAAAATGTTTTTAAATGATAGCTTTTCTAACCCTAACATATTCTTACTGAATTTCACTTGCACAATAAAGACTCTACTTCAGTTCAGAGCAGCTCATTTCACATATTTGGCTCAAGTCCGGAGGTTACGTTAACGTTAGCTAGCTAACATTACCTAACGTTGTATGATTAGCTTTGCACAGCTCTGCGCTACTGACCGCAATAATTTGCTGATAACGTTACAACACCAAAACCACCATGACACAGACTTAATGCAGCATAAGGTAGAGACGCCTTATTTATTGACAGACCTTTGAATTGAGCCTTAGCTAGCACGCAGTTAGCACACTGCTTGGCTTTTATTATTCTATGCTCTGCTTTAAGGCTAACCATCACTTAGCTCCTCAATTAAACAAATAAAATACTATTAAAGCATTAGTGTTCATATCAGTGATTAGTTCACTGTGTTAGTAGTTAAACGGAATTAAATACGTACTTGATGCTGGCAAGAAAACTGATCAGTAGATTCTGGAAACGGGTTACCGCAGCTCCTACCGCCAGCCGTCTTTAATGCCAAGTAGTCTGCTGTGGGCAATATTTTCCTCGACCAGACTCCCTCCGGGTTGCCAGGTTGTACTCAAACATCCCCCCTTTTAATACGTTTCAACTGTGGATCAGTTTTCATTGTTTTGGCAAAAAGTGCATTTAATAGTTGCTGAATCACTGTTAAACTGGCCTTTGAAATAACCCTTAAGGGTACTTGTAACCTTTGACTCCAGTCCAGAAGATTGTAGTATCTCAGTGTCTGAGGTATGATTATTGTAAAATGTTCTTACTTAATTTGTAATTCTGAGAAGAGGATGAGTGTGAGTATGTTTCTCCCCATTGCAGTTCAGTATAAAACGCCGTTGTGCGATGGGTTAGTAATGCAGATTGTATGATGTTTCTCACGTGTGGTATCTGTGTCCTGGACCCAGAATAAATGCATTTATTATTTATTTATCACATACAAATGAAAAAAATTAATTCACGTAACATGTAATTAATGTAAATTAGACTGCAATTTGCTGCACTCTCATACATAAGGAATTAAAAAATAAAAATGGAGGAACTCCTGGGCGCACCTATTTTCATTCCTTGATGAAAGAGTGGTGCCTACTGAAGAAATTGGGCTGGCATTGGAATAGCATTTTTTTCCTTCATCCACATGTTTCCTTAGTTACACTTCACACATACAAATATTTATGGAACATAATATAATTTCACACAGACACAAACAAACACAAATATGGTCCTGCCATGAACATGCACACTTCCACTTACGTCTTCCATTGTTTCTGGTCTGTACCCTCTGTTGTATTTATGTGTAGTGTCATCTCCTTTTAGTGTGATTTACTTTTCAAATTAGTATCTTACTAAATAAAAGCTAAATAAAGAAGAATTGTGTACAGTTCTGCCTCAATGACATAAGAAAATGTTACTCTCCATGCATAGGTATACTTGATGATTATCTTTACCAGAGTTTTTTTTTAAACAAATTTTTTGCATGATTTTCCCTCCTTTTAAATATTATCTTCACTTATGCTGTCACAATGTATGCTACACAAAATAAATAAGCGGCTGCAGAAAAGCCTACAGTGAAAAAAAAAGCAAAAAGACAATCATTAATACAATGTAGACTAATCGTTTGATGATCTTGCAAGAGAAAACATTAGATCAGATCTAAATCCATTAGTCTCTCGGAGTCCAAGGTGACATCTTCAAATGTCTGGTTTTGTTTGAGCAACAGTCCAAAATCCAAACATAAGATCTTCCTATTTGTGACACTGAAAACAGCAAATTTGGGGATTTACTTACTGAAAAATGACTTAAATAGGTAAGTGATTATAAAAATAGTTGTTAGTAGATCATTTTTTGTCAATTAACTAATCAATTAATCATAAAAGCTCTATTTTTGACATGGCCAGTGCAATAGTCCAATATAATTGCCCAAAAGGTACGTGTGTGTTTAGAGAATTTTCTTTTTCTCTGAGACATTCTTTGGACGACGCACAGCTTTTTTAGTTGTGTTTATTAATGTGGCCTTGTTTGTCAGCTCAGCAACTGTGTTCCCAAAGTCTCTGACTTGAGAAGTGGGACAGAGAATCTAGGTTTAGACTTCTGTTTCTGTGTCTCAGGTCCCAGGACAATTATCAAAGGCTTGTCTATGTTAAGTTGCAAAAAATTATAAGGCATGCACAAGTGTATATCCACAGTGCAGTAGTCTATAAAGTTTATTTGTTTTTATGGAAACTCATCTTTAAAGGGCAATCCTAATGATTTTGCACTTCCATAAAAAATAAAACTGAAAGGATCTAAATCACTACATTATAAAATATTCTAAAGTCAGCCATGTGGGTCACTAGACAATCATCATACATACAATGGTTTTCAGAGACTGTAATTTGTACTTTTTTATTTAACAACTATAGTTACTAGTTACATTTTGGATATTGAATACACAAAACATGATCAGTTTGCAGAACGTGATGTGTTTTTATAAATTAAATAGCCCAACAATGTATGAAGCAATTACATTTGCTCCAGTTTGACCAGCTACAACTACACATAGTAGATTTGGCATAGTTTTTTTCCATGCTGGATGCTCTTCATGACACAACCCTGAGTTCAAAGAGTTGGGTATGAAACCTCCAACCCAAGAGTCTGTGCCACAGCCCCCACCTACAACATTAAAGTACCACTTACATATTAATACATAAATAGAAACAATCCAATAATCTAATTACTGACATGGGCCATCATTGATGGACTATAACTGTAACTTTTTACTTATGCATAATAAGTACTTTTACTTTGATATTTTTGTTTGAAACATTTTGTTGCTAGTACTTCTCTGAGTAAAATTAGCAATTAATCACTTTTACTGGTAAATTGAGTAATCTTATAGTGTGCTATTGCTACTTTTACTTGAGTAAATTATTCGATACCTGTTACCGATACCACCACCGCATGACGTTTTTTTTTTTTTTTTTATTAAAACGGCTAAACATCCAAACCTGGCAACCCACGATCCACGTCGTCATTTCCGAAGTCGAAGAATAGAGTTCGCTCGGTTTGTGATCCTGTACCGCTCAATTATACGCACAGTTTCGTGGTCGTTGTTTGACATCCAGGGCCACGGTATTCACTTTAATAGCTGTATGTAGATGCTGTCATGACATATCTCACGTGGAGGGAAGAAACAAGTTTAAAGCAAATGTTTAAAAAGCTGTAGTTTTTACTGTGTCGGGTCTAAGTGAGCGGGGGGACGTTTGGGGACATAGTCCGACTAAGGGGAGCGGAGCCGCACGTTACTCCAAAATGGCAACCCCGTATGTGACAGATGAATCTGGTAAGGCTGCTGCATGTGCCAGACCATTGTCTAAATGAAACAAAACCCTCTTCATTAAACACAGATTGTGCAATCGAGGCCAAGTCTATCTTTTCCATTTGGTCGTCAGCGATAACATGTTTAACGACGCTGTTTTGCAGCTAGCTGATGCTAATCTTAGCTGAACTGGCTAACGTTATACTCTCCTCTATAGCTTAGCTTGTAGCTATCGCACGTCCTTACTTAGCAGTGTGAAAATAGTATTATATATATATGTACACCGCTGGCAGGAACACATTTACTTTATTACTTTTGAATATTTAAGGTTAACAGAGTTTTAATTAGCCACATTACTTTTTTGTATAATGACCTAACATGGACACATTAGCCAGCAGCTAACGTTAATTAGCTTCTTCTCTTGTAATTGAGTACATGTTGTGATCAAAGTATACACACAAAAACAACCATCGCGATATGTCTTTTCACAGAAACAGTTATTTTGTTTTGTATTGACTAAAGTTTTGTGTGAAAATTGGGTCTTCGCGTAACTTTTAGGGTTATTTGGTCGCTAAAAAGAGAAAAAGAAACCAAGACACTTACATTAACTAGTAATGTTGGTTATTATATGAGGATCAAGTAGGTATTGGTCAGGAATTTACTCTTCATCCACAAGCCACAACAGTAAGAAAAGTTAAGAAAAGCTACAGTTAAGTGAATATGACCAGGTAAAGTAGCAGTGGGAGATATGGATAAATTCCTGTATCACATCATAGTATCAACATGAATCATAACGCAGTATATATATGGACACATCATCCACCCTTACTATGTAAATGTATTACAATTTTCATCAAAAAATAATGCCTACTTTAAAATACTGTCAATAGTATATTGGAATATTTCCCAGCTCGAATACACAATGTTTCGTTCTTCTGCCTTTACATGCCCTGGGTTTTTGGGCTTTGGATGACATTTATTCAGTGTTAGATTTAATGTGTGTTTACAAGGGAATGGAAGTTATCACACACACACTAAGCTTGTCAAACTAGAAATAAAGCCTTGCAGGTTGAAGCTTCAGGGCTTTAAGCTCAGCATGCACAGTGACATCTGGTGGTTGCAGCCCTTCAAAACTGCACAATCTTGTTCAGAGGTGCTGCAGTAAATACACATATTATTGTGCAGTATTCTGCAGTAAAATCTGTAATAAATGCCAAAAATGTCTAAAAATCCTCCATATAAAAATTTCCATTGACATGAAAAATGAATGCACTTTAGCAATGCGGTTTTGGCCTTGCGTCCGCTTTTGGTCAATGTTAATGTGACATTGTGAGTTGCAAAGTTATGTGATTGGACAATGTCCATTAAAATTGTACTTTTTTAAAATTTTGAAATCTTATTACTTGTATCAGGTGGAAATGTTCAGATACTTATGATTATGTCTCTTACTGTACATCACCATATCTTAGTTATTCTCTCTTATTATCTCAGTGTGCGTTTTACTTGAGCCTAAAGTTTAGCTGTAAAACTTTCAAAACCGTCAAACTAAAGAGTGTTGGTTTCAGGCTGACCAGAAATATCCTCTCTTCCTATAGTAATGTTCAGTGAGGTCATCCCCCAGAGAGCAATTGCATTTGAGCCATTGAGTGCAATTTCAGCTGATGATTAGCAACACACTTTTGTGGTAATTAGCAGTTATTTGATTTGTTTATTGGCCAGAGTCAGTTAAAGCGGCCGTTTTTAATCTGTAGTCCGAGGACAGATTTTACATTGTCAACCTGAAAAAGAATATACAAATGTAAATGATTAGAATTATTGTCAGGATATTTTAATATTCAAATAGGTTTATATGTTTGCAGAAAAACAATAATGGAGGAGGAGAATATTGCAGTTATGTCTCAGTTTGACAAACCTCCAAATGGATCCAGTGAGCTATTTTCATCATTTATCATGAAGTCAAATCTGGCCCGCAGTTGACAAAATACCTTAAAATAACTTCAAATCTTAAGTTTTTATTCATGTGAACATGTTAGTGCTCTTTAAAACGTTGTACCTGTCCTTCAGGGAAATATATTGCTGCCACTCAGCGACCTGATGGAACATGGAGAAAGCCGAGGCGGGTGAAGGACGGTTATGTCCCCCAGGAGGAAGTCCCAGTGTAAGTGCACTTCTTCTTTCCCTACAGTCGTGCACAGCACACTCTACACAACAATTAGTCAATCGACAGAAAATAGATCTGCAACTATTTTGATTATGAAATAATTCTTTTGGTCATTTTTAAGCAAAAATACCAATTTTTTTTTTTTTGCTGATTCCAGCTTCTCTAATGTAAGAATTTGATGCTTTTCTTTGTCATCTATTATAATAAACTGAATATCTTGGGATTTCGATTGAAGGTCAAACAGAAAATGACATTTGAGATTTTCTCCTCGGTCTGTGGGACGTTCTAAGAAGAACTTGCACTATTTTTCTTGACATTTTATGGACTAAATGATTAATTGATTAATGGAAGACATAACTGATTAATCGATGATGACACTAAGTTACAACCGTAGAAATCAGTAGAGGATTGCAACAAGTATCTCTGATCGATTACAATTGTCCAATATTCATTTACATACTTTTACATTTGAGTAAAGTGGAACATTTGTCATTTTTATCCTCTTACCCAGTTTGTCTTTCTTGCTGGTTTTAGCTATGAAAACAAGTATGTGAAGTTTTTCAAGAGCAAACCAGACCTGCCACCTGGCCTGAGCCCGTCTGAGGCAGCTCCACCAAAGCAGCAGCAGCAGCAGCAGCAGCAGAAGATCCCCGGTTGTGTAGACAGTGAGGGAGCCAGTCTCTCAAAATCGGCCAAACGCAACATGAAGCGTAAAGAAAAACGAAAACAGCAGCAGCAACAGGGCCAGGATGGAGATGCAGATGTAGAATCGGTGAGCGATGCCGTGGAGAATGTGTCCATCTCAGAGGGTGGTGAGTCCGCGAACAAGACGGCAGCGCCAGCTTCTGCCTCACCTCCCGATGACGACTCAGCAGCAGCAGCTGAAAAGGCCAAGAAGATCAAAAACCTGAAAAAGAAGCTTCGACAAGTTGAGGACCTGCAGCAGAAAGTGGACTCAGGGGAAATAAAACAGCTGACAAAGGATCAGTCGGAAAAGCTGGGTCGGGCGAAGGCCTTACAAGATGAGTTACAGCAGCTCGAACGTGATTCTTGAAGCAATAAAGGACAGAGGAGTCAGACAGACTGAACATACAAACTACACACTGAAACACAGGGAAGGGACCTTTGCAGCTTTGTGGTCATAGCTTCCATTAAACATATTCTACCTATTTGATATTCATTATGAACTTTGGAAGTGAACACAGTCCCAGCGCCTTCCAAACAGAGAACGACAGGATGTCATAGCAGGCACCACATCTTCAGAACTGACCAGCCTGTTTTCTAGATTCAGACCTCTACATAACATCATGACTCCTGCTCATATACTTGTATTGGGCAGGCCATTCATTTCTAAATCTTTTAAAGAACTCATTGTGAATTGTTTCGTGCATGTCTGTCTTTTCCATTTTGTACCTTTCATAGCATCAGGTATCACTTATACATAAAATATATAAAAAACATTTTCTGTTGAAGCGAGTACAGTTTGTTGACCTTTCTGCTTTAACATTTGTCAATGATTGGATGGCTTCTTGTGGTCACACTAATGTCGACTCTATACAGTCATTACATTAATTAAAGTTACATTCTGCGTAAAATGTTTATCTCATATTGCTTTTTAGGAGTAGAGTTACATGAATAACTGGGGATTTATTTTGGAAGGCAGGACGTATATTTGTAGAAAAACTATATTTTGGTGTCATTGGGTATTTTGGAAACAAGCTGTACACTAATAGGATGAGACTGGTGATATTGTATATTTTACTTGTTGTCAACAGATTCCATAAAAAGACCAAAACCACCAATGAATTGATCCTGCCAACAAGTATTGTCTGTGCAGCCAAAGCCTGATAGAGCTTCTTCCTTTGTGCCATAGAGTTGCACTGTGATCCAAAAATTATTAAAAACACATCAATGACCCACACTGTTGCACCGAATGACATTTATCCTGATAAACACGGGCACCGCAGTTACTGACTTGATCTTACATACACCATGTTGCTTCTGTAAGTACTCACTAGAACACCAAATGTGTATTAATCCGTGGCTGAAAGTAGTCCCCAAGAAACGTGCTGTATCCTCTTATTTGAGTAGAGTGTAGTGAAAACTACAGTGACCAGCTGTTTTGGGAGATGACTAATTGTTTTCCAGAAATTGAAACTATGCATTTGTGACCTGTCTTAATGATTTATCTTCAGTAGAAACAAATAGACAATAGAAAGATTTTATTGCCCTGAGTTAAGCCTGTCAGGCACCACTTAAAGAGGCACTTTACCATATTGCTGTTGCATATTCATAAAGTTGGGGAGCTGACAAAAATCAGAATAGATCATAAATAGAATAGTTAACATGTGGAGCCTGAGATACCTTGATTTAGAGTTGGGGTTACACCCCAAAACACTAGGTCCTACATTTTCCATAAAACAAGTCAGTAGTTAGTTTTGTTTGACGCTCCCTGCTTGGTAAACACCCACGTCTTTTAAACGCGACACTGGTTGTAAGTGTGTGTCCTTTTAACTCTAATGTATATACTGATCATTATAGTGTATGCTGTTTTTTGCAGTCTGTGTAAGTGAAATCATACTTTACTGTTTTATACTAAGAGGAAATTTTTATAATATAGGCTACATGTACACATGGATGTCAAACTGTGACTTTAGACTAAACCACTGCCATTTACACTTCAATACACGCAAAATAGATTTCCAAAAATATATATTTTTGTCTTTCTACAGCCGCTTCAACATGCAATAATTTTAATTTCAACCACTCAAAAAATCAGCAAACTCAAAGATCCCCCAAAAAAGCTAATTTTAGCATTGTGTATTTATACAGTGAATTTGTTTTTTGCAGTATTGCGTCTGTCATTTTGCCACTTTTCCAGTGTGAACACACTACATACTGAAAACCTGCTTGTAATTAGTGTGTAGTAGGGAACTGGGGCACAGCTTAAGGTTTTGTTCTGCTCAGTCAATCTATTACAATCAATTCAGTTTATGTTTGCAAAGGAAGAAATGTTTGTGCTACACCTGAGAGGCAGAACCCAGGGCAGGAAATCCACTCATTGGTTAAGAGATAACAGATAAAACACGCCCTCTACTGGTGAGAAATCTGGGACTGTTGTTAAATTTAGTAACCGTAATTGTCTTAAACGTGTGTGAGCCGAGGGTCTTTCCCGTCTGTCCGCTCAGTGTTTACGAGCTGTATTCCACAATGTTAAAGCAGAACAGGAGGCGTACTCTGTCTCCATTCAGAAGATGATTCGAAGCAATGGTTACACGGGGGCGTCATTGTCTCTCCATGAATGGGCTCCTGCCTTCAGAACAATATAATTAACTGTTGTCTCATGGAGGAAGTGTGGTTAGTTGTTTTCTTCACAAAGCTGCAACCATGAAGTCAAAAATGTTCAGATTTATGTGGAACATGTTTCACAAAAATAAATCATAAATGAGTAACAGCAGTTCTGATACATCTGTTTCCTGTCTGGAAAATAATTCACTTCCAAAGTATTGCAGATTAATTGAAGTTTTTTCCACCACAATGACATAAGACATCACCTTTAATTGATGGTGGGCAGTTAATCTGTTTAACAGAGCTGATCCTTCATTTATTTGCTTCCTTTGACGTAAACAACATTACTCGGAAGTTATTCTTACAACACTTGGAGACAAATGGCTTTAAATGATGGTGTAAGGAGGCGTGATCGTGATGTTAGTGTCTGAAATATGTATTGGTTTTTGTTGTCCACACATTCCTTGTAAAGGTTTATTATGTGGTTTTGAGGGCAGGTCCTGAACAGACACTTGATGGTATAAAAACTGAAACCCTAAACCAGGACACCAGCTTCAGCTCTGATACAGGGACCCCAAGAAGAACTAATACACAGAGGATGGACGTATATGGAGGAACTGCAGTAATTTTGATTATCAGTTGAAAAAATCAAATTTCTGTGTTGGAATCCAGTCGGGAAAAGTTTGTATTTCTCAGATACTGGAAAATGGGATATAGACTGGAGTTGATGGTGCTTCTTGTTTTGATGACAACAGCTTCATCTGTTGCCCTGAGCAGAGAGGAACTGACAGAAGCTCAGGTAAGAAAATGCAGAAAAGTGGAGATCCTGAAACATCACTTAAAGTATTAATGTAAAAATATAAGTCTCTGAGTTTAAGACTTTTAAGAAGTTTATCATTCAGCAGAGAAAGATTTACATGGAAACTTCATCTAATTTTGCTTGTACGACAATTTCCACAGCAACTGGATTTTAATTGTTTATAGCTAATTGTTAACTGATTGTGATTATAGGCTATATAATCAAATCAAATATTGATGGTGCATTCGGGCAACAGAAAACTAAATAATATTGTCAATACTGTTTGTTTTACGGAGAGGAAAAAGGTTATTCAATTGTTAGCCATTATAAATGACTGTGATCTTGTTTGTTTCATTTCACTCCTCTGAGCTTTGATATCTTGAGTAGAGATCAATAAAATGGCTTTCTGCACTCAACCTTTTTGACAGATATAGTCACTAAATGCTTTATACATTAAGATTTGATATATAAAACATATTCTTAATCTATTGAGGTTGCATTTGTGTAGATAAAAACAAGTTGTTAAAAGTAGCTCATTAATTACAACATTTAAGTCCCGTTTATATCTGTATCTTGTATCTAGGCGTATTTAAGGACGTATGGTTATCTACACATCCCACTGGACGGTAAAGGCCAAAACCATCCACCTGAGGAAATAGCTGAAGCAACAAGGTGACCGTCTTTCATCCATTTTTCTACTTTGCAGAGGTAGATTAACATGTTTTGATCTGTTTTGACCTGTATCCCAGGTTTATTTGCATATTTGAATCAGTACAAATGTCTCAACATTTCCTTTCTATGTCAGAATCTTTCAGAAAGTGACAAACCTGCAAATATCAGGGAAACTAGATTCAGCCACACTGGCAATGATGAACAAACCTCGGTGTGGCCTACAGGACTCTTTCAACAACAAGTCTCTCAAATATCGAGTCATGGGTGAGTAACTGCCTTCAAATGACATGTTTAGATTCTTGATAAAGTGCATAACGTATATAACGTGTATAAAAAGTGACTCCAGTGTTTCCTAATTACACAGGTTACTGGCGTAAGAAGATGCTGACCTACCGCATCTATAATTACACTCCTGATTTGGGTCAGGGAAAGACCCGCTTGGCCATCCAGAATGCATTTAAGTACTGGAGTGCTGTGTCGCCTTTAAAGTTTAGGGAGCTGCAACACGGAAGAGCAGACATCAAAATCTCCTTTCACAGAAAAGATAAGACATGTCCAGTTCCCTTTGATGGGCGAGGTAGGAGCGATTTCCTTAATATAAAAACTGACATTAAAATTGAACGAACTTGATGGGATCACCGGATGTTTGTGAAAAGTTTTGTGATCTCAGTGACACATAAAACAATGGCAGGTGTAAATGAGATGTTCTAGTGTTTGAGTTCTTGCTTTATCCTCAGGCCGTGTTCTAGCCCACGCCGACGCCCCCGAATCAGGCATTGTGCACTTTGACGAAGACGAGCTGTGGACAGAAGGGAAGAGCCAGGGCTCCAACCTGAGGATTGTTGCAGCTCATGAGATTGGCCATGCTCTTGGCCTGGGCCACTCTCAATACTACAGTGCACTCATGGGACCTGTATACAACGGATACCGCTCAGACTTTAAGCTGCATCCAGATGACATACGAGGGATCCAGGCATTATATGGTGATGTCATTATAGCATTACATGGCTAATATATGCATGCTCTTTGAAGTATAAGTAATGCAATGTGCAGTATTGTCTCTTTTCAGGAAAGCCAAAGAATAGTCTTCCATCCAGAAATCCAGGTCAGTCAGTGCCAGGAGGAGTTATTGCAGATCCTTGTAAAGCCGCACTGGATGCAGTTATGTTGGGTAAATATGTCTCTGCATGTTCTGTAACAAAAGATATTAGTTCACTAACTTCCCCCTACAGGGAAATGTATCTACAGATATTTTTTTCTCCTGCACTGTGTTCTCATATAGGTCCTTTGCATAAGACATATGTTTTCAGTGGTCAGTATGTGTGGACAGTGTCCAGCTCTGGCTACAACTCTCCCATTAAGATCTCTGTGCTGTGGAAGGAGCTGCCAGGGAGCCTCAATGCAGCTGTTCACTCTCAGCGGACTGGCAAGTCTTACTTTCTGAAAGGTGGATTCAATTTCATAGTTTCAAAATTTCTCACAGGGGCATGATGTACAATGCTGGCAGGATCAGTAATAATCTATTAATAATTTTTCTTCTAAATATCCTTTCACAGATGACAAAGTATGGAGATACACAGACTTCAAACTTGACCACGGCTTCCCCAAACGCTTGACCAATATCCCTGCAAATATTGACTCAGCCTTGTACTTCAATAAGAACAAAAAATTGCTATTTTTCAAAGTAAGTGCTAAAGATATGCTTCAATTTATTTTGTGACATGTGTTTCTTGTTGAATATCCCGCTTCAGGAGAATAATGCACCTCTCATGTTAGGGATCTGGATACTGGCAGTGGGATGAGATTGGTCCAACAGACTTCACTTCATATCCCAAACCTACTGGGCAACTCTTCTACGGGGCACCCAGCAATTCTGACGCTGCATTAACGTGGACAAACGGTCATATATACATGTTCAAAGGCTCTGAGTACTGGCATGTAAACCAGAACCACCAAGTGATGGAGAAGGCCTATCCTCTGGACATCGCCTCACACTGGATGCAGTGTGACGACTGAACCACCAGAGGCCACCAGGGATTCAACACAAACCTTATCCTGCTGAGTCAGCGTGAAACCAGGGAGACATGCTCATTTACTTGGAGCCTGGCAAATGCTTTCAAAGTGTTCAGCATGCTGTGTGAGGAATGAGAGCTTTAGGCTATTATTAGTTTTGGTAAATGGGCATGAATTCAACAAAATAATAAATATTTGCGATGTGATGTTTCTTTTTTGTGGCAATAGGGTATTATTATTCAAAAAGCTGATATTAGCAGACATGAAATGGGAAAAGACACTTAGACCTTGTGGTGTGTGATTCAATAAGATTGGATTTTGTTATCTACTGATCCACTACACTGCCCTGCGGACACAGAGCAACAACCACTGAAGCAATGATGTTGAGAAAAAAGGGTTTTAAGTTTTCAGGCTGGATGACAAAAACTGCAAAACAGATAGAGAGATTGTAATCTGTGTGTCTAGGCTGATTATTTTACCCAACAGAAATCACTACCATTGAACCCACACAGTTACTAAAAAAATGCAAATACAGAACTGTGCCTTTGGATAATCTTGACAGACTGCTCAGATAAACAGAATTAACAGATTATTATTTCTGATTTCTATTTCTGATTATTATTTACAGTCCACAGCTAGGAATCAAGTGTTTGTGTTTGGCTCTTTTTGAGTAATCTTATTACTTCTATTGAAATCAATATAATACATTTACAATTTAATAGATTTAAGTATGTGATTTAAAAGGTAACTTAACCACACCAACAGGAGTAGCATGGAAACAGAGGTAAGAACCTCACTGCAGTAACTGCAATCTGCCTAGTTACGGCTAACTGGTGAGATAGCCTCCCATTCTGGTGGAATTCATGTTATTTTATATTTGCTAGCTTTAAATCACATGTTCGAAATGTATTTAATTAAACATGAATTTAGTGAACTAGCCCATAAGCTTGAATATACAAGAGACACAGTGTTTTCTCCTCTGATTGTCCGAACAGAGCGTAGCATTAGAATCTTAACAGGCTTTTGTGGGTTTGATGTAAGGTCAGTGATAGTTATTAATAATTAATAATAATCAAGCAATAAAATTGAGGATCAACAACTTATAGGCTTCTGTCTATTACACTGTTCTGTCAAGAGCCTGTTTACTGTTTACTGCTCTCCAACTGGAGTCACAGTGCAGTAACTGCAACCTGGGTACAATGCAGTATAAACTGTGTTGTACCTTCACTTTTATGGCCGTTTTTTAGTTAAAATTGAAAAGACATTTTCATGGAAATGACTCATTTCTATGGCAAAATATTTTTTATATAGTAAAACGGATGTAACTTAAAAAAATGTCTGTACCTTTAAAACGAGACTGTAAATGTTGGAAAGATGAAATAATACATTCTCCCTCTTACAAGTAAAATGTTGAATTCATAAACAATAAAACAGACAACTGATCAGTTCAGCTTTTCTTCCCACAGTCTTACTTGGTCTGGTTTGAGCAGTAGTCTGTGAAACTGACATTACTGAGTGAGTTTACTGATGTAATGACTCCTCTTTGCTTTTGCTATTTTGCTACTTATAATATTTACAATTATCTCATAATCGCCACCTTTGCCCACAGTGGCTGTTTTATACATAGCTTTGCTTTAACACAAGACAATACTCCAAAAAACACATATTATCAACCTGAGCTGCTGCTGTCAAATCAGTGGTTTATTGGTTTATTGTCCAGCATTCCCCATTTTTCTGATGCATGTCCTTCCCTTTATTGCATGTGCTGGTATGAATTCACTGCTTGTAACCTTAATACATGAACTTCAAACCCAAACTAATCTAGACACACACTTTAGGTCTATGTTTGTATCCAAAGGCATGAACAGCTTCCAAGAGAATGTCATAGTATTTGGAGAATATAACGTTGTTATGCAATTGTGTGGAAAAAACAGTTGAACACAAAGTGTCTGTGAGATAAAACATTTAAAGGATGTTGTGATCATGAGTCTGACGACTGTACACGTTGCCTTATTTCTTCTTGTCATCATACAGAGGATGATCTCCAAGCATCTCCGATCACACTGTGTGTGCATGTTGATGATTATCTGGCGAAGCCGGTTGCAGTGGATTCACGGCAGCAGTTGAATTGTTGAATTGTTTCCGTGGAAGTGAGCAGTTCACAGACTCAGATAAAATGTAATGGATTCCTTTAGATGTATGTAGTTCACAAATAATTGATGCTGTGTTTCTTTCAGACTGTAAAAACAGGGGAGGCGGCAGTCAGAGGCACCATGGAGCCTGTCTCAAAGTCAAAGTCAATTAGAGCATGTGTGATAGTGCTGACGCTGCTGGTGGAGGAGCCTGTTCCCATCTGGCGCTCCTTAAGGCTCTGGAGGTAACTCTGAAAGGCAAACAGGAAGAAGACGCATGGTTATTGCACTGACCATCCGCTGTCATTTTACATAATGACAATTTACATAATTTACTCAAGTGCTGTATTTATTTTGAGGTATTATTTTTAATTTATGCTGCCTTGCACTTCAACATGTAGGAGGGAAATACTGGACTTTTTACACCACTACATTTGTTTGACAGTTTCAGTTGCATGTTACTTTGCAGATTAAGATTTTACATACATAACATGATAAAAGTCCTTAAAGTCCCAACCAGCATATAAAATAGTTCCTACTACACATTAATGTAGAGGTGCAGCGTGTAGTCTGTTAATGGATCAATTGACAAAAAAATTAACCTGCATCTATCATGATAATCAAATAATTGTAATTATAAAAAGATGAACATTTGTTGGTTCTTAAACCTGTGGATTTGTAGCAGCTTCTTTCTCATACATGAGAGTAAACAGATTTAGGTTTTGACTGTGAGACAAATTCATTGGCAGATTCACTGTCAGATTATTGGCAGCCCTTCATTAATGCATCAGTAATATTAATACACTAATATAATATAGATGTGGTAATTTTTTTCCATTTTGAGTACTTTTACTTAATAGTTTAACTACATTTTGCTGATTCTATTCACACATTTTTACATGAGTAAAAACGTTTATTGTCATGGTAGAATTTGCCTCTTTGAAGAAATGAAAGCTGAAGCTGGATGACGTATTTTAATCTCAGTTAATCTCAGCCACTGACCGGCGCCAGGACGTCTCCGGCGTATCGTTTCAGGGGTGGAGGCCTGCGCCGACGGTGTGATTGAGGTCTTCTCCTGGACTCTCTGTATTTCTGCTTCTTGCCATGTTTCTTCAGTTTTTTGTGTGCAGCTGGGAGGCACGCAAAGGGCAGGAAATCATGAGTATATAACATCACAGAAGGAGGATGGCATATTTAAAATGAAAACAGCCTGAAGTGGCTGTGCAGGTGGAGTTGAACTCACCTTCTGTGTGTGATACTCCTTTGGCAGTAAACCTCCACTGCACTAACACGCCTATAAGAGTCAAAGTCGGACAAATTCCAGTGATTGCCCAGTTGAACCAGCACAGTGGACGAGGGGCAACTTGACAAAACATATCGTACACCTGATCTGGCAGCACGAACGTCGCCATCAGGTAATCCACACACAGCATCACAGTGGTTGCTCCAAACACAGATGTGTAGAAGATGCTGAACAGTTTCTGCCACTGAAGAGTGAGGACAGTAGTGATGATGCCGGCAGCCAGCACGGTACTGAGAGGCACCCACACGGGAGTAAGGCTGTGAAACTGTCCGATTACCACCAGGACGGCGAGGGAGAGCAGGGTCCCCAGCTGCAGGCCACTGAGGAGGAGTCCCATCGTCGACACCAGCATTGTCATCAGCCCGCAGAGCACACCCACGCCGAGGCCGATCCCCGCCTTGGTCTCCGTCCCCAGCTGGACGTCCAACACAGGCTCATTGTGGTACAACAGGAGCACGGCTGCCGTGCCAGACATGAAGCCCGAGAAGAACATGACCATCTTGAAGCAGCGGTATCCTGGAAAATTCGATTAAAGAAAAGGTCAGCTACTCATCCGTGTATACAAATCCAAAGTGAGCTGCAGTATTTCACAGCTGCTTTGCCTCAGACCTTAATACAAAGAGCAAAAATTCTCACTTTTAAACACAAAATCACACGCTCATTCTGAAAATCAAGCCACTTCATATCCACTGAATCAATGCAACATGAGTTCGCAAGCATTTCTCCTTATTCCAACTTCAACTACACTTACAAGTGAAATAAATATCTGAGGTTTTGTGTTCAAAATAAAAACAAACTTCGTGGTTGATAATGAGCAAAATAAACTTCTGTCTTGTATGAATGTCAGTCAGAGTGTAGACTACATGATCTGTATTTACAGTAGTGCAGCATATTCAGTAAATAAAATACAGAATTTTTTCCTCATTACTATTTATATTATCTTTGAGGAAATTACCAGAGTTTTGCTTTTAGCCAAAGCAATTTTAAAATTTTAAAACTGTAAATGCAACATAGCCCACAGCATACTGTGTACTTTAACAATTTATGATATAACCTAGAGAGGCAGTCTGCTGAAAATAAACAAGTTCATTTCGACATTTTTGTTCTAATCAGACGCTAAAGGGCAAAAGTTCAGCCTGTTCTTTTGTTTGGATAATGCATTTGCTAGAAACGTGGCACAGATTCTGAACATCAGACTCCCTATAGACCCAAAGGCTCAAACACTGAGGTCTTTTGAGCGACAACAATGGGAGCTGCTTGGACGACACTGCTGATCACTGTGGGTCAGAGATTACTGAAATACATTTTGGAAGCAAATTTGTTTCAGTGTCCATGTCCAGCTCCAACATCTGTCATTAACATTTTTTGATGCCAGCAATAAAAGTACTCTCTCAAAAGTAAAAATCACAACTCAGAGCTCCTCTCTTTGCTTTTTCTTCATCTTCTTGGTCACAAATTACGTGAAGGAAACACTAATCTGGCAATACTTCCTCCACCTGCACCACTGCAACTGCTGTTCTCCTGCCAATTATTAATTATTTACATCCAGAAAACTTCCTGACAGGCAAACCTAACCCTGATTTACTCTGTAAGACATTCTGGGAACACACTGACTTTTGCAGCGAGTGTTTGCATAATGTCACATGTTTCAGGGGAGCAGGTCCACAGGACACGCAACTCCCAGTCACGCTCCTAGTTTATGTTTATTGGATTTGTGTTCACATATTTTCACAGTGAAAACACATGTTGAACTTGTAGCTGTAGCTCAACATACAGCTCTATAGACTGCTGCTACCTGCAACATAGAAGCAGTTGAGAAAAATCCAAAATCCCTGCCAAGGCCCACATGAACTTTTGTCAGGATTAATGCTATGGCACCAATGAGTCAATGATGTCAATCAGTGCAACAGGTGACACTTCATATACTCTGCCTCTGTCACACTCAGATGAAGGACCCATCTGCCTCTTCCAGCTTTGGGCTTATCCACCCTAAACCCCTGGCAGCCTGCAGACACCTGCCACACAGGGTTTAAGCTATCAGGTGAGCTTATTAAACATGTAGAGTATGAAAACAGTGGGGCCGGTCAGTGAGATGTGACTTTAAAGGACGAGTACACTGCTTTGAAAAACTACCGTCTCTACCTTGATATCCCAAATTTTAGCTCTGGTGTCACGGCTACATACCGAAAAAGCAGTAGATGAGGCCGAACGAAAGGCAAACAGAGCAGACAATGGATGGGATGACCTCATACTTCATATTAATCTCAAGCGTGCATATGTCCACTTCAGCTAAGTCGACACCTGGCCCCTCAGTAACGTAGACTGAAGTGACTTCCATCTTGGTGGATTATTTCTTCTGTTGCTGTGCGGCTGGTCTGGACGCAAATCCGCTTTGTTCATTGAAGAGGGGAAACTGCAGCGTCCTGCTTGTGGCATCCAGGGAAAGAGGAAACTCCTGAACGAAGAACTTGCACGAAACAGTTTCCTGCTGCGCACCTGCAAAAAGAAGAGCGTGTTTTCAGCTCTGTGGCAACGACATACATGAATTCAGCTCTGGTTTTTCCTGGCCGCTAACTCGAGAGTTATTAATCATCAAGTCTTATGACCATCCAGGGAGGAAACCCTGTCAAAGTATTGCTTAAATTCAATATGACACATCATTATGCTTCCAAATGAAACATTATTTATGTGACTATATGAGAGGTTATAGCTCTTTCCCACGTGCAAACATCTGTTCAGGAACCAGTGAAGGAAACTGGGGTTCCCCTCTGAGTTTCTCTTTCCTGGTTCTTTTGTTCAAGAGCAGGATGCAGATAAGGAAATGACCTGGTGGCTTAGTACCACCGTCATACAGACGTATTGTTCTGGGAATGTGGTTAGGTACACTGTTTACTGAACAACATAACCAAAGCAAGAAGCTCAACAGTATTGCAAAATATTCTAACGCCTAGTAGAGACAATAATGACCAATGATGGAAAAAGTCCTCATCTTTTACTCAAGTAAACGTAGCAATAATACAGTGTAGAAATACTCTCTTACACTCTGTATAAAAGCCATACATTAAAAAATGTATGTAAGAAAAAGTACAAAAGTATTAGCATCATAATATACTTAAAGTACCAAAAATAAATAATCCATATTATATTATTGGAATATAGTTACTGATGCATTTAGAGTACATCACTTGAATGTTAGAGGTGGTAAAGGTGGAGGTGATTTTAATTACTTTATATACTTCTGGATCTTGTCAATTTCCCCCGGGATCACTAAAGTCTCATCTCATTTTAAACTGTAATAAAACATCATATATTATTTATATTTATTGACTAATTTTGTATTATTAATTTGAATCTGCAAAGAAACTAACGTTATCAAATTAATGTAGTGCAGTAAAATGTACAATATTTGCCTTTAAACCATAATAGATTCGAAGAATAAATTAGCAGAAAATGGAAATACTTTAAATTGTTAAGTACAAGTAAATGTACGTAGTTTCTTGCATCACTTACAAACTGAAATAAATCAATTTAAACTATATATTTTTTAACTCAAGTAGACCAAAAAACTCTTACTGTGTAAAGGCATGAATCATGTTTACAAACTCCTCTTGTCTTAGCTCACGACTGTCTAGCTACAGCTACAGTTTGCATTACTGTAAGGACCTTATAAGCTGTTCAGGCAGATACCACGGTCAGCAAATAGACTTAGAGGAGCTTTAGCAGGTGAGTGATCCTCCTGTCTGCTTATGCCATATCTGTGTCCTTTTGTAAAGGTGAGTGTGAAACAACAAAAACACTTACACTTTCTAAAGTTTCTAACTAAAAATGAACGCTCAGTGGAGGATGAAAAGCTACTTTATTTTATTATTATTTTTATTATTTTTATGTTTTTGTGAAATTCTGTCATGAAAAATGTTATTTCAGTTACTTTATTCTGCAATAAGTGGCAGTATCATCATCTACAAGAACAACAACTACAAAGAACTTCTTAACAAAAGATAGAATATAACAAATATGTCTGACATTTGAAAACAGGAAATTAAGAAATAATATTTTGGTTGCCTACCTGGTGTGAGGCATAGCTCCAACACAGTAAATAGGAGCTTTACCAGTGGAAGAAAAGTGTCTTCATTGATAGTTTCCAGTGAACCCAACAGGGAACGAGCTGTCAGGAGTTTGTCAGGAGTCTGTGTGGTGAGACTCAGAGTCCGACGCACTCGTCTGTGCTCATGTGAACAGCTGACGCCTGACTCTGAGAGAGAGACCATCTGCCCCCAGCGACAGTGGGAGGCTGCTGCCAAGTCCAAGGCCAAGCCAGCTGAGGGTTCAGCTCTCACTACCCATGATCCCGCTGGAGCCTTTATCACTTCAGAGGTTCATTTCACTCAGTGGCACTCATCATTAATGTTTAAGGGATAGGGTAAAGGGATATTGCTGTGGGTCCTGATTTGACCCCTAAAATGTGTTTACTTCAGGGACTTTCCTAAAGAATCTCATTCAGTTCATATTGGATTTGGCACTATGATGAATTATATTATGTTTATGGTCTGTGACACATAACTCCAGTTTTACTTCACTCATGTTTTTTCAGACATTCATGGTCCCAAAAAGATGAATACTACTGACTTTGTTTACCTAACGTTTCCTCTCGAGCCACCATGAAGTGGACTTTTGTAATTAAAATTGAAATGTGTCAAGTATTGAATGTCTCATCATTAAATTTTCACATTGTGATCATCTGAATTTTCATCTGTTTTATGACAAAATATCTGCAATTGACATTCCCATCCACCTCAGCTGCACTTTGTACTTAATGCTATAAATATTAGCATGCTAACACAATAAACTAAGAAAGTGAAGATGATAAACATTATACCTGCTAAACATTAGGATGTTAAAATTATCCAAATAATCATGTTAGCATGCTAAATTTAGCCATCAGTTCAAAACTGTGCTGAAGAGCAGCCTCACAATTTCATAATAATCATAATGTCATAAACAGGTTTTCATAGGGCTACAGTTCCTGCAGATCTTATTTTTCACAACAAGCTTAACAGGTCAATGATCAAGTAAGGGATTAAAACATGTCGGTTCCTAATAAAGTTAGATGGCATTGTCATGAATTCTGTAAAGCAATTAAACTGAGAATAATTTAGTTTAATAAAAAGAAAAATTGTGTACGGAGAGGTTAAGATAAAGTAGTCAAGCAAATATGATGTAAATACAACCAAAAACAAACAAACAAAACAAGTTAAAAATAACAATTCTAAACAATATGGGCAGCAAACTTTGGTAAACTAAAAAAAAACAAACAACAGTTGTGTCTTTAGTTTCAGTTACTCTGATTGGTTTTCGCAGGTATCAGTCTGTGTCACCTGTGGTAATTGGTCAGAGGTGTGGAAGAGGGCGGGGTGAAAACAAAACCCGGAACTACAGAGAGAAGACGGGAGGGTAGAAATACTGACAAATCGCTAGCTAAAAACAGCTGGATAAAGTGTTTGTAAACAGAAGAAAAACAGTAGACAGCTGTGATTTTGCTTAATCACGGTTCGAGTAACACGTTGTACGAGTGTGTCTGTGCTAAGCTGAAGGCGGCGTGCCGCTGGACCAGAGGACGCCATTGCTAACCGGGCAGGACTCTCGTAGTGTGTCGGTGTATAGCACCTAAAGTTTACTAGTTGTAAGGTCCGAGGACACCATTGCTGATCGGACAATAAACTTTGAGTGTGGCTGAGCAACTACAGTCTACAAGCACAGAGGACGTCACTGTTGATCGGAAAAAGCGGGTGGTGTTCATCCCGAGGAGGGATCACCACTGCCATCGAGCTTCTCTCATCGGAGCTGGACCTGTTCCTCAAGGACTGCCGCCAAAACTGTGAGTTGAACTTTCTGTGTGTTGCCCTGATGAGGATCACACGGGCCTGCAACGTTTTGTGTTTGGTGTGTGTAAGTGTGTGTGGGCCCACTGTACAGTTTTATTAAGTATCTGATGTTAATGTGTCATGGAGGAATAAGTAAATTGCCACAGACAAGACATTTTGTGTTTAGATATCTTGGTATATATGTCAGTTTTGGTTTAATATTATTTTGTAAGTTATTGGTTGTTATTTTAAAGTGGTCTAATTAGTCTTACTATGGGTTTTGATTTATCTCAGTTGTATTGGTTGATATTTTTTATATACTCAAAAATACTGACAGTAAACATCTGTTCCTTTTCATTCTAATCATTTAAAATATAGACAAACCAAAGTGAACAAATATATATATATATATACATATATATATATATATACTGCTAAGATTGACAGGTTCTGTAATCATTAGTAGAGCATTAATCAGTTCACTCAAAACAGGTAAGCCTTCGTGGTAGCTGAAGAAATCAAACCCAAACACTTCATCACCCCAGCCTAATGTGAGTAAAGCCACTTGAGCACCATATAGAGTGGAGCGGTGCTACACTATATTGAGATCGTTTTTGGTACTTAAAACCACAAATGCATCTTCCTAAGGATATCAAAACTTCAAATAAAACACTGGAAAAGTGTGAAATATGCAACTTTTTGTAATTTTCCTGTGGTAGAGTTGTAACCTCAAATTAATTCAGACACAATTAACACACTTCAGATGGATCATCCTCGCCTGTCCCATGACAATAATGCCATAAATTTTAGTCAGAGTAAGGAATGTCTGTTCTTTTCACTCCCCACACTCTGTCGCTATAATCTCACTGACTGGCAGAAAAATGAAGATGGGAGCAGGGCACAAGCGCAACAGCGGCCACTGTGGCCTTAAATTGTAATTACAGCATCATGGTACATTGAATTTGTCTTCATATCCCTTATCTTGAGTCACACATCGTGTTCATCTGTGACATGTTCAAATGTAGTATAACAGAAGCACACATTAATGCTAGTAAACCAACATAGAGTATATGTTAAGCTTGTCAACATTAGCCATCATAAGTTAATTTGTTAAAGCCAAGGTGTGGATTTCTGCAGTATAATATCTTGGAAAATTAAGCAGAACTCTTATTGATAGACACAACACAGATATAAAACTGTAAGTCCCCTGACACAGTCTGGAGTGCAGCAGCTTATAAACAGAGCATGAAAGACCTCACATCCAGTCAAGGGCTGAATTATGGCATGAACACAACAGCAAATGTCAAGGGGGGGTGGGGGGCAGATTAATAATGGCAGCAGTGATCTTCATATAACTGCAGGGACACTGAGGTGCAATAAGGTTGGGATAGATGGTGAAATGGAGCTGTCTGGCACGGTTAAGTTCCTCTTGCGAGAAGTGTAATAAAGACATCACCAGCCTGTAGTCCTTTCATCAGTTCAATATGTCTTTCTATTGTCTGCCACAGTAGATCAAAGGAGAGCATGTGGTTTAAAAGTTGAGGGATCAGCTAAAAACCGACAAGAGTGTTTTGTGAGAGAACGTGGACAGCTTATTTAATTTATTTTTAGTCATGCTAGCGGCTCTAGGGGTAGCAGCAATGTTGGTCTTTTGGCCAGTCTTTGATCCAGACTGAAACTATTACATTCATTGCCCTGCAATTTTGTACAGATATTTATTGTCCCCAGACAATAAATCCCTCCAACTTTGGTGACCCCCTGACCTTTCCTCTATCACCACCGTGAGGTTGACATTTGTGAAATTGAGTGTTGACAGAAGTTCGTATTTTCTCGGGATGAACCGTAATAATTTTGGTGATCCCTTAACTTTTCCACCACTGCCATAATCAGGTACAAATTTGAACATTTTGGTTCATCATCAAATCTGCAAAAGTGATGGCAGTCCCATCAGCCTCAGTTGTACAATGTGTTTCGTGCTATTTGTGAATTATTTTTGTGGTCAAACTGATTATTATCTTGATGAATCTTTTTCTCCTGTTAGAAAAGGGAAAACTCTACTGTCCTGTGTATACTACACATTTGTTGTTGTTGTTGTTTTTCTTGTTCTTGTCCTTCTTCACAAACAAATAAATATTGAGGAGAGTATAGGAAAATCCTCCCCTCTGAGAATATATAAAACATATATTTACAACACACTATTGATAGCCGTGTTGCTCCCTGAAATATCAAAGCCTAGAGTAATCGATTCATGAGATGAGACCTCTCTGCGTCTGACTCTTTATGACATTTTTGATTGCAGGGCAGAGAGTATTGATCACAACTGACCATTTAACCTCTGCACATGAAATGTGTTTTTCACCTGAATGGTTTGAAGACCGATTAAAGGGAGGTTATATTGACACTATGAATTTTATGATGATTTGGATCTTTCACCAAAACTTTCTGGCTTTTATCTATATGTGCTGAGAGGACTCTTTGTCTGCTTTTACAACCAATTTGCAGTACCCAAGGCTTTATAAATACTGAACCTACAAAAGAAATAGAATAAACAGATTGTGCTTAATTATGACAATAGCACTTTTTCAAAGCCTCAAACTCATCAAATGAGCAAGAACAACGTCATTATAATGAGTGATCACAAAGTTTTTCAGTTTCAAATGCTAAATAATGTTTTGCATCAGAAAACCATAATGCAGTTACAGAGCAAGGTGCTGGCCAGATGCAACTTTTGACATCTGTATGAAATAAATCATTTATGTGTATGAAGTGTTTCAGTGTATCCTGGAAAAAGGAAGAAATCCAAATGTTATGGAAAACTACTCATCCAGTGTTGGAATGGTTGACGCTTTTTAATAGAGGGTACAATACAGATGATCAGTTAATTAACCCTTCGGAAATAACAACACATCTTGGATGAAATTAAAAGTAGATAATAATACTCTTATACGCTTTTTTTCTGGTGGTGATCCTATCAGACATTATCAGTTAGAGGTATGGATATTTAGGCTTCTACTTAACACAGAGGATGTATGCATAACCGCTCTGTTCCAAGATTATCAATCTATTGGTTGCAGAAATTATTCAAGGAACATGCCCATATCCCTCTGCTTCACATTATGCAACAGTATAATGTAGGATGTGCATACATATATGCAATTATGTATAGAATTGCAGAAACACATCCATACAGATTATTTTTCTGACCATCTCAGTATGTTTTAATTCAATATACTAGGTTCTCATATGGGGTCATTAACACCTCACAGTATGATATTTGTGAGCACTCGATATTTTAGATGGCTGTAAATGTAACATCTGAGACAATAATATTGACTCAAAACCAAACATGCAGTGAGGCCTCAAAAAAGTTCAAAGTACAATGTGATAACCACCAATCAATGTCAAAATGTTTGCTGTGGTTGTAGACGAAAGGTTTGCTCATATACTGAAGCATTCGTTCGTGTGGGTTTTTATCATGACTCATGCTTTAATGCTACATCCACATGTAAATTATACAAATGAATACAGATCTCCTGACATGATTACTCATGCTCAGTTTTGATGAGCTCAAAATCTACTCTTAGATTTAATATATGAAAGTGGCAACAAACATTCAGCTCAGAACAGGTGTGGAACAAGTAGCCCACTCATATCCTTTACTTAAGCTGTAGTAACAATAGTGGGAAATACTTTATTACAAGTAAAAGTCCTGTATGCAAAATTTTACTACAGTAAAAGTACATACTTTTCAGTATTTACCAGAAAACTTTACCAGCATTGAAAGTAAAAGAAGACATTATTGGAAAAAGGTACCTTTTACAGTGGTATATTATCACATTAGATTATTATTACTGATGTATTCACATCTAAGTAGCACTTCATACTGTTATTAACTGTAGTCATATTTTATTTGTGGAACACAATGTTTTGTGTAATCGCTGTCCAATGTAAACCATGTATCCCCAAATTTGGTATGGTAGAATATTTCAGATTAACTGAAGAATTAAATGTCATCATTTAGAAAGAAAATTCATATACCTAAATAAAGTTAAGTGAACTACTGAAAACCCATTTGATTACCTGAAAAACAAAGCTGGCAACACACCTGTTTTCATGGAGATTCATGGTAAAGTATCATAAAATGGAAGCACCAGAGTAAAATACAAAGTTATATTTGTACAATCTGATTATCTTATTTTAGCATAAAGACTTGAAACAGGAGGAAACAGCTGGCCATCATGCTGTTTCGCTACATGAGCATATAGTGCTGCACACATCCACCATCACTTGAATCTATAGCCCAGGATAAAGGCTAGAGCCGTCTCATAGCAACCTCTCCTAACCTCCACAATCAATGAGGTCTCTGATACTAATAACCCCCTCTATTCTTAATGACTGTATATGAAAGGTCTAGCACAGTAAATCAAGAAATACATGTGATATATTGTTTCAGTGTGTGTTATAGCATGATTGTCAAATGTGGTTTTGAGATGTTGAGTCTCCCTTTAGGATTTAAACCTGAGTGGGTGGAGAGTTTTATGATGCTTCCCATCAATAAACACAGAGTAATAAATGGAGGATTTTCTATTCCAATAAACTAAATAAACTCACATGGACACAGTGTGTGTGCCACACCATCAAAAAATATTAATATAAATGAATTTTGTAACCCTGTTATTTTCTTCATTGACGATTATTCTCAATGGACATAGGAGAGAATGATATTCTTGCAAAGTCTAAGTTAAACAGAATGTTAAAATATGCATCAAGTGTGTCTGTTAAGATTTAATTGAGTTATGTCTGAGGGAAATGAACATTAGACCTGATATTCATGTGGGTCTCACATTGTCTTAGTAGTCCAACAATCACTACTGTCTCAGGAATGTCACAGTGACCTGGCCACAGCCTCACTAACATCACCTCTAAAGATGGACAACCTGCACTAGATTATGACCCCATTCATACTTCTGCAAACAAGGGCACACTGCCTTTTGGAAATTTCTATTGGCTTTGCAGAAATCAGGCATCTAACCATTGGTCGCCTTGCTTTAGTCCGCAACGTGACAATGAAAAGGTACAAGTAAAAGAAAAAAAAGAAAAAGTACAAGTTTTGGGCATTAAGGGTCTTAAAGTACCTTAATTGCCTCGATGAGTTGTGTCTCATAGACTCTGTTGTAACTTCAAGTTCTGGCCATGGTAGTGAAGGAAGCAGATCAATGGGCCAAAGTGCAGTAACTAAGTTCCTGTTGTTACAAGAACATCAATACTACCTCCATGTCCAGGCCAAGGACATTACTTTTTTTCATTCCATTGTGGAAATGTTTTAGGGCACTATAATGGATAACTTTAGACACTCAAAATTTGGAGAGTCAAATCAAACGGGTGAGGGTAAACAGGAGTGATTTCAGTCACAGAAGGACAATGAGGGACTCATTTCAATGGAGGCACAACAGCTCTGATGTTTATAAATTTGGAAATTATATTGATATTCTGAAAGTTGCAGCTCTGATAGGATCTGTCATTTCCTATCAGTACAATAAATACATTCATTTGTTATGTGTGAACTGCCAAGATATTACACAATGAAGATGAGTGTTTGCTTTTTAATATTAATATGGAATTGGAGGGAAACAGGATAAGGTGTTTCCAGTGTTGTCTTACCTGTGTAATGAAGGACTTGTATCATTAGGTGGCTACTAACAGCCAATGAGGGGCTAACAACACAAACTATCTGCTTAATATCAACGTAACCACACAATAATCTCTATAACATGAATTGTTCACTTACTTTCTATAATCTACACACAGGTTTACTAGGATTAAATCGTTTCACAGTGCCTGATTGGGGAGACACTCTGCCGTGTGGCACAGACAATTCCTGTGGCGTTGCTATGGTGATTAATTGGTCCCTTAATGAGTGAACAGCCTCAGAACTGCATGTCTTCTGACACAGTAATGCACCAACTTCAGTCAAAGTCGCAGTGGCAACAGGTCAAACATTCAGTCAGATAGAAACACTACTATTTCTGCTGCAACTGAATGTGTTTATTACTCTCCCTTTATTTGGGAGAGTAGTGCTTCACTTCATCGCTGCACTTCAGGGAATCATGGTCCAATGAAGGCAGAGTGACATCATCCGCATTCAACAGAAATATCATCTCAAAACCACCATGCTGGTTTCTCTTTACTAACTTTGATGGATCTTTATATTAAACAATATCACAAAAAGCCAAGGGGACGAATGTCACCCTTGTACCCATACTCCCTAACTGAGTGACACCCACACAGCTGTTTTCAATTATTCTGACTGATTAGACCTCTGCTCCAACACAAGCAGGCACAAGAAAAGCATCAGAAAAGTGAGGGAGGTTTCAGTCAAGCAGAGAAGGAGCACACCCACACAGTGCAGAGAGGAGGTCCAATCAAGCAAGATAAGTGAAAACACCTGTCGGGGCTGCTCCTTTAAGAAATATTATTGTTCCAGTAGGAATTCATATTATGAATATGAATGTGCATGTTTTATAGTTGGACTGTGACATCTCCGTTAGCCACATATCGAAAATATCGCTTTCATCTCTGACAGCGTTAATCCAATGTTGTTTACATTATTTTTCTAAATTAGTTTTTAGATGAGCAATTTTCCCATTATATAAAATATTGAAATGTCTTTCCCCGCTCAGTGTTGTGTAATGAAATCTAATAATCAAGTCATATCAATCTCTTTTCTGCCATTATCCCCAGTATTGTTTGTGTAATTACATTGCAGCAACTGCATCACAAATATATAATATGTAATAAAACGTAAATTATGATTAGTTGTCAGATGCTTTTCAAATGTTGTTTTGGGGATAGAGGGAGGTATTTTATTTACATTTTGAGTTAGGTATGGTTTTGTTCACCGGTTTAAATCCCTGCAGTGCACTCGGTGCATAAAAATCATAATTTTCCATGGGATCTCTCCAGCTTTTATCACTTTTGAAGGAATATTCAGTAAAAAAAAAAAATCAAGTATTTCAACAAGTACTTCATTAGATTACACTAAGGCATATTCAGCAGATTAGAGCCTACTTTTGCTTTGAGAGTACTGGAACAACGTATTAGATGTGTTAAAAACCCATTTCCTGATTTGTGTCTTAACAAATTCTGCTCTCTGCATTATGTAGTTTTGGTGAAGAAGCCTCTAGAACAGAGAAATCCATTCAAACACAGGAGGATTAATGGACAAGAAATAATAAACAGTCTCTTCAGTGCAGCATTACAGGCTTCCCTAAACAACACAAAACACTCCGGCTGCCCTTTGATTATACTGTATGTGATGATACTAGGGAGACAAGAGCTCTTGACAGATGCAGTGGATAAATTATTCATTCTCACAAAAGAACAGCTCTTAATTTTGTCTATCATCAAAAGGTATTAAAATATGTTATACTAGCTGCCACTTATCTTTCTAGCTGTTACTCATCCTATGATTTATTCATGATTTTTAAATAAAGCTCTATGTGCTGTAGAGGCTTTTTGAGATTCATTTGTGATACACATTCAAGAGCATTAAGTTAAATTCTCAGATGGCGGTATCTCAATGATCTTAGGCCATTTTGTCTTTGATTATGCCACATTAGCCATAAAATTGGGGCTGTAAGTTATCAGAGATCCAAAGATGAAAGTTAACGTAAATATCATCACATAAAAAAGCTGCTGAACATTTTATTCTCACTGATACTGTTGTAACTGCTAAAACTTTGACTTAAAACTCAACCTTTCCATTATTTTTCACTGGTGGAAGAAGTAGTGAGTAGCCTACTATAAAAATACAAGTGAAAGTCATCCATTTGTAATTTTTAGTACAAAAGTATTTTCAGAAAAATGTACCTAAAATATTAAAAGTACTAGAATGGCCTCAGTCAATGTTGTATAATTGGTTTATTATTATATTGCATTACTGTTAAAAATCATAAGAATGCATCATATTTTATAAGTGATCATATTTCTTGCATGTAAAATAGATCTACAACATAACTAGTAACATTAGCTGTTAAAAAATGGAATAAAAGTGGAATAAAAAGTACAATATTTATATTTCCTCACAATTGTACAGTACAGTACTTGAATAAATGTACATAGCTATTTTTTGCTTTAATTATGCTTTTACACGGTTTCATTCTATCATTGTAGTACACATTTTTATATAGTGAAGTATTTTGTTTTTAAACAGTCTTTGTCCAAGAAGGAGCTCAGTAAATAGAAGCTCTAACCTTTTCAACTCTCAAACATAGCTGTCGGCCTCATGCCTACACATCTGTGCAGCAGCTGCATCTCTTTAGCCAATAAATCCTTGAGTTTACCCACTGGTGAGGTTCTAGTGTCAAATGTATTGTGAGTTATTGGTGAGGTTTCACTCTGAGCTTTACAATGTCTAAAATGTGTACACTATGAACACAGACAAAATGAGCAATATACAGTACATAATGTTTGCTGCTATTTAAAAAAAGAATTGCACTGGTAACATAGAGAAGAGTTTAAATAGAACAGTTTCTCACATTTCAATTTCATGGTTAAGACATCGCTTGTCTGTGTCTGAGTTTTTTGGGAAATACACTTACTTGCTTTAGAAGATTGATGCCAGTAGTAAGACTATAGCAGGGAGTTAGCTTTGCTTAGCATAAAGACTGCAAATGGGGAAACAGCTAGATAACAATGCACCTGTAACAACCCTGAGTCTCACTGATTATCATGATACAGTATATATTGTTTGTTAAACACCAAAGAATAAAAACACTAAGTGAACTTCAGAGCTCCTGGTAGTAGGATTTTGTTTCCCCCCGTTTCAATTTCTTATGCTATAAGCTAAGCTAACCAGCTTCTGGCTGTAGCTTCATATTTACTGTACAGACATGAGAGAGGTACAGATAGATAGATGGATAACTCTTGTCAAAAAAGCGAATAAGCGTATTTCCGAAATGTCAAACTATTCCTCCAGGACACTTAATTGTGGCAATGGCAGTGTTTTGAACACTATGCAGACATATGGAAGATTTATTTCATCTTCATTCTTTTTTTACTGTCCTTTTTGGAATACTTTGAACTCTATATTGTCTGTTAAAGAAACTTTTTTCTCAGTTACATTTACATTTCAAATGATGTACAATTCATTATATAAAATTGGTGTGAAAAAGTTTGAACTGTTTTGGTTTCAGTGTATAGTTTTTCCCCCTGTAAGTTATGTTGTAAACTTGTTTAGTAAAAGTGAGTGGGCATAATTTTTATTGTATGAGCCATAAGGAGAGGGACAAAGAAAAACACCTAGTCATACAAAACACAGCTCTTGAGAGATATTAAACCTTACTTAAATAGTTTGTATTGACAAAGCTTTTCAGCGAAGTCACTGGGGAGAAACAACTGAAGGAAAATTATCATAAAAGGTCCCTGATTATCACTCTTTTTTCTATTTTTAATTGGACTGGAGATATTTTCAGACATCACCTTCTTGTTTTTTTTTTTTTTTTGCAAGTCCCTGTTCAGACCTACCATCATCCCGTCGATCATGCTGCCAGACAACAAAACCAAATAGGCCCACTGGCCAATATTTGTAAGAGTTGTTGCTTTAAAAGTAGTTATAACTCTGAATCATATCTTAAGTGTTTCTCTGGATGATTGACTTTAGGTCTCTTCTAAATTTGAATATATATATGATATTGAATATAATATTGAATTTTGTAAAAAAAAAAAAAGTAGGAATGCCAGAGAAACCTGCAAAGAATAAACACAAGAAAAAAACATTCTTCTGTCTGACATTCAACAAAACAAAACCATGTATCATTAATCCATGTTACATGTTAGAGATGAAAAGAAAATTGAAATGGCACTGTGGGTGCAAGAGAGCCATTAGAAACCTCTTTGCTGTAGGTTTTGCTGTGAGTGTATTTCTGCTTTCATTGATTCTTTCCCTCAGACCCTTGTGACATCTCTTTCATCATAAAAGCTGCTTATAAGGAATTTATCAGCACTATACAGCCTGCACAATGTCCAGAGGGACTTCATTGCTTTGTGAGATATTTTCAACGTGACTGAGAATATGGCTTCTGCCATAGAAAACATATGTTTTGCTAATTATTGTTATTCCAACTGTTATTTATGTTACTGATATGCTTAAATGTAGTTTTGATTATGTTTTTATAGTTTAGAGCTGCAACAGGGAACTGGAAAAAAGCAAACAAAGGTGTGCTCATTTGCTCAATCAAACATGGCGAGATATAAGCTAATTAATGCAAATCTAAACAAAAGAGAATAATAAATTTGACCTTGAAAAGTTCCGTCTGTTATGCTCTTTTGAAACCTGATGTTTGAATAGGGAATTTATATAATGTATGCAAATATTTTACTGTGTCTCTACAGTTTCACTTCAGTTTATATAAATCAATATTAATCACAATTTTCTAAAGAAAGTACTGGATGAGTAGCTCTGAAGATTTATTTTAATTTGACACACAAAACTCTCATAAATAAAGAAAATCTATACATGCTTAGGGTTGTAAAGGGATTTATTAATCCCACAGTCCACAGGAAGCTGCAAAGCCTGTTTACAAAATGTATTTGCACAGGATCAACTTCTGGCTCAAACATGAAAGGGATTTACACATGTGTCTTACACTGGCTCTAGATATTCAATACCAATTCACTGTGATATGACAAATCGAGAGCTCCATATGTTGAGAGATGCTGTAGTGTGGCTGACAACACAAGACGACAGCAGTGAGATGAGAGAGACTGCAAACTTGGCGACAACAATTAGCATTTTTCTAAAATGTTTTTGCTGTCAGATTTGTTGCACATCTCCAGTGGCTGTAATGACAACTTTATATTCCTTCTCTGACTCGGATGATGTTTTGAATTGGAACTGATTTGTTTGCTATCAGAGCTTCCATGATCATTAGTTCCTGCCTACCAGCTTGTCAGACTGGATGTCTATGATCCAAAGATACAAACTTTTCCTGCATGCAGAGTCACTCTGGAGTCATTTCAGTGGACGGGCTGGGTTACTGTTTTTGTTTTGTTTTTTTCATTTTCAAGTAAATCCAGTGACAAATCGTAGAAGTAAAAGATGAGGCAGTTGGTATATGAAAAACTAGAAATAACACCTTGCGATTGCGGACTTCCTCACTGAGACTACTTTCAGATTACATCCCTGTTTATCCAGAATCACATAAAATATTAACCATTTGTGTGAAATTATCTAATACTTGCTGTGTGAAGTCTTGACCTTTGAGGAGTTCTTGACATATTATGTTCAAAATACCAAAATCGTGTATTATGAGGTCACAGAGACCTTGACCTTTGACCAACAAAATCTAATCACTTCATCCTTGAGTGAATGTTTGTACCAACTTTGAAGAAATTCCTTCAAGACGTTACTGAGATATCACATTCACAAGAATGGGACAGATGGAGGGATGGAGGGATGGACGGATGGACATCCCGAAGACATAATGCCTCCGGCTCTTGCTGAGGCATAAAAACATTCTTGCTACAAACTGAGCCTAAAAACACTTAATATTAAAAGTCCTGCACGCTCACACAGGTGTTTTCAATCAGTTTTCTCTGGCTAATTAGACCTCTACACATGCTGAAATTAGACGGAGCAATTCTGGGAATTACACGATGTCAACAAACTCTGTGAAGTAATAATGATAATTGTGTAAATGGTCCTAAGCTAACAGGTGCAACAGATGTAACAGGAGAGTAAGGGAGCTGTCAATTAAACTCAGTCTATACAAGCCCACACAGGTCTGCGATGAAATATCACCTCAATAGTGTTCTCTTAAGTGAGCAATAAATTGAATCCTTGTTAAACAGAACTTGTGCTTTCTCTTGACAAAACGAGTTCACATAAAGTCTGAATATTGTTTCAAAGAAAAATTCAAAATATGTACCCACAGCATCAGTAACACATGTATCACATAAAATACCCATCTTTCCCTTCATGTCTTATTTATGTGCACTAAAATGTGGGGTACAATATTTCACAGTTACGATACTGATGCAAAAGCACCACAACAACGACACCACAAACACAAACCTGTGTCAAAGCAAACACAGAGAATATCTACAGATTCGTGTCAGTAAATACTTTTTCTAACAGATGGAAACAACTATGATAACATAATAATAATGTTAAATATTAAAATGAAAGATATCCTTAAATAATTTATCATACACACAGTCTGTCTTAATGAACCCAACACACTCATCAAAGCCTTTATTAAGAGATGCTGAAAGTGCTCGTGTCATCATCCGTTACATTGAACCTCTTGATGGTTTGGCCACTCACGTCCTCCTGCTCCGTCATCGGCTCGTTGCTCTCGTGGGATGAATCCTTGATCATGCCGTAATACATCGGCATGTTGTACTCGGCTGCCTTCTCCTTTTGTTGCCAGTTGCACTTGCAGAGCTTTTTGAACGCGACACGAAACTTCTGAGACATGAGGTTGTAAATGATGGGGTTGATGGCACTGTTGGTGTAGATGCACATCCGGCAGAAGAGCAGGAACCAGGTGTTGTTGTAAGGCGGGTCGACGAGGGAGTTGACCACCACCAGTGTTCGGTAAGGCATCCAGAGCAAGGCGAAGAGGATGACCACCACGGCCAGCATCTTTGTTATCTGTTGATACAGAGAAGGAGGTAGAGGAGCAAGGATACAAAGGACGGGAGAGTGATGTTATCATGTGACAATAATGAGGAAGAGTACAATTATCAGGCACAACTGTATGACTCAATCTCAGTGTTGTAGATGTTTAACAAGAATCTAGAGCCCAGCTAGCACCTCTGTGAGGCTGCACTTCGTTAGTCGTTAGTTAAACGCTAACGTCAGCATGCTAACATGCTCAGAATGACTGATAAAGTTCAGGTTATGCTAAAATAACTAGTTTGTACGACAGGTTGTCTGACCACATCAGAAAGCTAAAGTGTTCATAGTTTCGATCAACCACACTTGAAGGCAAGGCGAAAAGCCAAGAACCCCACGATTATCGTTTTAAATATGGAGATTAAAGTTTAGTGTGTTAGCATGCTTACATTAGCTAATTAGCACTAAACACGAAGTACACCTGAGGCTGATGGGAATTTCATTAGTTTTGCAGGGTTTTGGTCACAAACCACAATTTTTTGACAAATTAAACTTTAGATCTGATGGTGATGGATGAAAACTCACTAAAGTTATTACATTCCATCAGTTGTTGTTGAGACATTTACTCAAAATCACAAATGTCAACCATATGGTGGCGCTGGAGGAAACGTCAGTAGGATTCATCCTCTGGGGACCATGAATGTCTGTACTAAATCTACCAAAAGTGGTGGACCGACCAGCTGACACTGACACTCATACAGCCACTCTACTAGCATTATAAAAAAGTTTAGCTAAAATTGAGATTTCTTAATCACAAATTATTAAGATCTCAACATTTCTCATAAAGGTGGAATTTTCCAGTACCTGCTTCCTTGCAGAGACTGCGCCCTTGTTGGCCTTGGTGTTGTTGGAGTGACCCTGGTGAACAGACCCTCCTCCGGCTCTGTCGTTGAGATGCGACGGCAGGGGGCTCATGAACAAAATCCTTGCGATGAGTCCGTAAAGCACAGTGGCCACAATGAGGGGGATCACATAAAAGAGAGTGAAGTCCAGGAAATAGATTGGCATGTAGAGGCTCCTGGATACACGATAGCCACAAGTGACCACCACTCCATTAGCATAGACAGTTTCATGTATGTCCACTAAGAAGAACCACATAATGCAGTAGAGTGAGGTGAAGACCCAGACTCCAGCTATGATCCTCTTGGCCCGGGAAACGGTGCATATGAACTGTGCCTTTATGGAGTGACAAATAGCGATGTATCGTTCAATGGTGAATGCTGTGATAGAGCAGGATGACACGTTGATGCCCAGGTACTGAAGGTAAGTTATACACAAGCACCCTGTGTAGCCGTATATCCAGAAGGCTACAACATCAGAGATATTTGGCAACCCTGCAGCCAGGAGCACAATGAGGTCTGCAATAGCCAGACTGACAAGGTAACAGTTGGTCGGGGTCACCATGTGTTTAGTGCGCAGCACAACCAGCACCACCATGATATTGCCAGCAATCCCAACTCCACAGATGAGAATCGTCAAAAATATTGTTATGACCTGCTCTTCGAGAGGGTTCAGAGGCATTACTGTCAGATTTAAAACCTGGGTGACGTCCTGGGAGATGGTCGTGCTGTTCTCCATTGTGTTCAAGTCCTGTGGCCAAACTTCAGTCGATCACCAGGGCATGAAACAAGAATCCTAAAGGCAGAAATGTAAATAGAGAATAGATGGGGATTGTCTGAAAATTACTGGGGTGTGGAGGGAGGTTGAATTTTTAATTTTTCTTTGTTAGAAAACAAGGCCTGGTCCAGGCTTAATAATATTTTCTTTGGACTCAGCCTTTGACTTACAAAATTAACTGCAACATCTCAAAATACAGTACTGATTTAGTATAGAATCTGAGATGGTATAATCTAATATAAACCTTAAAGCAACAGTAATAAATATTTTCATAATAATGTATCAAATGACAAAAACCTATGACAATATGAAAAGGGGTCACTCGTAGTGATGAACCTACAGAGAATTATCACCTGAATCTGCAGCTTTATACTGAGTGTCAACTCGTTTAGCTGTCTGGCCACAATGTCACTATTTTGATTAACTCCCACTGCTCTCATTGTGTTGTGTTTGGTCATTGATGGATTGATTGATTGAGAACTAGGCGGTCGTTTTCTCAGTAAAAAGCCCTAAAAACCCGCCAAACAGCAAAGCATCTGGTGTTCATCATGGAGCATTTAGGTGCTACAGAGCCAGATATTTCCCTCATGAGTCAATGGAATCCAAAACCAGAAACAGACAAGAGTGAATATTGGACTCCGATTCATCAGGTGGCCAGAAACATGAATCCAAATCAATGATAGTCTCACTCTGTATTTGCAGGATGTGTAAATAAGCAACTGTTTGCTAACAAGTTCACCATATCAATGTAAAAAGTGATGATATGTTTCCACTGCCCCCAAGTGGCCAAAAAATGCAGGTTTATTGCAGGTTTAATATATCAGTGACTGAGATTTTCACACCAACCTCATGCTTTTGAGGGAATTAGAATTATCAATTTCAAAATTTATGGCAAACATAACAAAATTATGAATATACCAGCTACTCTCTATTATCGGATAAAAAAATGCTAAATAAAAGGCCAACATTATATGACATATTTAACTGTTTTTATTAAACTTTTTGATTTGATGCAAACTAAAGCGAAGGGAAAATAACTACCAATAGAGATAACATTTCACAAATACAATCACAAAAATCCATAAAGACGTGTATTCTGCATTTTTTATAGTTGACTTTGGCAGGAATAATTAAGATGTATTGTCCTCAGCATATAATCATTATCATAATATAGCCATGATTTGTAACTATCTGTTTTTTTAAACTAATATTGCTAGGGTAGTAAAAGTCTAAAGACCCTCACCTTCTCTCCCAGAGAAGTCAGACTACCCTCTAATATTACCCCCCTCTTTTCTGAAATAAAGCAGAAATAAAACATTCACAGTTGAATGAAGTTGAGAAAATAAAATCATGGGAGAATAAATTAACATTTTCAAGAGAGGAAAATTTGCAGCTTACCATCCTTTTCCAAGAGGCAGAGCTCACTCTGACATGGTTGCAGCACTCAGGTGCAGTCAACCAAGAAACACAGATGACTGCTTAGTCCTCCTCCAGAGCCGCTCTGGTCGTCCACATATGTCTCTCTCTCCCTCTTTATTTTCCCAGTGCACCCCTCCCTACCTCCCTCTCACATCACACACCACTTTATCCACACTGATACACACTGCTTTTGTTCAGCCACCAACTTGAAAATCAATTCCACCTCCTCCCCATCCAAGCTCAGGATGTCATGTCAACCACTGTGTCCATGGATGTGACCATAAACCCTGTAATTATTGAAAGAACGGAGGAGGTAGCCTGCAATTCAACACATCATCCACTGCAGTGACTCGCCATTGAACTGAAATGGCACTAATTGTCACTTGCAGACATAATTTAGTTAACACTTCATCTTATATGAAAGGACAAATTGACATCCTCAGATTCGCTGGGTTAGCGTTCGTTCAGGAGATGAGAATTAGAAATAAATTTCTTAACTCCTGAGGGACAAACAGGAACACACATCAGAAGATTAAGATTCTTGCTATTCCTGTGACATTTGGGAAAGCTTTCACAGCTCCCGGCAGTCTGTCTGACTGTGTGCTAGATGCTGATGCTGCTACAGCCGGGTGCACCCAATATCTGAAGACATTAGATTAAGATTAAAACCCATCGTTCAAAAAACAAAAAAACAAAAAAACTAATCTGTTTCTCAAAGCTATCAAAACAGATTCCAACAAACCACTTCGTGCTTGGACCGCTCTTTGACCCTCAATCTGTAGACAACACTGTCAGTATGAATGCCAATACATGAGAGATACTTGCATTTTCGTAGAAGAATAGTTTTCAGGCGGTCCACCAGACTGTCTCTAATGAACAGATAACAGCTTCACAGGAGGAAAAAAAAAATCCTGCAGAACAGCTCCAGGTAATTGTCCGCCTTAACTGCTGCATACTAAGATGTCTGTCATATATTGTGTCTAACAACTATTGTCTCTTCATTCACATCTTTATCAATATTTATATCTTATTTTTTTTCCTAACAGTCCACTGGTCTGAAGATAAATGGAGACTCATGCTGTGCATCAAAAATATGTAATAAGTTTCTAAATGTGTCAAACCTTTCAGGCTGAACTTTGAGGAATATGTAAAATGAAAGACATCTAGGATATTTTCATTTGTCACTTTTAATGTTTTACATCATATAGCTTCAATGAAGAGCTGGAACAAGCTGATACAGAATATATTCAGGAGGATATAGCATATGTTGATTTGTGTGACTTTAAAGCTACTAAAGGAGAGACAGAAGGGGGAAACTTGGGCGTTAGGGGTTAATTTTTTATTTACATTTTTAGCAATAATCCACCTTTCAGTTAAGTGCATTTCCAATGAGCTTAAGACCAGAGCTGTCACACACTCTTAGTAAGCAACACACTGATGTGGGAATTCATAGTAACAGGAAAATATATGAATTATTTATAATTTCTGGACCATCATCTTTACACAGACTGCTGCTGAATTTTGAGACAATCATGAAGTGGCTAAGAAGTCAGGAGTAAAAATAGATGATAAAGAGGTTTTCTATTATTATTCTAAGATGAGGTCTTCAAATAAACTCCTGAAGCCTCATGGGAATTTTAAGCAGGAGCGTACTGATATGCAAAGGAGTTTTTCAGAGAAAGGAAGTGATTCTTTTTTTATAAGGCCGCACTAAAATAGGCTGGTGAATTATTTTATGTGTGCATGAAACAGATTCATTTAATTTATTATGGTTATCTAGGCCAATACAATATTTTAAAAAAATTGCCTAGATCTAATCTATCAGTGCTCATTTACAGACTGGAGGTACTATATTATGTGCTGTCCTCATTTGTCCAAAGCACCATAGTGGCATCTAGTGGGACTGAGGAGTAAAAAAAACAAACAAAAAAACCCCCACAAGAAATAGCCACAATCACACAAGAGAAAAAACAACACTGCACACACAGCACAGAAAAATACAATGTACAGTTTTCTTTCCTCTGAAAAGAAAACAAAGAAGCTGTTACCAGGCATGTGTAGGTCAAAAAAATAAAGAGTGGATGTAAAATCAGCAGATGTTGTGCACCATCTATAAAAACCACATCAGGTTTAAGTGTGGGCGCCTGAGAGGAGCCTGTAGAGGGGTGACACGCTTGCAAAAGAAAAGGTGTTGGCAGTGACTCATACACAGGAAGCCCTTTCTTCAGTTTATGTTTTTGCTAGAACAGAATGATATACGACCTAAGAAGAACTGTACTGTAGACAAGGCTTGGAGTCGACAGCCACACTGACAGCTCTGTGAGGCAGAATTTAACAGTGCTTTGAACTAAATGCTGCATGCTCACAATCTTGAGCATCTTAGTTTTGTGTGTTAGCACGCTAACATTTGCTAATTAGCACTAAACACAAAGTTATATGTGTTGCAGGAATTGGCAGCTAAAGTACTGAATAATTAAATTTTGGCCTGATGATTGGATTAAAAGTTAAGCTAACAAAGTTATCCATTGTTTGTTGAGACATTTCAATCTCGACACTAGAGGAAAAGTAAGGAAATCACCAAAATCATTAGATACATGAATTTCTCTACTTCATTTTGTGCCAATTCATCAAGTAACTTTTGAGATTTCATAAAACTTTGACCTGCCGGTGATGCTACATGACAAGTCAGGGGACCTTTAAAGTTATGAGGATTCATTGTTTTGGCACAATATCTGTGACAGATCCCATGACAATCCATTCAATGGCTGTGGAGACATTTCACTAAAACCCTAAATGTTAAACTCATGGTGGCGTCTGAGGAAAAGCTTCATCCTCTGGGGACCAAAATATGCCTCTAGAGAATTTCTTGGAGATATTTCCATCTGGACCAAAGTGGTGGAATGACTGATATTTCCATGCAGCAGGCAAGGCCAAAAATATCAAAACAACTTCAACCACAGGCAACCTGAACAGAAACAGGCTCTTTTTGCTCTTTTTTATTCTGTTTCTCTTGTATTTTCTTCATCAAGTAGGCCATCCTCCTCTCCTCCTGCTCTCTGAAAAAGGATGCAGAGATTTTCCTGCGCAGCCGTCTGGCGTAGACCTCGAGGAACACCAGAGAGTAGCTCATCAGCCAGAGACATCCCAGCAGGAGTGTGACTCTCAGGTCTGGAGCTGAAGTTGTCACATCACAGAGCGAGGGCTCTGGGCTGAATGTCCACTTGTAATCCCTGTGGAAGTTGGTTAGCTCCTGTGTGACGCAGAATTGTGGGATAATACAGGATGCAGGGGAGAAGAACTGGAGCTAAAAGACAAAAGCAAATACACGAAAAGCCTAAAAGCGATGAAAAAAATGCTGCATGTACAATAAAAGGAGCAGTCATGGAGAAACGGTCTGTGTACTGTCTTACCTTATAATTGACACTTATGCCGGCAGATGTAGGTGGAAAATCCAGTAACCAGGGCACAATCACCTCAACTATGTGATGTACAACGTGATCCAAAGCTACTATTGCAGTTATTGCAATGAAATATAACGTCACCACAACCAATGACATGAAGCAAGAGGTACACTCCTGATTTGTTACTTCACAGCTTGCGGAATTTATTTTTATTTTAGCTGGTCTTTTGTTACCAGTGGCAGTTGCTTTTTTCAGGAGATTTCTGGAGGTGTAGCCATTATCAAACTGAACTGATGTCAGATAAGATTTCAAGTAGCGTGCGCATTCAAAGATTAGCAAAGCAACAAAAACAGCAGCAAGGATTCGGTTCGCCAGCAGTTTACACTCTTTCAGCAGGTTCCTGGTGTGTGAGAAGTTGACCTCCATCTGCCCAATCATTTCATTAAACCGGCGTTTGACTTCTGACACATTAACATTTGTGAAATGATCTAACTTCCTTAAATTAGTCACAAAGCTCAAGTCTTCCCTATTCATTTTGATGGTTTCTTCAACAAGGTCTCGCTTCACTTTGTTCAAAGGTTCAGATGAATTTAATAAAGTCTTTGTGAAACCCTCAGCGGTGCACTTCAGGATGTGTGCCACCGCCCCTACATTCACCGTAATATTAGGGATGACGTTCACCACTAAAATCATGACAGAGGCTGAGATGAGGAGTTTGCGCCCCTGTTTGGTACAGACAGTGGGCAGAATCATAGTCAGCACGCAGCGCAGAGGGTGACACAGGGATGAGACCAGAAACATGGCCACAGAGTAGATGCAGGTGGTCTGAGCAGAGGCTTCATGGTCATATCTCAGAGTCTTGGACAGCCAGTGATGAAGCAGGCCACCGGTGATGATGGCGAGTGTGAAACAGAGGGACAGCAGAGTCAGGATGTGTCTTCCAGCAGGTGAAGGTGCAGAGTAAACATCCCAGAGATAAAGCAGGAAAGATATTGAAGCCTGTCTGTAAAAGCTGGCTCTGCTCCTGAGGATGGAAAAAAAAAAATACAACTTTAACAACGTCAAGGAAACACTTTGAGAAATACGCTTATTTTCCTTACAGATGAGATCATTACAGATGAGATGATTGATACCACTCCCATTTCAGGATGCTAAATCAGAAGATACCACTTGCAGCATGTTAGCTTAGCTTAGCATAAAGGACAGCTGTAACAAAGTGACACCACATAACACTTTGCTTTTTGTGCGGATTAAACAAAACGAGATATAACATGGTAATTATTGAGCTTTAAAGGTGCAGGTAGAGGGATTTCTTACCGTTGGACAGAGTCACTAGCTGGTTCTCCATGTTTCCTGTCTTTATGCTATGCTAAGATAACTGTGTCCTGGTTCCAGCTTCATATTCAACCAACAGGTATGAGATCTTCTGACTGATCTTCTCATCTAACCCTCAGCAAGAAAGCTAATAAGCATAGCATTGTGGACTTTTGGGAGGCAGCAGGAACAAATTTTGACCATCGACATATCACCATTTAAATTAATGGTGAACTTATTATTTCACATCCAGCAATTACAGAGTGAGATTATCATTCATTTGAAGCTACAGGCCTCCAGATGAATATAAGTCCAATATTAACTTAGTTGTAGCTTTTTTTGGTGTCTTTCAACTTCAGAGGGAAATATCTGTCTCCTTAGCTGCTAAATGCTCCACTATGTTCACCAGTTACTGTATCTGTCTGCTGAGCAGGTACAGAGTACAGTGGGTTTTTGAGAGTGGTGAGAGTGAACCAAAACAGTAAAACTGCTGCAAGACAGGTAAACAAAGAACTGAAACTTAATATAAATCTCTTTAAATAAAAAAGGAGAGCTGCAGATTCAGGTGATAATTCTCTGCTGGTTCATCACTCGCATTGTTATCATTGTTGCATTGTTATTTGATACATTGTTGGAATAAAATACTGATTATAGCCACTTTTACTGTAAGAAGCTCTCACAGCTCAAAAATGCACTCACTAGCACCTCTACAGCTCGCTAATCAACACATTATATCTAAATTGTTTAATCCACACACAAACATAAATAGAAAAAAAGAAAATTTGAGGCTTTAGGGAGAGTTATGTGCATAAACTATTTATTGACAATAAACAGTTTATTTCTGTAATGACTGTGATGACAAGTCTCCTGGAAATCAGTGCGTCTGGCTCTTATAGACAGACAGACAGATAAATAGATGGGAAGTTATTAGAATATTAAGGCTGAATTAATAAAATAATATAAACATAAAACATAACATAAAACAATAGAACATAAAAAATCTTACCTGAGAGGAGTAATAAATGTCTCGGTGATAAACATCCTCTGATGTTAGATTTAGGAAAAGCAGGACTGGGAAGTGATGGAGGACTATGAAGGTAAAAAGGGGAACTTCTCTGAACAGTCATGGTCATGTTGATGGTTGTGGGCTGCCTGCAAGTTCCCACGTAGGAAACGAGAAGAAAACTCTTCTCTATGTAAACCATACATGAGACAGAATCATATGGAGAGGCATGACACACTCACACACACAATGTGACAAAGGGCACACTAACCACAGTACAGTTTTAGGGTGACATACCAGACCAGTGTGATCACACATACTTCGTATAAAGTCCCTCTACAAAAGTGTGTAGCTTGACACTTGAGCCTTTTAACACTGATCTGCTGGAGGGGGAAAGTTTGGCTGCATTCAGACTCATTGCTGAGCCGTTTCCTGTTTACTCTTTCCTCTAGTCTGTCAAATAGACTATAAAACTGATGACTGTTTCACATTTTCAAATCATATGCGGATGGTCCTGCCCACTTGGAACTCAGGCCCACCAATCACAGGGCTTGAAAGTCACATGAAAGAAATGAATAAACACCAATCCATAGCTATTTTTAAATATTCTCTAGATCACGGGACAAATTAAAATAAAAATGTTAATATATTTGTTTACTACTTAATAATAACTGTTTCTGAATGGCAATAGCAACATTTTGTCAGAAGCTCATCTGTCCATCATCTTCCTCTCTATCAGTGTAAAGCAGGTGCACTGGAGCAGAACAAGCTAGCTGCTTTTAGTTGAAAAAATGTATAAATGAATTATTATTTGTGAACTACAACCCCGAAGGTACATTTCATCAAGAAACATCTACACTCCAAACTTAAAATTCAGTTTTGATAGAATGAAGCAGCTCGGTTTGAGTATTATCTGTAGGTTCTCCTTTTGTCATTTTGCTGATTTGTTATTTAGTAGAACTTGTTTTTTTCCTGTGATTAGCTCACACCTTAACAAGCTAGCCACTATTCTAGTTGTCTTCTTCTCTTAAGTTACATTTGTTTCTTATTATTACTTTTAATCCTGTGGATTCTGTGGATGTTCGCCAGATTAATGAATCTGTTGTATATCCTATAGGGACTCAATGTTAATCTTTCACTGATGATTCTTTGTTAATCTTTCACTGATGGGCAATGTATAATTTGACAGTGTATACTTGTGTGAAAATATTCACCTTCACTCATAGAGGGCAGGAGAACGTTATTAGAACGTCACAAGACAGACACACACACACACACACACACACACACACACACACACACACACACACACACACACACACACACACACAATCTTATGTCACCAGAGAGAGATGGGATTCAACATAGAATTAGTTATGATCAACACAAAAAAAATGTCAGTTACATTAATTATGAGTAACAACAGAAGATTAAAGTATTTATTATCTCTGTTTGGATTCTCAAAAAGCAAAGCTATAAATCTACACTTAGTAGACACGTATTTTGTGTGGTGCTGACAGTAGGGTACATCCTGTCCTGCTCTGTCAGGTAATTTATAGTTTCACATCTAGACACCACAGGACCTTTTGCGCTGACCCTGCTAACACTGAGTAACCACAAAGACTTGCACAAGTTACCTATTGTTGTTGAGCCTTGTGACTTCAGACAGTTTACAACACCAAATAAACATTGTAAGGAATTTACCACTGTGTACTCTCCCTGGCTCTTGTTGTGTGTTCAGAGGCCAAAATGTGTTAAAAATTTGCGTTAAACCTGGTTTCATTTAGTTGTTGGTTTTCTATTAAAAATTAAAACACGATTTAACTGTTGCAGATATTCTGATAACAAGCCCCTTAGCGATAAACCTTCTCGTCACAGGCAAATACAGACACCACATACAACTAAATGATCATAATACAAACTCAAACAATTTATTTGTAACAGCAGTTATACTGTAAGAATGCAAATCACTTTGTAACAAAATTTACACATTCATTAGTCGGGGTAGATGTAGAAATGTAGAAAAGATTTAAAATATTGTTTATGCATTGTGGCTCTGGTCACGAAACACGTGCCAGATAATACATAAACAAGTAGCATGATCTCTTAGTGATTTTAACATAAATTATATATTTTTAAAATAATTATTCACAGATGTCTCTCTCATTCTTTCAGCAGAGGTCAGCCTTGTTGCATCCATACAAACAGCACACTCTACGGACTGGAGTTTCAAAACATGTTTTTAAAAAAATACTTAAAAGCTTGAGTTGTTGTTTACTTACAATTTAGTGTGTGCCAAGATTTCACAGCATGAAATCTTGACAGTTGAGAGCCTAAACAGACACTTGAATACAACAAACTTATTAAAAGCATCATAACAGGTAATAGCTGAAGCTCCCAGAGCATTTTGACATTGTAGTGACACAGTGTAGATGTCTACTGACAGACTTTTGTCCCTGTTTAGTATTAAATCTTTACACAATCCTCTGATACTTCTCCTGTGCTCCTGCTGAGACTGGGTGAGTGTTCAGAGAGTAGCGTTGAGCGACTGGACAGATGAGAAGTGCACATCAGTAACAACAGCAGACTTGTTGATGGACTGAGCCCATTCTGGATACATGTTCAAGTTAAACATGGCAACGCCCCATGTGTTCATGGCCAGAGAGACAGAGAGGACACCCAGGATGTTCATTACAATGCCAGTCTTCACCTGCGAGGACATGAGGATATGTGATAAACTGCAATTCATGTATGATATTGTTGTAAAATGCTGCTGTGATGATCTTACCATGTCTTTGACCATGAGATGACCTGATGCAAAGGCGATGGAGTTGGGGGGCGTGGACACTGGCAGCATGAAGGCGTATGAACATCCTACTGTGGCAGGTATCATGAAGTACAGAGGGTTCACTGAGATATGAATAGCCTGCAGAGGCAAAGACAAAGACCAAAACATTTTTGGGACAGGATATTATGCACCACAGCACTATACTGGGCAGGTTTATCTATAGTTGCACTCTTTAAAACCTCAGACCACTGGTGGTGCTAGATGAAAAGTCAAGGGACCAAAATCATTGGGATCTATCCACTGGGGCTCATGAATGTTTGTACAAAGTCTCATGTCAATTCATCGAACGGCTGTTGAGATATTTCAGTCTGGAACAAAGTGCCACCTGACTGACACACTGCTAGCATGGCTATATGTTTGTGATATAAACAGCAGCAATTTCTTCAGTCTAATAAACGTTCGCTTCCCTCTAGGTGTGTGAAGCCATGCAGATAGTTTTGGCTTAATTTGTAAGCAATTTGAGATATCTATATCTGAGATTTCTCTCTCTGTTTTGTTTAGTTTAGTTTAGTTTAGTAGTATTTTTTACTTTAACTGTGTTCTTTACAGTATAGGTACCATTGCAAAGTGCAAAAGCTCCAGTTAATAATTACTGCCACCAGCAGTTAATGTCCAACAGGCTACAAACATAAGAACATCTATTGAAAGAGTTTAACAAGTCTACTAAGCCTTCGGCCAACAGAAAGGATGAGGTCAGCAACAAAACCTGTTCCCTGTCCAGTTCATGAGTTTCCATTGCTTTAGCTCGACTCTCACAGCTTGTCTGCCTGACTGTCAACTTCATCGACCCGTTACACAACAGGAACACATAGTTAAATAAAGTCTAACTCTCTACATATCTGTAAGTTGAAGACCAGTCTCACCAGTTCAGCAATGACAGGTAAAAATATGATAATTGTGGCCGTGTTGCTGGCGAACTCAGTGAAACAGGCCAGGAAAGCAGTGATCAACATCACAGCTGCAGCAGGGGGGACCTCGGCCAAAGGTTGGAGGTGGCCTCCGATCCAGGAGGCAAGGCCAGACTCCTGCCAAACGCCACAAGATTGGGGTTAAAGGTCAAAGATCAAATCACAACATAATAAAGCAGAGTCGAGAACAGACCCAAACAGAGCAGAGCGGCACAGAGGCAACAGGAGAGAGGGGAGATACATTTTTATCACACAGGCTTATGACAACGTTTTTCAACTTAGAGTCACTGATCCTGCATCCAGCTGGAAGGAAACATTAGCAAACAAACTAAATCTGACAGGAAGAGTTTCATATTTGGGGATATGTGTTTCTTTGCAGACAATTATATGCTACAACCAGCAGCCTGTTAGCTTAGCTTAATATAAAGACTGGAAACAGGTAAAGAGCTAGCAAGGCTCTGTCCAAAAGATTAAAAAAATTAATCTGTCCACCAGCCACTCTAAAACTCACTAATTAACATATTACAGCTTGCTTGTTTAATCTGAACAAAAAACAAGAAACTGTGAGGGGGTTATAGATTCTTATCCAGGAAGTCACTGCACAGACACCCCCCCAAAACCACAATTTGTTGTTTTTACATTTTGGTTTTTGTTCAGTATATACAAAGGAGATATGTGATAGAGTGGTGCAGGTGGATTTTTTTTACCCCTGGCTGGTTGTTTCCCTCTATCTGCAGTCTTTATGCTAAGCTATGTTAACCAGAAATGTCGACCTACTGATTTGAGAAACATAAGAGAACATGATGAACACTCATCCAGTCGTATTTCATGACAAGTTTTTGGCCGTTTTGACATGGACCAACATCTTTACCTCACAACCTTTGGCCATTGCAAAGCCGCCTCCAAGCAACAGAATGATATTCCAGGGAACAGAGTCCTGGGCTTTCTTCCATGACAAGAGAGGAACATAAGGAGTGTTTGAACCTGAGGAAAAACAACATGGGACAAAACAATAAAAAAAACATTGTTTTAAATCAAGACTTTTATATATGCAGTAAAATATAATTCAGTATGAGGCTGTGCTGTTTCAGCATTTGTAGATGTTTATCACAATTGACTTCTCCCTGGATATATTTAGGACGTCATTTTTTCTACAGCGTTATTGACGCAAGGTGAGATTAATGCAGTTGAAGTAAACTTCTTAAGTGGTCGTTCAAAACCACGTCAGTATAAACAATGTCTGGTTTACTTCCTGTGAATACAGCGGATGCATTTTACAGATCACAAATCATTTATCAGTGCCTAGATTCATTTTCAAAACACTCAAAACAATAACAGAAACACGAGCTGAAACTTTGAACTGCCTTTGGCAACTAAAAAATCAGCATTTTAAAGAAAAAGAGGCGCAATTCTTGCTCCATTCTAAATTTTGACCTACATTGAAAGGAACAAATGAACCCCATGATTTGCTTTTTCTGCTTGCATCCAGTGGTTTATTTGACCAGCTGAACATAATATACACAATCGCACGCACACGTGTCTTCAACACACACAAGACACGTGCATACAGTTTGTGCGCATGCTCACACACACGCGCACGCACGCACACACACACACACACACACACACACACACACACACACACACACACACACACACACAAAAACAAAACCCCCAAAGTGTGACAACATAGCTTTGAGAGCTTATTCTAATCAGAAACAGAGAAACTACAGTCTCACTTCCAGACGGGAAATTTACCCAGACTCTCTAATCTACATTATTAACATTCCTCAGCTTATTTTCACTATTCTGCAACAGAGTCACAGTCTTGAATGTATTTGAATCTTTCACAAATATATCAAAATTAATATTAATTTCTGACTTGACCTGATGCAACTGCTCATTTCCAGTTGTTTTAGCTCTTAGATGGATGGCACTCTTATTTCATCCTTTTTTTTTACAGCACCTTGCTTATTTATAATATCCAATATTTTATACTATCAGTCATTAAAATAATAGTTTATAATGTTAATTAGAATAAATTCTGTTTCTTGTAAATTAAAAGTATAGGTGTATTGTTTAAGAGGTCACTGACCTTGAGGGTCGAACCACCAGCTCAGAGAAGGTTTCTGTGAGGGGAAGAAGAACAATATGGACACAATGATCACACCAGTCACTGCATCTGAGACATACCTGCAGGACAACAAGAGGAGGACATAATTAACCCAAAAGAATAATCAACAAGCATCTCATATCATCTCATATAGATTCTGCAATAATTTCTTTTAACATAAAAAAACTATTGTACTGAATAACAGACTACATCAAGTGTGCCTTTCTTACCCTTTTTTAAAAAACACAGACCAGCCAGTGACAAATTTGGGATCTCGTGTGAACAGGAGAACAGCAAACAATATGAAAAAGAAAGAGATGGCTCCCTCTGCAAAACTGAAATTGAGTAAGAGTGAAAAGTCAGTTAAAGGCTCAGTGATAAAAACGTACTCATTCACCATCTATTGCATGAGATTTGAAGACATACACGAGTCCTCACTTTATGGGCCCTAGTTTCCTGTAATCCTCATCTATTACAGCCTTGGCTCTGGCCTCTGCCTGGGCTCTTCGGTCATGCCTCTTGAAACACAATCTGCATAACATAAAAGAGAGAAATTACTGCATATTATAAAGAAAAACAAAGAGTAATCTGCCTGATAATTAAAAGTGTTTTCCCACATATGAAATCAAAACCATAGTCATAACATTTGGCCTTTACTGATGTGTGTTTGTAGGGTGATTAGTGTGCGTAGCTAGAAATCATAAGGATATCAATACAGGTATCAATTGAAAATTCTTTATCTGCAACAAACAAACACATTACATCACTTTACCGTGTGTTCAATCCCCCATAGAGAAACGCAATCCATATCCATCCCAAAAACAGGAAGAGAAGCATGAGCGGGAAAGCGAATGCAAACCAAGAGCCAAAGTTGATGAGGTCGCAGTCTGGGAAGTAGCTTTAAAGCAAAAGGGTTGTTGTCAAACAGAACCGGAAAATGACCACTTCTCTGTTTGAATGCTGCACGAAATAAAAAGCTGTACCTTTTCAGCTGTCCAATCATGATGAGGTTGGGTGCGGTGCCGGTGAGCGTAGCGGTCCCTCCGATACTGGCCGCATAAGGAATACAGATCAAGAATCCTTTCCACACCTTCAGCTGATACTGCGACTCTGATCGGATCTCCTCAGCTGTCCTCGTGTCACTCTGCTCTGTCCCATCCGTCCTTTTCAAATTATAAGAGACTTATCATTATTTTTACATGATAAAGTTTATTTTCTTAAGGGTCATACTTCCTTAAAAAAAACAAACACAGAATCCAAACACCATCTGGGATTGAAAGGACTGTGGATGATCTCTGTGTTCTTCTTACCCATCTATTGATAGTATTTGTTTTTCTGAGGGCACGGAGGGCAGTGAATGCAGCTTTGAAGTAGACTGACCTGAAACGAAGTGAAGCAAAGAGTTTGTGTGTCAGCTTTACATCATATGTATAAGAGTGAATGAATGAGTTATATTATGAGTTTGAGCTCTTTTAGGAGCCAGTGCTTTTTGGTATATTTAATATATGACTGAGTCAATAAAGCATCATTAATCAATTACCACTTGAATATTGACTAACTTTGTATCCGAGGACTCACTGTATTGGAAAAACTGCACAAAGTTCACATCTTAGATTACATATTAAAGGCTCATGCAGACGAGGTTAACACAATGCAAAAATATTTGCTGTCTGTGTACATCTTTTTTGTAAAGTGTGGACACATAAACCCACATTACTAAACCTGCATGAATTGATTTTTTTTGGGGGCAGTGGTACAAGCTGTAATGACATCACTGGCACATCATCACTTGACAACTGACATGACATGACAAACAGGTTGTTTATTTACACATGCAGTCAACATAGAGCTACATTATCATTCATTTGGAGTCATGGTTGTGGTGTCTCTGGTCTCTACCAGCTCTAAACAATGAGTTGGAAGATGCTAAAATGCTCCTTTGTTAATAGAAAAAATATTAATTAAAGCAGCTTTAACTAACAATTAGTTGGCGATTGGTTAGTAAATTTGTAAAAACATAGCTACAACGTACCATTTATTATTTCGCCCTCTGGTTCCTCTGTGCACTTGCACTTTTGTTTCAGGGTTTCCAGGTCTCCAAACAGACTCTCCAGGATGGCGTTAGCAATAGGGAGCATCATGGCTGTTGTGGCCGTGTTGCTGAGCCACATGGACAGGAAGGATGAAGTCATCATCATTCCCAGTATGAGCCTGGGAAACAATATGATCCCCAATGTTAAATCAGTAACACCAAACACCATCACAAACTCCTGCTTCAAGGAATGAGTTGGGTCTATTTTCTTACTGTCAATAAATCACATCAAAAGACCAAAACCAACAATGTTTGTTTGTCGATGCTCAGACTTCCCAAACCTGCTGTCATTGCTCTCAGCTCGGAGTCTGCGATGACGAAACACATAAATCTTTAGAATACCTCTCAAACATTTATACATTTGCTTTTAAAAAAGCTGACAAACAGGAGTCATGATGATGTAGGGGACTGTTTTGAGCTGTGGATTAATACACAGTGAGTGTCGCCCAGTGTAGTGGTATGGTTTTAATAGTTTTTGGACAACAAAGGAGCACTATGGCACAGATCCTACAAACAATACTTGTTAGTGGGATCAAGTTTGTTGGGTTTGGTCTTTTCCTGACAATGAGATAAATATAGAATCACCAGATTTATCCTTTAAACATACTTCCAGCAAAGCTTTCTCACCAGGCTGGTTTGACCCCGACAATACTAAGGACCTTCAGGGCTATTCTGCGATGCAGGCCCCACTCCTCGATTGAAGACGCCATCACGAGGCCACTGAGGAAGAGAAAATTGGTTTCCAGGAAGTACTGGGGGCAGACTTTTTTGGATGGAAGAATTCCCAGTGTTGGGAAGAGACAGACTGGAAGCATCGCCGTGACAGCCAGAGGAAGGGCCTCTGTGCACCAAAACATAGCCATCAGCACCACCACATAAAGACATTTTCCCTCCTAAAAGATAAGCAACATGTGGTGGTTAATGTTCAGTCAACTAACAAAACAATAAAGAGATTTCACAGGTAAAAAGGAAGCAATCAAATGAGCTGCAGGGTTGTGTTTCACAGATGATGGACTACATGTTGTTGGGGGCATCAATGACACAGCATTGCCCTTCAGAAAATAAAATTACTGTGTGTGTGTGTGTCAGAATGAGAAAGACAGAAAGCATTGTGCATGTGTTCATTTGTAGAAAATAAATAAGAAAAATTAAATGCATACTAAATGTTGACAAACCAATATAAACATAATAAATAATATAAACCTTTTAGATTTATTGAGTCTTTACTAGGGCTGCAACTAACACTTATTTACATTAACTGCTCATCTGCTGAATATTTATTAAATTAATTGATTCATTTTTTGGCTGATGAAATGTCAAAAATGTTGAAAATATATCAATCACAACTTCCCAGAGCCCATGGTGACATTTTCAAATGTCCTTTTTTGTTCGATCAAAAGTCCAAAACTAAAAGATATTCAGTTTACAGTGTTATAAGTCAAAGATTAGCAGCAAATCCTCTTTGAGCAGCTGGAACCAGAGAATATTTGGCAATTTTTTTTCACTATTTGGGCTTAAAAAATGACTAAACTGCTTAATGTATAATTTCAATAGTTGCATTTTATTATTCTATAGATTAAGAATTTATCAACTAATCGACTGATAGCGTCAGCTCTGATTGAGGGTTTTCGTCAAGTCCTGTAATCAAGCAATGGGCATTTTTTCTGGTCAGTCTTTCGAAAACTATCAATTAATGCAAATTAATGGCGTCTGTATGAAAAATAGGGTCATGAATGAACAAACTGATTTTAGACATTAAACCTCCTGCCTGTGATTTTATCCATGTCCATATCAGATAAGACAGAGGTGTTTTAGGCCTGTGTGAATTAACCTGACTCGTTCATCATTCATGGAAAATGCTAGAAACGTTAAGATGCACACATGAACTCGTGAACTCACACAGTGTAAAACCACTCACCTTTTCCGGCAGAGTAAAAAGTAAAGGCAGGAACAGCAGCGGGGTGAGCAGGAGGACCAGCTGTTTGTGGACGGACCACAGCTTCTTGGACACAACTGACATTTTCATCTCCGGAGAAAAGTTTTGCTCCGTCTGAGGAGAAGGAGCTGCGGACTGGCTGAGAGGAGCCTGCTGGGCAGCACTTTGAAGCCTCTGGCTGAGTGTAGAGAAGATTAACTACACGCTTTGGTACACGTTAACTCCTCGTATGTTGGTGTCAAATAGTTAAGCTTTCTGTCAGGTTTCCCACCAGCAGGACTCACTCTCCTTGACAAGAGGAGTGAAGCATCTTTAGAGGCAGGGAGGTGGAAAAGTACAGCTCACACACTCACTACTGCTGAACTGACCATTGACCAAAAGCACTGTTTATCTGGCCAGTGATTCTCCAAACTTTTTTGCACCCTTCAGTGGTGCTACATTAGCCTAGCTTAACTCTTATTGGGTCCACCAAGAAAAATGAAATAAAATAAAAAAGGACAGTTTATTAATAAATTAATGCAACTACATTGTTTTTCAACTGATCACACTGTTTCTCTTGTTATGTTCTCCCACTGAAAAGTGATGTCCCCTTACAGTTAAAGTGCTCTTTTCACAATCTGCATTGCCTAACTTTTTTCTCCAGTGAAGTTGAATAAGACATTTTTTAAATTATGCCTACACATCTCGGTTAATGGACAAGAAAAATATGTAAAATGCAAGAAATAAAACATATTGTGTGACATAACCATAATGTAAAATTTAAACTTTTAAAATTACTAATGGTAATGTACAGCTCCACCGTAGCTCCAGCTATGCATTAAAGCTAAGTGCTAAAGTTAGCATGGTAACATACGTTTTAATGATAAGACAAGTTAAAAAAGTTCTTTACCAAACAGTTAACATGAGAAGACCATCAACTGGTTAAGACTCATTTCCAAGAAATGCCTCAACAATTATGCTAACAGTTTCTGTACATGTGAGCTCCTTTCCAGGAAGGTATTAAGACATTTTGTGGGAAAGTAGTGACCCACAAAATATAGTACAGTGCTACAGGATTATTGCATGCTGAGTCAGATTTAGCACATGTGAAGTTATATTCCATTATAGTGTTGCATTGTTGCAGTTACATTTCCCTTTTTAATGTAGCCCCGGTGTAAAAGTAAGGGATTAAAACATGTCAGTTCCTAATAAAGTTAGATGACAATAATTCTGTAAAGCAATTAAACTGAGAATAATCTAGTTTTAATAAAAGGGAAAATTGCTAACTTAAGATAAAGTAATCATAAGCAAAATATGATGTAAATAGTTAAACAAGTAGTTAAATTAACAGTTCTAAACAATATGGGCAGCAAACTTTGGTAAACTAAAAAAACATTCTGTGTCTTTAGTTACAGTTACTCTGATTGGTTTTCGCAGGTATCAGTCTGTGTCACCTGTGGTAATTGGTCAGAGGTGTGGAAGAGGGCGGGGTGAAAACAAAACCCGGAACTACAGAGAGAAGACAGGAGGGTAGAAATACTGACAAATCGCTAGCTAAAAACAGCTGGATAAAGTGTTTGTAAACAGAAGAAAAACAGTAGACAGCTGTGATTTTGCTTAATCACGGTTCGAGTAACACGTTGTACGAGTGTGTCTGTGCTAAGCTGAAGGCGGCGTGCCGCTGGACCAGAGGACGCCATTGCTAACCGGGCAGGACTCTCGTAGTGTGTCGGTGTATAGCACCTAAAGTTTACTAGTTGTAAGGTCCGAGGACACCATTGCTGATCGGACAATAAACTTTGAGTGTGGCTGAGCAACTACAGTCTACAAGCACAGAGGACGTCACTATTGATCGGAAAAAGCGGGTGGTGTTCATCCCGAGGAGGGATCACCACTGCCATCGAGCTTCTCTCATCGGAGCTGGACCTGTTCCTCAAGGACTGCCGCCAAAACTGTGAGTTGAACTTTCTGTGTGTTGCCCTGATGAGGATCACACGGGCCTGCAACGTTTTGTGTTTGGTGTGTGTAAGTGTGTGTGGGCCCACTACAGTTTTATTAAGTATCTGATGTTAATGTGTCATGGAGGAATAAGTAAATTGCCACAGACAAGACATTTTGTGTTTAGATATCTTGGTATATATGTCAGTTTTGGTTTAATATTATTTTGTAAGTTATTGGTTGTTATTTTAAAGTGGTCTAATTAGTCTTACTATGGGTTTTGATTTGTTTCAATTGTATGAGTTAATATTGTTTATATACTAAAAATACTGACAGTAAACATCTGTTCCTTTCAATTTTAACGAGTTGTTTGGGATCAGTCATTTAAAATATAGACAAACCAAAGTGAATATATATATATATACTGCTAAGATTGACAGGTTCTGTAATCATTAGTAGAGCATTAATCAGTTCACTCAAAACAGGTAAACCTTCGTGGTAGCAGAAGAAATTGAACCCAAACACTTCATCACTCCAGCCTAATGTGAGTAAAGCCACTTGAACACCTTATAGAGTGTAGGGGTGCTACATTTATATAGATTATTTTGAATCTTCAAAATAATCCTCGCATCTTGACAATGTAATGTAAAAGATGTCTGGATGTTCTCATTTTGCTAATGTTCCTGGAAGGATTCAGAGTTGTGTTGGTGAGCTCTTCAGAAACGTTATTGGGCTGTACTGTGTCCAGTTTGTCTTTGAGGCCCAGGGTTTGTTGGTTGTTCCTTTCTCATGGGCTCAAAAACAAGACTGTGACTTTGAAGTCGTGGCTCCTTAACTTTGCAACTCTCTCCCTTTCTGTGGACAAATTTAATATTTTACATTTTTTGTCATTCTTCTTGTATTTTATTGTGACAGTTTGTGATATCTGGTCTAGAAAGGGGCTACACCAAATTATGTACTATGTTGATTTTTGTAGTGAAGGCAAATAAATACATCCCCTGCAGTAAACAGGGTAATTGTGGTTACTCTGTTATGTCTTCCATAATTTGAGTGCTCTACTTTGCCACCACCCTGGGGCCGGAAATATTCTGCTTTGGGGTTGTGGCAGCCGATATCAAAGGAAACATTGTGCAGATAGAGAAAGATGGATTCCACTAAATATCAGCAAATTCTGAACGTAAGTGTCCTGATCCAAAGTAAAGCTCATGATCCACCATGAACTACCTCAAGAAGCAAAAGATGAAGCGTTTGAGAACTTGCTGAACTTGTAGTTATCTGCAGGAAGAGTGGGTGAATGCTGTGCTGCCACTGACTGAGATAACAAAACTCTGTGTGTGTGTGTGTGTGTGTGTGTGTGTGTGTGTGTGTGTGTGTGCAATCAGTACGCAGTTATTAGTTGATTAGTTACACCTGTTTGACAGCTCAAAATGTCTGATGTGAAAAAAGTTTACTGAACTTTATTTTCACTTCAGAGGTGGAGCTTGTTTTTCTCTATTGTCTTCTTCCATGAAGCCTTTAGTGTGCCAAAGGAATAAGTACAAACGTTTTCAATGTTTAAAAAGGTTAATATAAATTGATTAATTAAATTAAATTATGCATTAATAACTTTTGTGAACTTCTTTTAAGTTATTATATTTATAGTAATATTTTTATTTTAAACATTGAAAAAGTTTATACTTATTCTTGTGACTCCATCATTTTCCAAGACCAAATCCCACAGATCTTCTAACATGCACTAAAATAAGTCTTGATTTAGTTGATTGATTTTTATCTCCTCTGACTGTTGTGGTGTTGTCTGAGGATTTGCCAGTAGGTGGTGATCTGTGCACATTATTGTCCACACTGTGTACCTGCTGAGCTGCTCTCAGTGAGGCACCTCGCCTCCTGGATGAGCTCTAATCAATATTTACTAAAGGCAGTGATCCATGTAATGTGTTTCCTGCTTTAGTGTGACTTTGTAAACCAGGAGGAGAACTCAGTGGTGGATGATCGCTCCTCTGTGATAGTTTTTACCAGGTGTCTGCAGAATAAAAGCTGCTGGATTTCTTCACATCCCCTAACAGTGAAGGTCAACACAGACAGGAGAGCACAAACACATAATCCAGCATGCCAAGCTGCACTTTCACTTCACTTCACTTTACTTCTAAAACAGGAAGACAAGATTTAATTTGTTTATTGTTGTAATGTCACTGTTTCAGAATAATGTCATTCTTTTTTTGCGCTTAATTTAGGACAGGAACTAAAAGTGTAACATGCAGTGGGTGAAACCACAAGCTCAACGACTCATTTGAGTTTTCATGAGGAAGCTCAAAGCAAATATATTATTTTACATATTCCCGTGGATTGTTTAGATTTTGGATTTAAGTAATGAACTTGATGAATGTTGGTAAAAGATACTTTACAGTTTTCACAACGATTATATACTGCAATAGATTCCATTTACAAATACATGTGTGTGTGATTGTGGTTTGTTCCTCTATACAAGGTTTACATCCTCTTGTGTCACTTTGAATTTTTCCAAATTGAGGCCACCACAAACCCCCCCCAACATAAATCTATGTGAAAAAAAAATACAATAAATAAGAAATATAATCAGTTCCAGGTGCTGATTTAGAAGACTTTTCTGTGTATTTACATGATCTCTTTGAAGTCTCCAAACAGGTCAGGCAGTCAGCTTCACCACCTTCGTTGCTGTCGGTTTGAAGACCTGATGCGAATAACCTGAATGATCCGGGAAAGAGACAAAACAACACAGAATAAATCTATTAAATTGAAAGAGTTGTTTGTTTGGAAAAAGTCAACCCACTCCATGTAGAAGAAACAAAAACCTATGCAGTTTAGAAAGGCTGCTGTTAGAGGAAATGGTACCTCAGAGCAGCTCGCCCACAGTCTGTCAACATGACTAAACAACAGCCATCTTTTAGTCAGAAATGTCAAATACCCACAGAAGTATATAGGGTTTTCACACTGAATATAACTCATCTCTTCAAGATGTTGAATTGGATTGCATTAGATGTTACAATACCTAGTGAAGTTGCTACAGAGTCAGACAGACTAATCCCTCCCAGTTCAATAACTAAATTGATTGCTTGCAATAATGTCCTCTGACACTAAATTTGACATTTTAATTTTTGATAATTGTGCAGACACCAGATTATAACAGTAATAATCTGGTCTAACATGATGACACTTCACTTTAAAAAAGAACTTGACCAGATTTTGCTCTGTTCCCGTTTGGGTTTGTTCTGAGCACTGTAAGTGAGAGTTAGCACTTTTGATAATTGTGAGTTTGAAAAACCCTGTTGATCACTCAGATGTAGTTACATAATTCCTTTTGCAGGGTCAAAACTAGAGCTGAAACGATTGACAGAAATACAACCAACAACTGTTTTGATAATCGATTAATCATTTCAATCAAAACAAGCAAAAAACCTAAAACAATTCTCATACGCTGCTTTTTTTTCTCTCATTTAAAAGTTAAATACCTTTTACCTTTTGGACTGTTGGCTGAACTGAACAAGACATTTGCAGATGTGCTTTTAGAAATTGAGATGGGTATTTTCTGTTATTGTTTAAGGCCAAATGTTAAACTGATTAATGAAAAATTATATTAATCAATAATAAAAATAATTGTTAGTTGTAGCCCTAGTTTAAAACAGTTACATCACAATTCTATCTTCACTTGACCACAAATTCTGCTCATATAAATCTCTGCCTTCGCACCCTCAAATGTTGACTAAAACATTTTGTATTGTGCTTGCTCAATTATGTCGTCATTTACTTATGTCTGTATATTGCTGCTGCCTGATCAGCCTCAGTTAAGAGTTAAAGGGTTTTGTCTCCTCTGCACCTCTGTCTCAAGGTTCCAGTTAAGTACCACTCTAATTATAGATATTTCAACAGAAGTCTGTCGTGCAGCTGTACTTTCCCTTCAAACCAGGTGAAGCCCGAGGTTTGCTGGATGGAAAAAATCTCTCTCTCTATTTAAATAATAGGAAGTAAAAGTTCAAATTCTTTAGCCATGTGGTTATCTGTGATTTAACCACTAATCTTGAGCATTCATGTGTCACTTTTGAAAAACAGACAAATAAATACATATTTCAGATGTATTGCGAAAATCAAATCTTTTCTTGAGGCAAGTGTCCTCCCAAGATGAATGACAGCATTTCAGTCATTTCAGCAAATGACCCAAAACAGCACATGTTTATGTTCAAGTGACAAAGCTGTCTAGCAGCTGTAGTAATTATCACGGGAACAAAGAAGGAATGAAATGTTGTTATTAGACAACAACAAAGTCTGTATATGGAGGATGTTGGGGAGCATACATGGAGGAATAACCGAAGAGGCCTCCAGGCACAGGTCCAGGAGCCCACATGGGTCAGACCCTCTTTAAGTGACTTTTAACATTTCTTGTTGGAAAGTCAATCAAATTACTTCAAAGAAATTCTGAATGTCCGCAAAGAGACGCAAAATGACTACAAAGAGATGAACATGCCATGAGATGACAATTTACATGCCTGTGCTCAGGGGCCCATTATTTCATAATCCATCCATGGTTTGGCATCCATTTGGGGGGGATCTATTGGAATATTATACTCATAATTATGTTTACATTTATGTATCAGTTAATCATTTGAAACTAAGAATCGTTATGTTTTTGTTAGCTTAGCATGAGCCCTTCATATCTAGATAGGGAGTGGGTTCTTTTCCACAGAGCCCACCATGTTTCTACAATAGCCCAGAGCGGACAAACCAAACTCTGGCTTTAGGGAGGGTCTTTCGCTTTTTTACATTACCCGAAGGCAACCGCCCACGCGCTTGGAAATGGAGGGAAGGGATATTCAGTTGGCTGTAGTCTGCAACCTCGCCACAAGATGGCACTACACTGGTCCTTTAATACAGGAGATCGCTGTTTGTTTCCTCTTTCTGACCACGATCATTCCCCAATCTTAACCAGGTTTCCCTAAACCTAGCTAAACTTAATCATTATGTTGTCACAAATTCATTTTTTATTCGGTCATTATTTGTTTGGAAAATGATGTTGATCGGAACAACTCCGATTATATTATTACTGATTATCATTCTTTATCATCTCCTTGCAACCTGATTAGTGTAACTCTCTTTGTAATGGTTGTCTCGCCTTAAGCTCATAAACATGCAGCAGCAAGGCCCTCCCCTCAAGTTATTTTATTTTAGATTAGTTTATAAATGTGGTCTATAAACAATTCACTTGAAAATGATAACATAACCTGCAACAAATCCATATAGTGCACGATAAATAGATAATGCAGATAAATAGAGTTTATTTACCCAAATGCTGATTACACACAAAACGATTTTCACAAAGCTCACTGCCACATAGCCCGTAATGCTCCATATGACTGGCAGGTCCTCGACTTGAATGTTGCAGGCTAGGATGGACTGAGTCGTGTTTGACACAGTTGCCATTGTTGTCAGTTCAGGCTGGGTCACACATTCTGTTTTGAACAAAATTAAAGACAAAAATAGAGGAAATCAGTGTATGAATGAGATATTTCACTCCAAACTGGTATAAATCTATTACAGCAATAACTGTTGGTGTATTTCATTGTCAATTGAACATGTTTTTTTTTAGCTGAGTTTAGCTGACTGATTTTATCAAGCAAAGGTATTTGTTCATTGGTAGACATTTATTCAGAATGAATGGGAGAATACCTTTCCATGCATACATACGTATGTCACAGTGGAAAGGAAAATGTCAGTGTTTGAGGGGATGGGTAATCTTAAAGTAGGTTTCCTGCTTTTTAATGTGGTTCCACACCTTCTGTGTCTTTTTGCAGAAGCACAAATTAGGTTAAAGTAGACAAATTATTTTGAGCATTAGACATGTATTTAGCCATCTATTCTTATCATATTGGAATATAATGGTATATGTGACAATACATTATATCTGACATATGGTTAAATGGCAAACAGTTAGATTCCAGCCTTTACAGTACATGTTTATTTGATAATGTGCAGTCCGTGACAGAATTCTGAAACTTTGACTTTGAAATATGAAGGAATAGAACCTGCTTTAGCTGCCATAAAAAAATGTATCCATTAAAAATCCAGAGTTTAAAGATGACAGTAAAGAAAACCTGTCCACACACTCTCCTGATACAGCTGATACTGAACTCTGTTCAGATGCTCCAATGATGGTCGAAATTAAATTCAAAGCTTACCATTAATTGTTAGGCTGACTTCGAAATTCAGATTTTGTTGTCCTATATTCGCACTGATGGCACACTCATAGGTTCCTGAATCTTCAGGTTTCACCCTGGGAAGCAACAAACTGTAATTTTCTCCAAACTGGGCCACAGAAGCGGAGTCATAGGGATGCGTTATGTTTTCACCTTTATCTCTCCTGATAATGCCAACTTGTCCATCGTCCTTGAGCTGTACAAAGAAACAACCAAAAATGTTTGGATCTCCATATCAAATGAAAGGAAAAGTAGCGGCATACAAGATGTAACGAACTATATCTCTGGCTTTATTATAGCTTAAACTTAGCATAATTTATGCCTGAAAGCCTGAAATGGGTGACTGACCTTGTACCATGTCACTGAGAGGAAATCCATGTTGTCAATGTCATCACCTGAACACTTCAGTGAAACATTTTGATTGCAGTGGGCTTGAATTCCCACCTGACTCTGGGTTGTGTAATGCACCAACAGCAGCTGAGATGATCACACCACAGTTACAGACAGATTCAAGTTTATTAGGGACATTTGGCTCAAACTAATCCTGTACAGTCATTCTCAAGGCTGCTTATATTGACAGATGTTGATTATTTCATCTACCCTCTCCTCTTTTCTGTATAAAAGTTCTACAGCAGCACTCAAAAAAAGATTAAATTGACCATTGTAGCCCTCATGAAGATAAAGTGAAATCTTGATGTAATATGAGCTTGAATTGTGTACATAAAAAGTCAGATTTAACTCACCTTAATGAAGAATATCGTGTGTGACATCTTTTACCTTCACTTTACTTGAAATGGAACCATAGCTTCCTGTCAAAGGCACATATTTGAAGCACTGAGGCATTTTTGGGAGGTATTGTCTGAGAAACGATGCCACCATGTGGGTCTTTAGAGCAGTGCATCATTACTGTTTTACTACTGTTATAACTCATGATCATATTGTTTTTAACAGAACAACCAGAACATTTGAGCTTTGGATCACTTCCTTAAAGATGGACTAAGCAATTCTAATCCAATACATTTTGCCAAATTCAGTAAATGTCTGTGCACTTGCTATCTGTTCTGTGTGTGTGTGCTAAAAAAAAAAAGCTCTTCTAGCATACTAGAAAAAATAAAAAACAGCAGAATAAATTCGTTTTTAAACAATAACATAGCAGCAAACAACTATTTTCTAAGTAAAGATATAGTGGAGTAATGGCGTCCTGAGCAGAGAACGAATTCACACCCCCTGTGAGCTTGTAGTAATCTGAGTTTCTCTGTTTTTTTTTTTTTGTTTTGGTAGCCAGTTCTGGCAGCACGTGCATGTTGTATGCATGTTAGTGCATGTGAGTCCCTCCTGTTAAACTGTTGGCCCTCCCTAAACTGAGTGTTCATAAACACATAGTGAACGCCCACAGGTGAGCACAGTACAGTATGCACGGTTCAGGTAAAAGCCACCTTCCAGAATTTCCTCCACTGAAGAAACCATGTTTTTGTCTAAAAAGGCTTCCAACAAAGAAAGAGATGAGACCAGAGCACAGGCGGACTCACGGATGGCCATTGTCCTGTCAAAACATCCATAAAGATTTAAAGATTTTTACAGGCTCCATCAGTGTTATCCGTGTGGCTAAGTCCAAGGTTGAATTTCTTTCCCAGTCCCGACTGTGGAGGCAATAGTGGTCTGGGTTTTCCCAGATGGAGATTTCCTAAATGGCTTTAGCTTGACTCAGAAAGTAACTTTATTTAGTTATGCTTCTTCTTGTGTGTTTAGTACCTCTTTCACTGTGTTAATAAGACCTTGCTGAGTGAGAATGTGAAGGGGGTGGGGTTATTGCGGATGAAGCTTTTGTTTTGGTCTGAGATGCTGGTGGTCTAGTGCAACATCTAGTGGAAGCGACAATCACTTGTGGACTATTTGTGATTTGACCAAATGCTTTAGTGGTGCAGTGTAATTTCCTGAACTCAACTATATGAAAGAAGCAAACAAAACAGCAAAAGGAAACATGAGATGTGTAAATATTATACATGCAATACTATGCACATATGAAAAAAAAAGGCTGCAACAAGTAGGCCTAAGATTAAGGATAATTTAAAGTGCTAGACTGAAAGCGGAACCTAGAGACCTTTTATGCTATATTTGATTAAAGTGGTTCAGAAATCTGTATCGCTGTCCAGAGGGGAGGATGTTTGGTTTTAAGATGGACTTTACTTAATTTGTCAATGAGATGCTCTCTCTCTCTCTCTCTCTCTCTCTTCTCTCTCTCTCTCTCTCTCTTTCTCTCTCTCTCGCCCTCTTTCTCTGTCTCTCTCGCTCTCTCTCTCTCTCGCTCTCTCTCTCTCTCGCTCTCTCTCTCTCTCGCTCTCTCTCTCTCTCGCTCTCTCTCTCTCTCGCTCTCTCTCTCTCTCGCTCTCTCTCTCTCTCTCTCACTCACTCACACACACACACACACACACACACACACACTGAGTTATGAGGCTGGCTCATCCTGTTGTTTTCATCTCAGGGAACTCCCCATTGTCTTCCATCAAGCATATTATTTGTATGTGTCGCTCTTGTTGACAAAGGAGGTCGATATATGGTTATTAATAGCAGACTGTCTTTATGGAAAAGGGAAGAGTGAGGTCTTTGGATTCCACCATCTGCATTAAACAATGCCTCATTCAGCAGCAGCTGGCACAGCAAGCTCAACATAGAAATTTACTGATGTTACAACAGAACATCAGTGGAAATGAGGATTTTTTTGGCCGCGTCCTAAATTGGACACCAGTAACTGCAGCTGTGAGAGGTTTTAGATTTCTGACAAAAACATGATACTCCACATTCTTGACATATCTCTCTGTTGTTAGTCAACACAAGGGTGCTGATATACCACTGCTGTTTAATGAAGCACCAGAGAGTGTTACATTTATACAAACTATGTGTTACAAGCAAAAAAGCAAAAAAAAAAAGTGTGATTTTAAAAAAAATATCTGCGACAAAAACTGCTGAAGTTCATCAAAGTTGGGATTCTCTGAAGGTTTAATTGTGGGTGTAAGTGTGAGTGAGTGCATATGTGACGTGTGCATGTATGTGTTTGATTCTGGCTCTCCGTGTTGTAGCTAAAGGGTGTTGCACGCCACAGTAAATCCCAGACGTTGTTAGCACGCCCAGCTGCTAGAGCAGGTCTCCATGTTTCTGTCAGCGAGGTTGTTCACTGCACACTCTTCAGCCTCTGATTGAGGAAATCCTCTGACTGTTTGCTCTGTTCGCTGAAATGAAACGTCCCAATGGTTCCGCCATCTCTCCCAAAGGCCCCACGCACGGACACTTTCCCATGAAGACTGCATGCTTACTGGGGTTTGACAGATATAAAGCTCTTTGATGAACCAAAACAGCACCTACGTTTCTGAATCTGATCAAATCTTTCTCAGTTTACTTCAGTTCATACATCATCTTTATTGTCCCACAAGAGGAAATTGTTTTTGCAACAGGGAAGTGTTGAAACATAAACACAATTAAACACAATAGAACAGATGAAGACAAAACAGCAAATAAAAACCACAGCAATAGGAACGGGCACGTTCCTATTGCATGTTTACGCTACGTTAGAATTAGGAATTAAGAATTAATTCCTTAAAGAGGATGGTTCACATTTGGTTATGATGGCTTTCAGTGTGAATATTAAATCTCTTACAAAGAAGGCTGCTGCTCGCCACTGATTTGACTGCATTTCAATTCCTGCACCAACAAATTAGTAAGAGTGATTAGTAAGATAAAACAAACCCAAATTTCTGTCAACATTAAAACCATATAACCTCCCACCCCTGAAGAGAATTTAAGTTTTCATTTTAGTTCACTACTTACTTAGTTACTTAGTTACTTAGTTACTTAGTTAGTTAGCACCTCTTTCAGTCTGAATGACCATAGTAAAAGAAACTCTGGAAAACTTTAATGCCCTAAAACTAAAGATTCAATTAACCAAAATGGTTACATTGAGAAACCTCCACCGCATCAGCAGCAGAAAATAACTTAACTTCCTGACACTAGTGGAAGGTAACCTTTCGGTTAACTGTTCTTAAGTGCAAATTTGAGGCATTTTACCCTCAATTTCTCATGCTACTTTAGTCAGAAGGAAATATTCTCCTTTAACTTCACTGCATTTATCTGACTGCTATAGACAAGTCTAAGTTTATCAAATATGACATTTATAGATCAAACCACAAAACAGTAAAAAAAAAAAGAAAAAAAAAAAACTTAAGCTTGAAATGGAGTGGATTTTTATGTTGCATTATTGCTTTTACTTCAGTGAAGGATCTGAATACTTCCTGCAGCACTGCTGACTGATATCTCACATGTAGTAAAACAACAATATAAGACTGGTTCAGTAAATTGTCAAATCAAAACCCGCTTCTTAATTAGAAGGAGCACACACACACACATCTCAAACATCTTTTATAATAAACATCCAATTCACACCGACGAGCACTTTTATGTTCACTCAGAATACAGGGATTTCTACCGTTACATCTTGTTTAGGTCTATTGGATATTACTGTAACTGCCTGACATGATGTCCTGCCTTTGTGGAGGAGTTGAGGCTGCAGAGCTGCATCATGCTGCCTGTTCAATTGTTTACTTAAGGAAGCGAAAACCCCTTTAAGTCGGTATCGCTGGATTCTCACCTCTGCCTCCTTGGCAGGCTGCTGAGTACTAGGGGTTGATTGTCGGAGCCTGCAGCAGAACGGGGCTATGTTCCGACGATCTGTATTGTTCCCTAATTTCTTCTCAGGGATTTCCTCTTACCAACTCCCCACACCCACCCCTCCTATTCACTGCGCAGCCCTCCATCATCCTCCCTCTGTCTGAAGGCCTTGCCAAAGTCTCTGGCACATGAAAACAATTGTTCTTGTATGTTTGAGGAGACACAATCAGCTCCTCAGACAGGGCCCCCACCCCCACCCCCACCCCCCACAGAAGCTCGGCTGACGGTCAGGCAGACAGACTTCCTCCTCCGCCTCCTCCTCTTTTCGGAAAAGCGGTCATGTTCAGTTACATCGGAAGTGAGGTATCTGAGTCTTGAGCCACAAAAGTGACTCAGAATCATTAATATTTTTGACATGCAGGTGGAGTGAGGGGCCATCTCCCCAGCCAGTGAGTGTTTGAAACATGCTGAAACAGACTCTGAGAGCAAGAGCTATTAAAATATTACCATGTGCAGGTTTGTTTCTAACAAGAGCTCTCTGGCAAGACTACAAAATCCCGAAGATAAGCACCCATCTGGGAATCAGGACTGCGCTCCCAGATGATGTTGAAAAAACGCTTTACATCCTTCCTGTTTCTGGATCATCTATTTTAGATTTTTTTTTTTTTTTGAGGCAAGGACAGAAACATGTTTCAAAAGTCAGTCTGAGCAGTGATTTTGTGTTTAATCTCAAAGAGACATGGCTCAACAGGACTCATGAATTTGTTCTTCCTAAATCTGTTTCCTCTTCTGTTTGTTTAGATCACACAACTGTTATTCAACATGAACACACTGAGATGTCACATTACATCAGTTACATTTATGCATGAGTGAGGTAGACACAAAACATGAAACTGGAGTCTGCAACGTGCAATAAAACACAGCTGCACAATGGGCAACATAAAGACGACAATTTTTACACACTCAATATTGTTTTAAGGGATTTTTATTGTGCAATTGAACTTTATTGCTGTGGTGCAGCCATCTTGCATCTAAATCCTATACACATAACTTCTAATCGTCATGAAATCTGGTACTTCTATTTTATCAGGTTTATTTTCAGCATTTAATCCCATCCACTAAAACTTACTTGGTTTACCTGGTTTGGGTCAATATAGCACCAACGCAATACTGTTTTGATTTTTACCCAGGACCCATGTGTAGAAAATCACCCAAGACAAGGATTTGTTTTCTACCAGTGCTGCCAGTTTCTGTGGTTTTCTTTCTTTTCATTTAACTGGTTGGCTAAAACTCTCTTTGAGCTGCTTTTTGTTCCGTTTCCACCAAGAAAAAGTTAGGCTGCATTCCCATAAATCTGCCCCTCCTCTCATCTGAGTATTATGATTGAGACCGACAGGGCACTGAGTTCAGCTCGACATGCAGTGACCGACAGCTAATGACGTCAAAACCAAATGTCATTTCAGTTCATAACAACAGAAACTGAAATTTTTTTTCCCCTAGTTCAAAAATATTGCTCTGTTATAAAAGCTTACATCTGTTCAAATGGGTGAAAATGTCATAAACAATAATTGTAATTTTAAAGACTTTGAAAATGAAAAGTGGTTGGGCTATTTTTTATCAGTCCAATATGGCAACACGGGTTTTGACCCCGTGTTACTGTTATTTTTTCTCATTATTACCGTTGGGTTATTTGCATTTTTTTTTTTTTTTTTCATTTTTTAAACATTCATGTCAGTATGTGTTTTTGATTGATTAATAATATGTGTATCCTTTGCCATGTTGATATATTACCATATTGTTTGATACATCTAACAATAAAGTTTTCAGGTAAAACTTGAGCTTGAGTTTCAGTAAATAACCCAACAGTAATAAAAGAAAAATAACACTGACACTGGGTCACAACAATCAATATGTACTCTGTGGGTCGTACACTGACCTTAATTTTCAACTCAGTGATTTTTACTCTGCCGGAAAGAAGGAAGGACCTCTTTGTCTCTGTGCTACTTAACTACATGGTTGTTTATATAAAGTTACAAAGGTGAATTCAGGCTTCATCCATCAAAGAGATGACAATGAAATATAGCAGAAATAGAAAATAAAGAAAAGTAACAAGTGTTTTGCTGCTGTTGTTCTCATTTTTTTATATATATCTTTCACAAAACAATAGCGCACAGACTATCAAGGCCATTTTTCATCTCAGGTCACAAAACTGGCAGGAGGTGGAACTGCAGTCGAGCTTCATTTCATGTCCGCTGAAATTCTTCCTGCTTAAAACCTCTGTTGGGATTAAGAGATGCAAGTGTTCACGGAAGAGGAAAAACTCACCAAATTGAAGCTGTAAACCTTTGCAGTGGTCCCCAGGTGGATCCTCGCCTGTCAGACATGTTAAACAGATCCACACTGACCTTATTTGCTGCCTTTGCCTCCCTCCCCCCTCTACACCTCTTCTGATGCTCTCTGCCATCAATTTGTTACCTCTCATCTTGGGGGGGAAGAAAAACTCTCCTTCCGATTTTGTTGAAAACTCACTATTTGGTTCGCTCACTCTGAGGAGTACCACCAGAGAGCCGTACATCTGGGTCCCAGCGCCGGATGATGTCAAGACTGGCACTGACCCAAAGCCCGCCGCACAGAGAGTTCCTCGGAGAGGTCGGCTGGGCGTTGTTTTCCCTTCCTGTGCCTCCGTGACATCTTCCTGCCGGGGGGAGCCTCGGGGAGCCATTTGGGGAGGCCCGGGCCCCCGAGCATGGAGAACTTAGCACAGCAAATTCCAATTAGCCTGACAGGGCAGGTGGGGGAGGTAGGGGGCGGGGGGGAGAGGGGGGTCAGACCCCCAGCATGCACCTTTTACTGCCTTAAAATTCTCTTTCCATACAGCCTCCTCTGTCACCGGGAAGCCCTCCTCTGTCATTTTGAGGACTAAGTTTGCGGTCTGATTCAAAGCGATGCCAGACAGGAACTCGGGCTCAGCTGTCTTGTGTGTCTGAGCCGCAATATGCCTGTTAGACCGATCACTAGAGTGACTTTTTTTGACTGGAGAAGACAGAGAGAAGCCTACAGAGGCCGGGCTGCTTTTCATTTCTCAGCAGTTATGAAATATTTTCCAGTGCAAGTGGTCTGAATCGGCTGTGTGCTGCAGGGGCCGTGTTGCAAGAAAATATAACAAGACAATTAACAAACGTATAAATAAATAGAACAGTAATTATCTGTCATGGCCATAGTGATAGTAAGAGCATGAGCCTTGCTACGATTACAAGTCAAAAGGCTTTCACTTCTGTGCTCCACCGTGACCTCTGACCTCTCACCCCATCTCTCCCTGTCTATTGGGCCAACAGCAGTGATTTATCCCCCTGACATACCAACAGCTGTGTTGGGGGCTCCCAGCAGAGTGTGGGCTACTATTTGCCGCCGTGACTAATCGATAACAGACTTCAAAAAACACCAATCGTGAGATTTGGAGGAAAAAAAAAAATACACACCAGGCAATGACACCAGAAACCCTGAACCTTTGCTGTGGCTCTGCAGGCTTCATAAACAACGACTTGGCAACATTACTGGAAACAATGGAAATGTGTGTGCGTGTGTGTGGGTGTGGGTGTGACATCTTTCCATAAAGACCAAAAATTTGACATTTTATCCTTCTAAATTGATGATTAGGAGGATCCATGTTTGCAAAGGGAGCTTAAGTTGAACACTGTACATTCACTGAACCTTTAGTTGTCAAATAAGAAATTTGAAGATTCTTAATAGAAATTTCAGTGTTTGAGTTGAGAACAGTCGCTTTCTGCGGCTTCTTTGTAATAAGAGCAACATTTCTCAAGTGCCGCTCAACCTGAAACAGAGAAGACCTCGAAAGATTCTTTGAGGAAATAAACATTTTCTATTTTTTCTACTCTCCATTTCATCCATACACTCTCCATGTACTTAATTTCCCTGTCATCACCACAAGAAGAGCAACTTCATTTAGTTGGACAGCTTTGTTTATATCATGTGTGGTTCTTTTTGTCATATAACAAATCTGATTTTATATGAACAGGAATCAAGAGAAAAAAAACGCTTTTATTTTGATAAAATATATTTTATTTAAAACTTTTTCAAAAAAGAAAAAAGGAAAAAAAAGGACAAAAAAATCATAAGTTTCAAACAAATGCACTGCATCTTTGAAAGGCTTATGCTTAAATTTCTCGATCAAGTATAAATAGTCTTTTCACTCTTTTTCTTCCATCATTTGATCCAGCATGTGTACATCTACGTGTGTGTGTGTGTGTGTGTGTGTGTGTGTGTGTGTGTGTGTGTGTGTGTGTGTGTGTGTGTGTGTGTGTGTGTGTTTAGTGTTTGGTGTTTAGTGTTTAAGTCGTGTACACCAAGCTTTGAATTGCTCCTGAGAAAGTCTTTTGATTATTTTCAGGTTGCTGATCAGTCGCTGGTCTTCAGTCAGCGTCTCATTCGCAGTGGACCCAGCCCTCTCATTTTTAAACAGTCTTTTCCATCTTTTATCTGGAGAGAAAGAAATGTCTCAGTCACATGAAGGTTCATCAGCAGTTTAACTGCACCACAAGTCACTGTATTCTTTTCTAGGGAAATAAAGACATGTTTCATTTTCATTGTCTGCAAACGAACAACCGATTTAAAGCCCTATCATTTAATGTCACATTGATTTCTACATGCAAGAAGAAGCTGAAAACTATGTTGTCTGTTACATCATGTTTTGCGGCACAGTGAAGTTCTTCCAGTATAAAAAAAAAACAACCATCTGTGTGTGACAGTCTGAATTTACAGACGTGTGCAGCGCGTAAAAGTGCTTTTTACGCGCTGCACACTTCCAGTTCAAGCGATTTGAACACGAAGTTTAAAACATTGGCAGATGCTGCATCACACAAGACTCTTGTAAAGCATGATCAATAAAAAATAATAACGTGTCTGGGCTCAAAGCTGATGAGCATGTTTCACGTTCTGTGATCAATTTAACGCATCCGCTGCGTTTGACCGTGGAGATATGAAACTGCATTTACCCCTTTTCTCTGGTTGCTCAAGCAGAAGGTGCAGATGGTCCGCGGCTGCTTCGCCCCGCTCTCTCCTTGCACATGCACCGCGCCGAGGCACGGCTGTCCGTCGACGCAGCCGTCTCCAATGAGAAGCACGTTGGCCAGATGGGAAATGTAGCTAGACGCCAGGCGAAGAGTTTCAATCTTGGAGAGCTTTCTGTCCACCGGCTCGGTGGGTATGAGAGTCCGGAGAGCTGTGAACGCGGTGTTGACACTCTGGGTCCTGCCTCTCTCCCTGGCGTTAGCGGCGCTCCTCTGCTTCATGACCACAGCGGATTCTCCTTCCAGTTTGCGTGAAATCCTCCTGCGCTTCTCGCTGGAGTCGCAGTAACTCTGCTCCGAGCTGCCGTCGCTTTCGCTGCGGTTTTCATCATCCTCGGACATGAGAGCGAAGTCTGAATAGATTAAGTGCGTCGCCACGGGCCGCAGCATGGCAAAAGTCATGATTAAAAGTCACCAGTCCCCCCAGCTCCAAGTCCTCTGTTAGATTTAGTCCCAAAACAAACGCGGGGACTTTTCATACATCCCAAATATGGCACAAAAGGCTGCGTAAAACCACCTGTGAAAAAAAAGACGTTTTTAATACGCTGACCGTGTTTTCATAAGTCAGCTTTCACTGGCCTGACTACCTGGTCAGCTGGGCTCTTATAGCTGGATGGGAGGAGCTGCCAGCAGCTCACTGTTACAGTAGCCGCTCAACAACTGCTGAAAAGACTATACACAAGCAATAGCTCAACATAAATATGATTAAATGTTATTAATACAAATCACAAATGAATGATTATAGCCTACATTAATATTACAGTGATGCATGAACAGATAAAGTGATTCTTATATCACTGGAAGCCACAAACTGTGTGTGACTACCAGACATGTTAGAAACATTGGCATTTTTTTTTTGGCAATTTAGTTCCACACTTTTCAAGCAATTAGCAACAGATTTAATTAAAAAAAATTTTTTAAAAAAAGAGTAGAATAAGAACTTTTGAAGACTGTAGTACTGCAAGACACAGTATAGCAGTACGTTGTACCTGTAGTCAGTGGTGGAAGAAATATACAGATCCTTTACCAAAATAAAAGTAGACATGTGGCATAGCTTAATAAAAACACTCCATTACAAGTTAAAGTCAGTCATTCATAATGTTACTTTAGTAAAGAAGTGTTAGCAGCAGGTTAGCATATCAAAAGGAAGACTGTATGTGAAGACCGTATGTACAGGATGCAGTGAAATCTCCTCTTGTATAAAATGAATGTTTCTGGGTTATGCACTTGATTATAAACTTGTCAAATTCAAATGTACACAGATTATACAGATTCTATTGATTCTATTCTAATGGCATTGAGGGAGTAAAGTTTGCTGCAGTTTACTGTCTTGTGTTAGTTTGACATGTTTATGATGCTGCCACCTGCTGTGGTTTGTTTTTGTTGGCTGGTAAACCACACCAATACAGTCCAGACCAAAATGGACTTTGCTGAACATCTTTAACATGATTGGGCAGGCATTCGGAGAACATGTGCAGTGGATGTGTATGTAAATTCTCTTTGATTTGCCAGCTCTTAAATTTCCAATGTAAATGGTCAAAAGTCAAATGTAAGAAGTTCTTTAATTTGCATATCTTTTTCAGGAAGCCTGACTTAATGTTTGACCTTATGTCACTATTTCTCAGCAGGGTAGAGTTAATACAGTATCCAAAGTTGTTTAAGCCTACTGTCATGTCCCCATATTAAATGCTGCTTTTGGCTCATACTGAGGATCACAGGTCAGGCAGCAGGAGAAAGTTAAGTGTGAGTAAATAAACACTGACCAGATGATCCTGGAATGGCAGGGATTTATTTACTCGTTGCCCTGAGTTCAAGAAAACAAAGCGGTGGCAAATGGGTAATTTAGTCCCTCAAAGCCACATCAGCAGACACAAGTCTCCAACCACTTCAGTGTGCCTCAGCTGCATCAACAGTCAGACATCAGACACCAAAACTGTCTGCTGAAGGAGCACCGAGGTCTTCCAAAGGACATGAACCAAACGCAGGAATCTGCAGTGCCAAGGGCTGTGTGAATATTTCAATTAGCTAAAATAAGGTAGTCTCTCCAGAGATTTGACTTCATACATTTTAATTAAAAAATACTATGAGCTATTAAAGAAACACTAACTCATTTTGCTTTGTTATGATATCTGATGATCCAGCAATAACAAACCCCCTGAACTGTCAGCCAACAAATTACATGGCCATATGTCACATGAGTCTCACACACTCTCTGTTACTGTATCTGTTACTGTATGGTTGATTACATTTACTGTGTGTGTGCATGTGTGTGTGTGTGTGAGAGAGAGAGGGAGAGAGAGAGCGAGAATCTTGACTTGGAACTATAGACAGAAGTTGAATTTTTCTTACAACAACTCTCTTATTTCATGGAAGTTTGAGACGGTCTTTTGTGTCCGCAAGAAGTGGATCCATTTATCTACAGTCATGATGTGACAGCATATCGGGTTTGCCCCCCACTGAGGTCTGTGCTGTTGTGCTTCAGAGATCTTAAGTGTTGTAAGTCGCTTTGGATAAAAGTGTCTGCCAAAGGAGTAAATGTAAATGTAAATCTCTGAGAACTGCAGCTCTGTCTGAGCCACAGAGCCAGAGGTGTGAGAGGTTTTCTGTGTCTGTGCTGTTAGACGCCATTATGGATGGCTATTTCGGTCTGACGGTCCATCACTTTACGAGATAGGACTGTCATGAAATTTTGTACAGACATTCATCATCTCCAGAGAATGAAATCAAATGGCCACAATGAGGTTGACGTTTCTGGCTGTTATTTCGACAACCGTTGGACTGATTGCCTTTAAAGTTGGTAAAGATGTTCATGTTACCCAGAGGATGAATCCTTATAACTTTGGTGATCCTCTTACTTTTTTTTTTTCTAGCGCCACCAGCTGGTTGAAGTTGTCACTTATTTTGTGAAACCTCTCAACATATAAAAGCTTGTACTGACATTCATGGTGCCCAGAGGATGAACCCTAATGACTTTGCTGATCCCCTGACTTGAGTGAAATTTCTCGCTATTTACCATTAAAATGTTGAGAGATCAAGAATTTTTTTGTGTCTTTTCCTAGTAATGAACTACACCATTGAAAGAAAAATTTCAAACTGTTGTGGCTTAAGTACGGTATAGTTACAGCACAGCCGATCAGATCGAGCCTACTTAATTCTGTTGGGCAGCAGTTACTTTGCTCCTCATCTACTTTTGCTCAGCACTGCTGAAGGGTGTCGGACCACTGTTTCACTCACTAATGTCCTGTTGTTCTTTACACACAATAACATAGAGCAATGGAGACTCTCTCTTGCTCTGCTCAGTTCTCCTCTGCTGCTGACACATTTACATAAATGTCAAGAGAGCCAGGTAATGCCGCCCTTTACGTCCCTTTAAAGAACAAGTCTGGTGCTATTCTATATTTTTTTTACTTCCTGAAAACCAGCAATGAATAGATTCAGCTAACAATTCTTGTTTGTGTATTCACAGATATATTTTATTGCTCTGTGTCATAGAGCGCCATTGTCGTTCAAAAACAATTAAAAACACATCAGTGCACCACAATGTTGCACTTATTAAGGTCAACGCAGGCTCTGTAGTTTATTTTGAGTTGATCCCATATACAATCTGCATAACTACTTACTAGCATTAAATCTGCAGCTGAAAACTCCCCAACATTTTTTACATTATTTACTCCTGTCTGAGTAATGTTTACTGGAATGTACAGCGCTCAGCTGTTTTAAGAAATTATTCAGCCATTTTAAAATTGAAATCACAAAATTGTGACTGTTTTATAGATTCATATCATCAGTCTAAACAAATGGGTTCAGGGCTGAGAGCCATAACTAGGCTGGCAAAATCGGAGAGTATTGACAGAGGGTCAATGTTGGTTTTAGTCTTTTCGTGGGATTTGGGAGGTCTGCCTCCCCTTTCAATGGTGTTTCTGCCAGTGCTTAGTGTAGCTTATGGTCGGGTGTTACAGAGATAAATGGGTTAAGGCTGTGACTGTGTTGAGGGGAAACAAGTTGATGGGAACTTCAGCACGACGACTCATCACATATTTCGCTTCAGATTCATACTGTGCATCATGGTTGAGACACTGTTAGATAATCAGGCTTTATCTTTGTCTCCCTTTGGAGGCCAAAAATATTTTACTCATCACCACTTTTTATTTTCCTCCCCTGCAAAAGGTCTTTCTAACTTGTACTTCACATACAAGATGGACTTGTAAGATGTTCTTTCCATACTTCACATCTCTGAATAGATATTTCCAACATGAATCTTCCTCTGAGCTCAGCAGAGTGCTGTTAGAGGACAAGGCTGATGTGAAGGGCAAGATAATATGTTATACCACAGACAATGCCTTTTTAAAAGTCTGCCGCTTCTTTCATAGTGGTGCTCTGTCAAGTTGCATATGTTCCCTCTGATTGGCAGGGCACACCCATGCAAATTTCACTGTACTGAGGAAACCAGATAAGTGTTTAAGCGAATAGAGCCACTACAAGTTTGAAGGCTGTGTGAAATACAACCTTTTGCTACTATGCCACATGTATACTCTGACAAAGCCACATAGACATGAAGGTTTATACACAATGTGTCTCTGCAGTGAGGTCAGAGGGTGGATACGGCATTGCAAATCTGGCACAAATTACACGCCTGCAGCCACCAGTGGTCTGAGGGAATTCCGGATAGGAAGCTGTGAGAAGTCCTCATCGGCTCGAACAGCTAAAACTAAACTCCTTCAAGAGGATTTGGTTGTAATGCCTCCTCAAGTGGAACAAATGGGTGAGCTGGCTAACCAGAGATCATTTTTCAGCGTTATTTTAAATGCAGACAGACTCTACAGGAGAGCCAGAATCAGCTTATGTTTTGGTAGTTTTATTCTGCCATTAGATCCCTTTATAGACCCAGCAGTTATAAAGAAGACAGAGGGAAAAGCTCTGTCTATCAATGTTTATCTCTTATCTCAGCAGGCTTGTAGAATATTAAACAACGGGCAGATTTGTCTCCTTTAATATGCTCCAGAGTCTAGTAATCTAATCTTCTTACTTTGTACAGCACTATACAATACAGACATGTTACAAGACCATGCGATGCTCCGTGGGAAAATACCTTTTTAAAATTGATTCAAAAATGTATTTTCAGTGAAGGGTGGCATGCTGAAATCTCTGATCAGATCTGTGAGCACAGAGCTTTTTCAGATAAATTTGACATCTACTTAAAAATCATGCACAAGCCACAACTAATAAAACTCTTTCGGTCATACAAATAAGATGAATGAGATGCATACACAACTCTAAGTTCCAGTGTTTTCCTTAAGTCATAATTAGTGCTTTAAAATTAATTCTACGTGTTCTTTTGCATTGGAAGTTAGCTGTGCCTCTTCAATACTTCTAATTGTAAAAATCTACTCATCATAGTCTGTCCACATCACGATCCAACTGATGCTGCTTAGAGCCCCACAGCCTCACGGGGCCCTCAACATAGTGCGAAAAAAGGGAAAACTTTGGAAGTACTGTGTGAACCATTTTAACTTTCTGCACATGAAAAACAATTTCGATATCAATCAGCTTAATATTAGTTTTATATTCTTCAGTCATTAGTCACTGTGATGTTGTTACAGCAATAGTAAAAATAGATTCTTAGATTCAGTTTTATGTTTTATTTTCAATCTTTTTTTTTGTTCTGCTGCTGCAGGACAGAAACTATGCTGAGCTGAGAAGATCAAACCCAACAAAATCATACGAAACATGAAGCAGTCATCACAAGTTAATTTGTGATGTAATCCCTGAGCAATACAACAGCAAATGGCAAAAAATTGCCAGCAAATGAGCATTCACATGGCCCCAATCCATTTGTGAAAACGACCACAAACACTTCCTCTTCTTAGCCCCTTAAATCCCCCTGATCTGTTTAAATCCTCAAAGATAAAGCGTACAGAACCACCCATGGAAACCGCTCCCCGAAGCAACAGGTGCAATATATTTTTTCATGCCGGTGTTGCGTGTCAGAAACCCTTTGAGGATATGGTTACTTCCAGACAGTGAGCGAGCTACAGGAAATCTTCTCACACGCGACGATTCAGGGGAGAAATTTAGAGTCCTTTAGGGCCGGTCGGTAAAAGCTGCCCCCAGGTCTCCCTTCATTTCCTCGATGGTCACAAAGGGAGACCATCAAGCGACTCTGTGCTCGCATTGTGAAGGCGCTGACGTCGGAAAGGCCTTGTCTGTGTGCAGTGACCTGCAATGTGTAGTTTACCTATATCATTCTTCAGTACATTCTACAGTTCCTTCCTCTAAAAACAGAGGCGAGGGAACTGTTGTCTGGCTTAATTTGGAAAGCAGGGTCAGTCTCAAGGTCAGTGCCAACAACAAACAAGGCGTTACGTAATATACTTATGCATTTACTTAACGTTATCAATAACAGAACAAACCATTAATACCATTATTTTGTATGTTTAAGGAAGGCAAAAGACTGCTTTCTATGTTATATCTGGTGAGTGGAATGCATATGTTCCCTTAAATGCATCAGGGACTGTAGTTCATTCATTCATTTTTTTTTCTACCTTATCCTCTAGTAGGGTCTCAGGGTGTTGGAGCCTATCCCAGCGGGGTGTTGGGCGAGAGGCGGTGTACACCCTGGACAGGTCGCCAGTCCATCGCAGGGCAAACACACAGAGACAGACAACCATTCACTCTCACAGCCACAACTATGGTCAATTTAGAGTATTCAATCAGCCGAGTCCCCATTTGCATGTCTTTGGACTGTGGGAAGAATCCGGAGTACCCGGAGAGAACCCACACAGGCACGGGGAGAACATGCAAACTCCACACAGAAAGACCCCGTGTCCGAGCCGGGACTCGAACCCGGAACCTCCTTGCTGTGAGGCGACAGTGCTAACCACTTCACCACCGTGCCACCCAGGGACTGTAGTATGAAGAGTAAATCATCAATCAATGTTATTTTTTATACAAATTTGAAAAGATTTTACTTGATGGCACTTCAAGGAAGTGAGAGAAGGCTTTGATTTAGGTGGGTTTTCATATGAACTAACCTGTACGACGAAGGTATGAATGTTCCTTCCTTTTTCTCCTCTTTCTTTGGCAAAACGCGATCTGGAAGGTTGCAGGAGGGATCCTTTTCAGAGACGACGAGTAACAAAGACTGATGATGAGGAAATAGGTGCAAACTCAGCAAGACTCAACATCTCGACATAAGGTGTTCACATAACACCTGTCGCCTTCTACAAACCATCTGCTCCATAGGCTCATTTCTGTTACCTCATCTAAAACATCATAGCCAGAGTTGACAGAGTTCATATCAGATAGAGATATTGGGAACTGAGTGACATCAGAAGCACTGACACCTCACAAAGTTTGGATAGAAAATAAAATGCTCCAGTCCTCCTCAATTATTAGCATTGGTGCGGTCGAGTTTTTTCTTTTAGTTTATGAAAAGATTTATCACACAATGCCATTCAAATCTTCCACACACTCTGCTGCATCTCTGCACCAGTTGATTTCTAAAATTAACACAAAAAGAAAGATTGACTACAGGGACGTTTTTGATATAATTTCAGACTAAAATAACTTGAATGTCAAACAACTTGCATTTTATATCTTTCTCAGTAGGAGGAGCTCTAAAGGTGTACTTGAAGGACATCGACGACGTTTTGACATGTCATAGTAGGAAAAGCACAGGTGAGATTCAGGGGTGCTGGGCTGTGTCTGAAGTCACCCCCTTGTTCACTCATTCACTATTCTCAGTGCGATGCATCTTTAATATGTGTATGCCATTTGCCACATGCATGTACAGCAAGTCTGATACAGAAATGATCATTGAATGACATTCACAACAGATGATGTACATATTAACAAAACTTAGAAGAACCACCCTTGCTTTATTTTCGGTTAATGTCAGTTTAAGAATACAGAGTTACAGTTACTCTGACTAGAATTTAGTCAGACTATAACGTCTGCCTCAAAGTTTGCATTTTTAAACTTTCACTCAGTAACACCAAAGCAACCTGTGGACCCTTTACTGCACATTAAGCTTTGTTTTCTCACTAAACAAAAGAATTTAACATTTATTTGTGTTGTTTACGCTTCATAATGGGTGTATTTTTGATATATAAAACATCTTACAAACAATTAAATAAACAATTTTTGATCTGCATCATCTTCAGCACCATGTTAAGAAGCTCCTAAAGGCATGCACATGTACTCACTTCTCATTCAAGAAATACTCTTCGAGTTACAAAGTATCGATCGTTATTGAAAATGGGCCCCAGGACCGTAATCAAGAGCAGTCGAGTTGGGAAAAGCCTTTATGTTAGCAGCGTCCGACTTGTATTTTAATTTTTTGTGAATTATCTGACGGCAACAATATTAGTAACACCTGTGCACTTATTAATTTTCTGCATATTAAATGACAGACACTCGCTTAAAATGTTAAAATGTATGGCACACATTTACAAACACACACACACACACACACACACACACACACACACACACACACACACACACACACACACACACACACACACACACACTGCCCCTTTAAATTACATTTCAATGCCATGTGTTACACTTCCCCCTGCTGGTAAGTCCTTTGCTTTGCAGTCACCAGCTTTAACAGAAGAGTCATAACTCTGTGTGTGAGCTACCTCAGCCAAGTCAACAACAAAAAAATAACCTCCAAGCTGCTCCGGCATCACTGCAGCCCCCAAGCAGGGGTGAGGTGCTATTTCACATGTAAGTTTTTAATTTTCTAAGGTTGTGTAAGTGCTGTTCATATGGTGGCAAGTTTACATACATTAGTTAACTATATCTGACTACAGATATTGTAAGCAACTATCATATCCATATGCCTAGAGTGCTTCAGATCATACCTACTATCTGTTTGTTATGTATTAAATTACAACATCTCTTTGACTCTGTTCACAAGACAAGGAACCAAAAAGCTATTAAGACCTCTCAAAAAATTGGGAAATGAATTACTTTGTAATAATAATAATGATAATAATAATAATAATAATAATAATAATAATAATATACATTTGCATAATGTTAAAGGCCCCCTCTGAAGGAAATCAAGTTTTCAACCTTTTCAACATGTCCATATGACGTTTTCTGACATATCATGAGCGAAATAAGCAGTCAACGCCATGACTGCATATTTCCACCTTGTAGCCACAGTGAACCAATGACTGGGGTTCAGACAGCTTGTTCACCTGTTAACCTAGCACATGCAGCGGTGGTAGGCGGGGCATGGGCCGGATACTGAAATTCTCTTCGAGCCCCATTCCATTTTTTTTTTATTTTATATGAAGGAAAACCACTTTAAACAATAGATTAAATCATAGCAGAGTATTTTTTACATTATTTGCAACACGTCTGTAGAAGAACTTTAAAGTTTAAATCTGCCTTGTACAGAATGGTGTCGTCTTTATTGTTTTTTGTGTTTTGTTTGGCGACGCAAATCGGGCAATGTGATATGTCCAAGGGGTGTTTCCGTACGAAACTTTCCAAAATGGCTGACTCGCTCGCGCATGCGTGACTTAGACTGAGCGGCCATGCCGATCCATTTACCACGGTTGGAATTCATCAGGTGTTGGCACTGTGGTGGTTGGTGCCTGTCGGAACAGGTGAATACTGTTGTTTTCGCATCCAAGCACGTCCAGTTGCTTAAAAAGATTTCCTAAAATCACGTTCAATATCCCAATCAGCGATTAGTTTAAGGCGAGTTCGCGTGGAGGGCAACATGTGGGCAGGTGAGACAGAGCAGACGTCATGTGATTAATACAGGCAATTAAAAAGTAATTTTTGATGTTACTGACGAGATGCGGTGAATTTTTCCGGTCTAAAAGTAGAGTCGGTGATGAAGAGGATCAGAGTCAAAGAGCAAGACAGGACGAGGAGTCAAGGCCAACGTATTCAGGTAACCAGTTTTTAATCATGCAAAGGCGTTCAAAGGTTCACATGATTTTAACATCACTTTTTATTCTTTTTCCCCAAAGACATTTTAAACTACCTCCTGAGACCTGGAATAATTAAAGTTTGCGTATTTCAAATATTAATAGATAAAGACAGCAAGCACAGAAAATCATGCCACAGGGGCATTGTTTCCCCCCATCAGAAATAATCAAAATTTTGGAAGACTGGAAATAGCATTTAAAAGAGAAAATTGAAGTTGAAAAATGTTCTCATTCAGCCAAATATTAGCTGGAAAAATATTCAGTTGGTACACATTCAAAAACTTCTACACACACTAACAATGAATTTGTAAATTTTGTAGAAGAGGCAAAGGTTTGATGAAGGGTTAAAAGAAAAGCAAATTTTCATCTTCATCTGTTAATTACTTTTTCAATTAATGTCATATGATGTCATAATTATAAAATTAGGATTTTTGCAGAGGAAACGCCTTGGAAGTTGACATGTTGGGGTGTGTTTCTGTCATTATTTCATATTTGTTCTGTTGTCTGACACCAGAAACAGAAAAACATGTAAATATAAACAGCTGTACTGGGTATTTGGCTGCATTAAAATACTGTATATGTGAGCTCAGGGAGTAGGAGAGAAGCAAACAGATAAAGGGCTGAAACCGGCGGATACTAGGCTGAATGCAAATAGCCTAGAGGATGGTCCAACCATATACTCAGTCTTGTTTAACAACGTTTCACAGCTGGAGTTTCTCAGAGCCCAAACAGAAATACTGTAGTGGACCTCTGAAACATATCATAAAAATCATGTTAATAAGGAATTGTTAGGAAATGTCATGAAGTATCAAGCTGATGAAACAATGTTAAAAGTTTTTTGAACTGTCACACAGAACATTAGGGTTAATTGGTTCCATGTAAACAGGCCAGCATCGGGGGGGGGGGGGGGGGGTGTTGTTGAGTACCTCATGTCATATATTTGCAGCAAACATAAACTTTAGCCCTTTTGAAAGATAAGTTATTCATTTCATGGCCAAACTGTTTCTCATTAAAATTCACTCCAGCAATTAGTCATGCAGTTGAAAGGAGTTGCTACAAGCTCAGAACCCTTTGGTGAGAATGGTTTTTTTTAATAAAGTCAGTGTTTTGTATCGTCGACTGTTGCGTGATATAGGCCTTCTCCTTCAAAGTGCTACTACTTGGTGATATTCTATTTTTGCAGGGATTTCAAAGAGCCAGCCAGGTTGCTGTGGTTACAAAAAGGACGTCTGGGCTCACAGCTTTGCACAGGTAAGTGGAAAGCTTCAAAGATCTGCGGCAGTGGAGCGGAAACAGAACTATTGTTGTTTTCTCCAAGCCACAGCTAAAGCATCTTCTAATGAGACAATTAAAATGATTTCTTGGACAGGAGAGGCAGGCCATTGTATTGAATTATTACAAATACTTTGAACTACTATGGCAGCGCCTTTTATGTTGATTAATTGGTCACACAGGGATCAGTTATAACATGAAGGAGCTCTATATATATATATAGTAGATAATCATTTACAGTGGTATCAACACATTATATTTCCTTGTAGAATCAAACTGAACAAAATACATTGTGTAATTTAGATGTTGCAGTGAACATAATCAACTCTTTTTGCCTGACTGTCAAGTGATAGTTTTGCAGTAACAGCAACAATCTGTTTATAGTTTCTCCAAAAGCAGCTTAGCTTTGAACGCCACCTTATATTTTTTACTTTTTTTTTTTTTTTCTTTTTTTTTCCTCAAGAGCAATTTAGCTGACACCAGTGTGGTGGATAAACAACTGAAAAACTCCAATTAGACTATAATACGCTGACACTGAATGTGCAGCTGGCTACATGACTTGGTGTTTCTGTATGAATAACTACAGTATAGTAAATATGTATGGTGACATATCCCCCCTGGGCATTCGCTGCTTTATACAATGTCAAAGTCGAGTCGCTTCTTTGCTGTCAATCAAAAGCAACCTCATCACGCACCAAACGAAAGCACCAAAAGAAACCAGCGTCACATGAAGAGTAGAGACCCTGTCAGTCAAAGCATATAGACGTGTAAATCATCCGCAGTGCTGAGGTGTGTTTGGAGTCCCACTACACTCTGCGTGACCCTCTGCTGTCACAGCAGGACTGCATTCTAGCTGCTAACGTATCTCAATTACTTAGATTGAATTAGTCACACAGGTACAGTGGCAGGTCATGGAAGAACAGTTCCCACATAATGATTTGCTGTTAATATTAGATTTCAGTCCCCATGGGATTGTCACACTTAGAGCAGCTGGAGAAAATTACCTGCCAGCTTTCCGACGGGGAAGTGAGCTATATTTATTTATACCTGCTCTTTTTTTTCTTTTTTTCTTTTTTCTTTTTTTTTCTTTACACGTTGACATGCTTTTAAAGTGATAATTATTCTGACAGCGATTTTCAGTCTTCAAACTATAGCTTTGTGATAGATGAATGTGTCTGAAATCATGACATGGCTTAGCAACAGTGGATGTTGCTGTGTTTGCGGCTGCTGGATGTGTGACTGATTTGTTCGGCGATGTTGATTATTCACTGGTGGCTGTCGCTGCTTAAACCTCTGAAATTATTTTATACGCTATCTCTTTCTAGTACAGCTGCCCAGAGCGGGATTTCTGTTTAATGATCTTCCTTTGCCTTGAAATAAATTTGCTCTCCCAACCTCACCCTGAGAGAGAACAAGTGGTGCTCTGGAGTGAGGTTATTTAGACGTGGATTAAGCGGTAGTCTTTCTTTCCATTTACACTTCTTTCAGTTCATTATCTTAACCCCAAAAACAGAAGCAGGATAAGATGTTTTAGCAACTTAAAACGCCACAAAAGAATTATTAAAATGTCTCTGAAACAAACGATAAAATATCTAATTCCTTTGCGATCCTTGTTTCTGCATGTATTGCATATGAAGGGGAAAAGAAGCTATTTAAGGAGTGCCCTCTTTGACTTCTCCCTGAGTGTTGATGACAAGTTGGATATCTTAGATGTATAAAAATGCGATTTTGACATGACTTCAAAAAGAGAAGCATACGGATGAGGTGGACCCTCTGCCAACAGAGAGACGAGGAAACAGATGGGTTTTTACACAAACAGCACAAACATCAAGAACACTGAGTTAAAGAGCTTGGCAGTCTCACTTGATGAAACAGTGAGGAATGGAGGCGCTTTTAATGAGCATCTCTCCTGTGATGCAGAATGTGAAAAGACAAACTGTTAGCTCTTAAAGGGGCAGTTATGGTTTTTTTGTTTTGTTTTTGGCCCTGAGTGGTTGAACCAAATGGTTTTACCAACCTCTTTCTGAGTGACTTTGGTCAGTGTGCATGCAGACCGGTTATAACGTGGAGACTGTTTGAATAGAGATTCATGTTTGCATTTGGAAAATAAAATAGTCCCTCCTTCAGTTGGTTTATCCAGTTGAACTGATGGCACTATCATCATCAAACAAACCCTGTTTATTGTCGTTGAACTGCTCCTGCTGACAATTGGTGATTAGCCAACAGATGGCGCCAGATGTATGAGAAGGGTCAGAGCCAGGGCCAGCACCAGCTGAGGAGCACTGTATCAAGTAACTGATAGTTTATGTAATTACAAAGGGGACATGTTGATTTCTATTCAACTGAGAGACACCAGTTGCAACTAAAATACGTTTAATGAGTTTTAAATGGATGGAAGCAACAACTATTCCTCTTTGTAATGCTGCAACTCCATTATTTTCATCATCACTTAATCTGGTGATTATAATTTAGATGAATTAAACAATGAATAATGCCCATCACACCCTCCTAAAACCCAAGGTGACGTTTTCAAATAGTTTGTTTTGTCTGACCAACAGTCCAAAACACAAAGAAATTCAGTTTAGGCCCGTCTCTATTGATTATTTTCTCAATTAATCATTTGATGTAAGATGTCCAGATGTCACAGATGTTGTTTTGTCAGACCAAAACCCAAAGACATTCAGTTTGCACTGCTATGAAGTAAAAAATATTCACAACTGAGAATCTGAAACCAACGGATTAAATTTTCTGTCATTCAACTCATCGATTAATTGATTGATTGTTTCAGCTCTAATTCAATTTCCAATCACAAAACACAACAGAAAATGCTCAAGGGTGAGAAGCTAGAACAAGGGGATGAACAAGTTTTACTCAAACAATTCATTGATTATCAAATAGCTACCAATTAATTTCTGTTAATTGTCTAATCAGTTATCTGACCGATCGTTTCAGCTCCGAATTGACGTTTCTCGGTCATGTATGAGAAAAACAAACACACCAGTTGCAGCAAAAATGCTGAAATTGACAACAGCATCCATTGCAGATATCATTTCTTCTCCAGCTTCCTTTTTGGGGTAAAGATAATTATTCTGTGCACGGCAGCAGCTCACAGCTCATTTGAATATTCACTGTTTTCCTATAAATAGCATGATAATCACCAGCTATATGAAGACAACTGGACTTTCTCGAGGTTCTCCAAGAAGAGGACAAACGTCTGGTCCTTCCTGCTTCCTGTGTTGTTCGATAGCTCTGTGTCTGCTGCTGCAGATAGCTGTAGTAACCCTGTGATTGCCCCTCACCCCATCACAAGACAGCAATATTTCCTCTCAGACAGTCCCTCAGAAGATGATGGCATTCTCAGGTCAATATCTTTGAAGTGTGAGTGTAGCTCGCTCAATTTTAAAGGTTGTTTTCAATAATGTACCTGATATGCGCTCTGTGTGTGTGTGTGTGTGTGTGTGTGTGTGTGGGTGTGTGTGTGTGTGTGTGTGTGTGTGGCTGTGGCTGTGGCTGTGGCTGTGTGTCATGCTATAGAGTGTTGCAGGGATATGTATGCAAGGCCATGGTCTCCCTACCTGTCTCCCGGTGCTGATCACTCACAACTGCTGTTACGCACACGCACACGCACACACACACAGCACACACACACACATAGCACACCCACGGGTCATGTAATTGGATTCCATGGGTCCCCATTTTACAGTCCATTGCCATGTAATGAAATCAGTTATTTACTTTCATCATAAAATCTGATAAGGGACAACATCTGCCGGGGTAAAGTTTGAGCGAGTGCTGCACATGAATGTTGATGTGCGGTCTGCAAACTCCTGATCCGCAGCTCTCCTGATCTGCTGCTGCTGCGCGCACGAGAATCAACACTTGGTTGTGGACTCGTCGTTTGACTCCTAGAAGAGGCAGCGTGTGAAAACAGACATGACACTCGATTTAGTTATTTGTTTACCTTTAGCAACATAACTGGCATAGAAGCAGCAGCAATGGAAATCTCTGCTTCTCCACACTGAGGAGAGGAGTGTGCAGCAAGAGTGTCTTGTTTCTGAGTCCCTGCTCTGCTCTGCTCTGCTGTCTCATTATACAGCTGCTGTGCTGCTGGAGGACACTGAAGGACACAAGCGATTGAATTCAAGTGTTGTATATTCCCTGGAAACCAATCAAGAAAAGCCCCAGAATAATAATCCCTGTCCGCTGTCATGATTCATTTTTATTTTGTTCCATATTTTTCTCTGGCTTTTGAGTCACTCAGAAAGAGTAGTTCCAGCATGAAATCAATGTTCCATTAAAATTTAATGACCAGGAAGGGCTTAATAGTGGTGGAACAGATGCCTCTGCTTTTGATAACGCCGACATCTCAGGAACTCTTATTCAGAGCTATATTGGTGTTGTCAGGTCCTCTGACTGTTCCCGTTCTCCGCTGCTGTAGAAAACAAAGGATATTGGCTTTTTTTTTCTTTTTCTTTTCTTTTTTTCTTTTTTTTTTTTTGGTGCCTCATAGCGGTGAAATTAAAAGTTAGTAAACTGACAGTGAAACTCATAAAATCCCTCAAACATTGACAGAGGAGGCTACAGCTGATGGAACATTACAGTCATATAACTATAATCACGCACTGTGTTAATGTTGACTAAGGGCTCCTCCAAACACACACCAGACTCACCAGCTCTCAGCGTTTCATTTTGTTGCAGATATATATTATGAAGAAAAGTGAATGAACAGGTTGGTTTGTCCGTAAATGTCTGCAGTGTGTGTGTGTGTGTGTGTGTGTGTGTGTGGTGTGTGTGTGTGTGTGTGTGTGTGTGTGTGTGTGTGTGTGTGTGTGTGTGTGTGTGTGTGTGTTTTTCTCTCAGTGATTTAAAAAGAACAAAAAAAACAATTTCTTCGTATAAAAAAATCAAATTGGACTATTTTAAAAGAAATAAGAGTGGACTTGTAGGTTCCTTGTGCTATTGTTTTTATTAACGTTATCATTGCTATTGTTGTCATCGTTATTAATTGTAGCAGAACAAGATAAATCGAAACACCCCTCAGCAATCATGGCTTAAGTTTCTTCATACTCAGCTGGAACAGAGAGAGAGAGAAAGAGAGAGAGAGACAGACAGAGTGAGAGAGTGAGAAAGAAAGTGGAAAATCTTAATCAGTTTTTTTTTTTTTTTTTTTTCTTTGAGGACCATATGGAAGGTTTCAAGCAGCCAACCATATGTTGAAGGCTTTTGTCATGGAAATCATACTTTTTGGCACTTTTTCATTGCGCAGCCAAGCCGGGCACATAAATAAAAAGAAAACAAGAACAGAGAAATCATACAGAACATGATCAAATCTTTGAGAATACACAGAGTTTGAAGTTTTTGTTTGTAACTTACAACAGATAGCTTTTTAATCAAGACACTCCCTGATTCAAATGGCCACCCAGACGACTGCAATTGGTACCTGTATTTGTCTTTTTTTTCCTTTTTAATAAAAAAAAAAGACAACATGAATAGAAAAAGAGCAATTAAATGTCTACATGCATTGTCATATTATTGCTGTGATATATTTACAAATATATTTACAAAATTATCAAAGAGGAACAATGTTTCCCTACATCTAAATTCAGAAGTTTAGAATCAAATTGTGCCTCCTTTTTTTTTTTTTTTTATTTTGTAAAGAGGATTTTCTCTGAGGACGATCTGTATCTGTATCGCTGCCAGTTTCATAGACAACAAGCCTGCAGCACATTTCCAATTCCAAATTGTTTTTAATGATCTCACTACTTTTATCTTCCTTATTAAAACACAGTCCCCAGGTTCTGGAGGTACATTATATCTCTGTCCAACAGGAAAATATAAAACATCTAAAAAAGAATCTATTGGAAGTAATGATTTCTGCATTAGTTCAATAATACAGCAACGTGCCAAACACTGTGTTCTGCAAGTTAATCAGGAGACAGGTGGTTTGGATGCTCTCATGCAGTGATTCAGCTGTAGCACTTAGACGACCATTGACAGGATGATGGTGGAGCATGGAGGAGAGAAGAGAAAATCACAGCAGAGACACCTCTTTTCTGTCTTTTTTCTCCTCAGTTTTGTATATGTGTGTGTTTTTTTAAAACATTTTTTTTTTGGGGGGGCGAGCTCAGCATTACTGCGATCGTGTCATCCATTTGGAATATGCAAATAGCTGACAGTGCATTTGCCTGCTGGTGCTTGACCTTCCCCTTGGAGGTCGCTCACCGACTCAATTACGCTCCCTATCTGCAGTCTGTCTGCAAACACCTGTTATCCTCCCACACTCCGCCACCCTCCGCCAATCCCACTTCAGCACATCTCATCCTCGGTGCGTCTGTTTAGAGGCAGTTGGGGACGGGATGAGGACGGCTGGTGGGGAGGGGGGAGGGATGCCAGGCAGGGACAAATGATGGGGGAGTTAGAAGCGCATTACAGCGTTTCAGTTCTATTTCAAACAATCTCTGGAAAACTTTCTCTGCCGAGACAGTTCGCATCAAGATCATTTCCATTAGTGCTGGTTAGAAATGTATACAGCCATCCATATGTTATCTCAGCAGGATTCTCTCCTCTCACACCTCAGAGATTCGCTTTAGCTGTTTTAAACGGTGCTGAAAACTGTGGATGACTTTAAATTTAACTCTATTTAAATACTTCATTATGTCAGTGACCTAAATGAGAATTATTGTAATCCTGTTGTATAATATGTGACCTTCTAACAGTTCAGTCAAATCACGCCTGCCCTTCAGCTGCCAGAAGAGATTTTTTTTTTTTTACCTGGTTGCTCTTTAAAACAAAAGAGACAGTTAAAATGATAATATAAAATATATATATAAAGGATCAGCAGCTTTGTTCCAGTCTAATTAACACTTGTAGCAGTTTGGGAAACGCTCAATACAGGATTGAGTGTTGCTCATAGTTACTGCATCACTATCGTTATTGCTTTTACACATTTTTCAACCTTGGTGTAGCTGGATTTACACCTACATTATTCTGCTCTCTAATTTTAACAAATGGATACTGTTACATTTTCATGGCGATTTCTACATGCACATCAACATACGCCATTTCTGGGAATTATATATTGCCTGAGATTTAAAGACAAAAAAAAAGGGGGCCAAACACCTCCTGTCATCAGGAGGCAGGGGACTTTTGGGGGAAACAGCAAGATGGAGAATATTTTAGTCTTTCATTTGTCATTGTTTCTTTTTATTGCCCTAAATTGACTGAAAACAGGACAGCTGTGATTGTTATACATGTCAGTTGCTGTGTCAGTAAAGTTATTGCCACGAAAAACAAAAAGTAATTCTGCATTCATTTGTTTGAAGTCTTCTAGCACTGGTACTGTACATTGTTCCTCTTTAAAAAACTAAGTCCCATGGACTCTCTACAGTTTTCATGCATATAAACATTTTTCTTTGAAGATCAGCAGCATCTTACAAGGTCAATGGATGTTCATTTTTTAAATTATAAACCAATAAATAAATACATGATCATTAACAAATAAGCAAGTTTTCAATAAATACACAAAAAATAAGGTAAATAAATAATTAAATAAATAGATAAATAGGAAGATAAATAAAGTATTTACATGATAAATAGATGGTATGCATCTTAAACCGTGGGCGGAGCTTTGAGCGACATATAAAACAGACAAACAGAATAATTTGACTGTCACTTTGTAACTGAGGGTGTGTGAGTCCATACCGTCACTCTGAGGTAACACTGGCGGTGGGTGGGGGAGCACCTCAAACACTGGGGGGGGAAGATTGCTTGTTAAGACTGGACGATGCACCATAAAGGCAGCAGAGTTTATGCAAGCCACCATGGTGGAGGAAGAACAACGAGTTTTCATTGCTATAGACAAGTCAACTGCACATGGCACTTATAACAACAGATCATTTGGTCTGGCTCTTAGTGTTTTTGTCCGAGTCTGTTTGTACATCAGGGCAAGACTATATGAATTTGATCAGACGTAGTGTGTGATAACCTGTTCAACAGGCCTGTTCAACATTTTTAAAATCACTTGGAGGATTAAACTGAATGACCTATGGCCTATGATCTTGTATAGCTTATTTAAATGAGCTTTTTTTTGTTTTTTTTTGTTTTTGTTTTTTGAATACCCACAGTTACAAAGATGCTTTTGATCGACAAGGGATAATAAGCACAAAAAAATAAATTTAGAAAAATCAAATACAAAAATAACATCCGTTGAATTGAAACATTGGTGTGGAAAAAGGGGGTTTGTCTTTTTACCTTTTAAAATGATCTCCCTTTTTTTGCAAATACTGTCATAGTTCACATTTTCATAAAAAGTTCATGTTGGCAGTTGCAAAAGAATTCAATTCTTAGCAAATAAAAAGCAGCATAAAAATACAAGAGGTCATTTTGTCTCTAAAAAACAAAAGAACACTGTTAGTCCTTTTTTATGTTTGTTTTTTTTTCATTTTCTCTTTACTATTTGCTATAAAATATCAGGAATCTAAATATTATTACTATTGATATCAATATCATTATAGTCATTGATAAAAATTCACATGCCAGGCCTCATATATAATTGTGTAAGTGTGTGTGTGTGTTTGTCTGTGTTTGTGTGTGTGTGTGTGTGTGCACACGTGCGTACACGAATGTGTGTTTCTGTGTGTGTGTGTGTGTGTGTGTGTAAGTGTGTGTGCATACATGTCTGTGTGAATGTGTGTGTTTACATGTGCCCACATCCATGCGAGCACATGTTGCTTAATTGTGTACAACTATCATCTACAGTCTCTATTTGGGGGAAGGTTGTTTGATTGTATGTTTCTGTGGACGATTAGCTACTGTGCAGGGAAAAAATCCAGCATCTTTTGAAATTGTCTTTGCCATAATCATTAGAGTTTCTTCACGTAATCTCAGTGAAAATATTGCTTTCTAAAAAAAGGGAAGAAAAAAGGCATGGAGGGCAGAGTGAACAGGGTTATTGGTGGCGAACCTACAACAGGGGTTCAGAATTTTGCTTCTTCCTTGTGGTTAGTTTTCTGATCCAGAGTCGTCTTCGTCTGCAGAGCCCTTGAAGCAAGCTGACTCATAGTGCTTGTTCAGGTAGGACTTGAGAGCGAAGGTCTTATTGCAGCGCTTGCATCTGTAGTGCTTGAAGGCAGAGTGTGTTTGCATGTGGGCGCGGAGGTTTGAGCGGTCAGCAAAGGCTTTGCCACAGTGGGCGCAGGCAAAGGGCTTCTCCCCCGTGTGCGAGCGCATGTGACCTTGAAGGAGCCACGGCCGACTGAAAGCCTTGCTGCACACATCGCACTTGTGCTTGAGGTCGTGGGTGAGGATGTGCATGGCCAGCGCCGGCATGGACACGTACACTTTAGCACAGGTGGGACACTTGCGGGCCATCTTGCTGTCCAGGCTGCGGTGCGTCTGCTTGTGTCTGCTGAGGTTGGAGGAGGTGGCGTACGTCTTGCCGCACTCGTTGCAGGTGTGGCGAGGCGTGCCGGATCCCCTCTCCTGAGCCCCAGCGTTCGCACTGCTGCTCCTTGAGCCCCCTCCGCGACTCTCGGTGTCTCCCTTTCGCCTCGAGCGCCCGTCAGAGATGAAGAAGGCATCCATGGTGTAACCCTCGGCCAGGGCCTCCGATTCACCACTGTAGAAGCCGCTGGCTGTCATGCCAGACTGGGGGCTGTCGGGGTGCTTCAGGTCGGGGTCACAGTACTCCCCTCCGCTGCTCACCTGGGTGTACAGGGGGTCTGACACCGGCGAAGCCAGCTTGTGCTCCATCTTCTTCTCCCCCTGGTATACAGATGGCGTGATGTAATCCTGGATGTAGCCTGGGTAAGAGACACACGCAAACACAGTTGGCCAGGGGTTGTGATGGATAAGGACACAGTGACACGCTGGTGATTACATGATTATCATGTTGGATGATTGCCCTTCGTAAAATGGTGAAAGGAGTGAGTGGCAGCATAGAGCTAATTGCATTTTTTTTTTCTCCACAACTCACAGGTTGTACACACAATAGTGCAGTGATGCAGGGAAACAGGATGCGCTCAGCTGCGTTCAGGGAGGTTGCAATTTTACAGTGAGGATGAGTGCTAGATAATAGCTCATCACTGAAGTCTCCTGTGTGAGAAGGTGCATGTTGAAGCCCCTCTTAAATAAAGTAGTCTCATTGATCAGACATCCTTTTCTTCATCTATGGTGCATCACTTCTGTGGCTGGGGCCTGTCTCCATGGCTGCTTAATGAATGCTCTGTGAGCGCTGGCATTAGGATTTTTAGTCGTGTCTCAACACTAAACCTTAAATACATTATTTCTCCAGAATTTTTCTTTTTGCAGTTTTGTATTTTTTCTAATGAAAGTGCTGTAAGAAAACAACAAACACCTCAAACAGGTTGCTGATTTGAGAGCTTTCTCTATGAATTACTGTTTGTTTGTTTCCCTGCAGACTAATACATTTGATAGTTTTGGACCAGATCAACTTGTTACATCGCTACTTACATCCTGTAGGATTTCATGCTACTTCTCCAAGCAGGTTTAAGCATGATGCAGCAAAGCACAAAGTGCTATGAGCGAATTAAATCTCCCCCAACTGTACAGAGCATGATTTCAGAGAGATATATTTTTGTTGGCATCATTCATGTCTTTCCTTTCCCTCCGAAGCTGCTCAGTGCCAGAGGAGCTAAAAGGCTTGCTGGCAGCTAAACGCATCCAAACAGAACTCAATATATATATTCTTATGCTGTGAATCTCAGGAGCTGAATAAATACTAAATGCAATTTACCTTCAGGGTTGATATTGTACAGGTTGAACATATTAGAGCAAATATAAGATGTGGTGAAATTCCTTTCCTGAGAGAAATAGTGCATAACTGCAGAAAAAAAGCCATTCCTAAGCACTGTGTGCAGCAAGCAGTGGAAATTAGGTATTGACTGCTTTTTAATGAAATTCAAAGTTTTGAACTGATCAATAGGCTATCATCTGTAAAATAGTGAAGCTGCTTGAACAGTGGAGAAAGATCAAGTATCTGCGACACACAATAATGTTTCATTGAGCATGGTGCTGCTCGAGCCCCGATAATATGAAACATGGCATCATACACATTGTTTGTGAAGAGGGTCACCTGCCTACAGCGGCAAACGGCGCTGAAGTGCCTTCAAGAAACAGGCCATTAAGAAATCAGTTGAAGTGCTCTCTTACTACAGCGTCTCCATTCCCAAGGGTTCCTGTTCACACACCCACTTTGTCAAAGACATGACCGTGACACCCAGGGACAGGGAAACACCAGGCCTGTGCACACATTATCATGCTGCACTGCATGGGTTCACTGTTTTCAGCCACACAGATGGTGTTTGTCTGATAGGGAGAGCAACACTTCCTCTCAAAGAAAATAAAAACATGAAGGAAGATGAGTTGTTTGTAATTTTCAAAACGAAACTCTTACATGTACAATTAAATTCTGCAGCTGCAACAATTATTCGTGGCCACATCCACCTGTTTTACAGTCCCACCACAGAGTGGCATGAAAATAGCTGTAAACAGCACATACAACAGCACGGCCTTTATTTTGCTGATCTTTTTTTTTTCTCAACGAACCATAGTGCATTAGCGTAAGCAGAGTTGTTTACTATGTTTCAATTACCCAAGGTCAGACATGGAGCTCATCATTTAGGACTTGCACTGTATCAGCCTTTACAGCTCATAGACTCATTTCTCTAATGCAAAGCAAGCATGTAATTAATGGACCCTCTCAGCCACCCCTCTTTGTTGTTCAACAGACACTCAAGTCAAATGTCTCCACAATGGGGGGAAAGAAAATCTCCTGGCACGGCAGAAGTGCTGATGTTAGGTATTTCAGCCTTGCTGAGGATTCTTTTATTTTGCCTTTTCCCTTTTTTTTTTTTTTTTTTTTTTTTAAAACACAGCATGAAAAGGACGATTCTTTTGTTCAAATTAAACGCCTTTTTGTCAACATCAATGTAGTGCCTTATCGCTCTCTCTTCTATTTTAATATACTGCTTATTTTTCATGGTGTTGAACAATAGATTCAGGAACAATAGAGAGTGACAATAACTATACAAATGGATTCTTTAATAATAATATAAAATCACGCAGCAGGAAATCTGCAGAACAGTCATTACAAGCTACAATACATACCTGGTAAATATAAATAATGTTTTTATTTCTTGCCATATTTTTTTTTTGTCTTTACCCAGCAGCTTGTTTTGAATTTAACAAACCTCTTTAGTTTACAAACCAGCCCAGTCTCTTTTAGCACAAATAAAATGAAATCCACTAATCCTGATGCATCTAAATTTCACTCAACCTTGTTATTGACACAGCTGAATAACAGGTGGGCTTCATCACAACATTTAACTGTGGACTGTGGAGCCCCTCGCGCTGTGAAGATATCCCAACAAATCATAACAAAGACACACATATGGCCCTCTAAACGTGGCCACAAAATGGAAGCGGCGAGCTTAAAGCAGACCGTGAAAGTGAAGGTCGCCGCTCAGCGCTGACTGGAGCTTAGCGTGGTCGGTCTGTGTGTTGACCACAGTGCAGCTATGTGCCTTTCTTCATGTTTACTGTACAACCTCTATCACGTGATCGGCCTCATTGCTGCCCCAAGCATTTTTGTCTCCTTCTTTCTCCTTCCCTTCACTATCCCCTCAGCCCAGCTCCCCACCTCCCTCCCGGCCGTACTGTACAGTGTGTAGATGTCTCTAGTGGCGACGATAGGCCTGCATGGCTGAAACTCTAACCCCTGCTAGTTTTCAAATGCCCGGAAGGAAGAGAAAGATGTAGTGTAGCGATGGGGGTGGGGAGACTGTGCATGCTCCATTTGGATGGGAAGAGGGGGGCAAGGGAGGATCGGACTGTGATGGGAACTCAAGGACAATAACAGCTAAGGACAAATGTATCATCTGATACTCATCTCTCATATTCATGAATTTTTTAGTGCACATGATGACCAGATACAGTCAGTCTATGCGTGTTCAGCTACCACAGGGTTGGTGAATTCATACACATACGTAACTGGAGCTTCTCCCGATTAGACACACGTTGTGTTGCCTATTTACATAAGCTAATCCGTGGCTGTGACCTGAATTGTGTCTGTCCTTCACTGGAGTCAAAAAACAAAAGTCTGGGAGCACAGAGATGGGGGTGGGGTGCCTCTGAAGGGGATTATTCAGGATACTGATGCAAAAATCAGCTGGCTGCATGTAGCATCTCATAATAATTTACACTCTACGAGCATGTTGTTGGCCCCAAGCTAAAGTAAAATCTCAGCCGACACAAAAACAAAAGAGGATGCCATCTGTGCTAAGTGTGGAAATGTCAGGCATGCTGAAATCAGCACCGGAGCTGACTACAGGCAGGAGCGCTGGCACATCTCTAACTGGAGCGGGGCAGACTAGTGGAGGCATGTTAACTCACCATTCTCACTGAGACGAACCCCAAGGCTGGTCACCGAGTCTGTGATGGAGCGTGCAAAAGTGAACGAGTCGTCCAGGTGGTGATGATGATTGGATGTGGCCACATTGGACGAAGAGAAATCATCAAGCTTGATCTTCTTCACCAAAAATGAGCGGGGCATGTTTCAATGGATAAAAACACAGAGCTGAGAAAAACGCATGAGAGAAAATAAAAAGACCCTCTGAGGAAGCACGCGAGCAGAGCTGGCTTGACGGTAATCCTTGCGGTTAATGTGAAGACAACGGCCAAAAACATAAGATAAGAAAGAAAATGGAAATCAGTGGAGAACAAGGCTGACGGCAATGCTGTGTGATACTCTCTGGCTCCCCCAGCTTCCCCCAAGAAAAATAAAAAAATAAAAAATAAAAGCGATCCTGTTCAGCACTGGATAGCTCCTGTGATGCAGCAGGCTTAAGGGACCAGTGAGGAAGAGAAGAGATGGAGACAGACAGAGAGAGGAGGGAGAGAGAGAGACTGTCAGACTAGCTGAGATCAGCAATCACGCCAGCCTTTATATGGGGCACAGGCAGTGGAAGATCAGGTGGTGCTGCGAAATGGAGCTGCTTAGCTTTAATCCATCAAATGTCCCCGGGGACACACATCAAATTACTACTGAACCGTCTGTGCATTCGCACACAGACAGAGGAGAAAGAACACAGCCAGACCCCCACTGCCCCCACTGCTGCTCCCCCTTCTCCTTCACTCCCCTCCCTCTTTCACCCCGCTTATGCTCCATGCTCGGAGGAGGAGTAAAAGAGGAGGGCAGACAATGGAGATGTGGATGAGAGCACACTCAGTGTCCTGTCCCCCATTGTTTTCAGATGAAGTGGCACAGTTTATGTTTGCCGTGTACAGGCGCTGCCTCCCTCATGTCATCTCTGTTACCTCAAACAGCCTCAGATCTTTCCGTCCCTTCGACACACTGCACTGTACTCACAATCACAGAGCACACATACAGTAGAGGAGAGGTTAGCTGAGCGTCTGCCAGTGCTGGACCTTTATTCTAAAGCTGCACAGGATACCAGCACTGTTGACGAGCGGGCTACCGGGGGGGAAGTACTAGTGCTGCACTGCTCAGCTTGTCTCTCTCTCCCCATTATCACTGCACAGATGTGTGTCCTGCCATGCGTGGCAGTGAATTATCTGATTAATTAATTACATCTTTTTTGATTAGGGTGAAATCTAGAATTAGATCCGTGCTTGCTAAATTGGCCAGATATCTCTGGGTTGGTTTGTATATGTGTGGATTCATTAGTTCACTCTATGAATTTTATGCTACATTATACAGTGTATTTTTCATTAGAGCTCAACAGTTGTTGTTCCCTCGTTAGAATAAATCAAATTGAAATAATTACAGAGGAAAAAAATCTTGTGTTTGCTTCTAAAAGCAACAAGTTTTCAATTGAAACAGAAATGATTCACCTGTATGATTCATCATCAACTGGAAACACTTGTGCCACTTGTTTGATTAATTAACATCTGACAGCATTAAAACAATAAGATTAACGACTAACACTTCTATTCCTGTTACAGCAAACATAATATCGGTGGAGCAAGTGTAGGCATCAGAAAGTAGTGCAGATCTGTGTGTCTACTCTGTTCTGTCCTATTGTGCAGCTGTTCTGCTTCTGTGGCTGTTGTGTAACAGTGGCTGTGGTGAGGTCATCATGATGGAAAAGCAAAGTATTGCAGGAGGAAATTGATTTTTTTTTTCAAATGATTTCAAAAAATAAAATGTTAGAAAATAGCGAAAAATTGCAATTTCTGCAAAAACCCCAGGTGACATGTTTAAATTGCTCATTTTGTGCATTCAACAGTTTAGAAACTAAAGCTATTTAATTTAAACAGTTTAATTTAAAACCAAAAAAACAGCAAATCCTCATGTTTTAGAGGCTGTAAATATTTGCTTGATAATTGTCTTTAAGGAGCTATATTTAATGTTGCTAGACAAAGTTAGCATTAACAGCTGTTTGCTAACCAGTCGAGAGGAAATGTTGTGGGTTCAGAATCAAACTTCATTCCTGTACTCAGCAAGAGCTGACACCAGTGGTGGAAACAGAACCACTTTTCTTTTGTTTCTATTTCTATCACTATCACTATCACTTCCTCTGCTGAAGTTAGCATGCTAACCAGCTAGCTCTCGCAGTTCCATCTCGTAATAATACTTGATTAATACGTTATAGTAGTGTCCAGTCCACCTGGCAAGTGACCATCACCACCACCTGCTCCTGGCAAAAGAAACCATGTTCAGCGGCAACTTGCATACAGCACCTTTAGTGGTTGATTCCTAAAATTATTGCTTAATTTTCTGCTAGTTTTCACAGTATCTGCATTAGTTTTATATCATTTTGTTCATTTTAACACTCATATACTCAAACAACATGTTTACAATGAAAAGTGTATAAGACCACTTGTAGAATCCCCTGGAAAACTTGACAAAGTCCTTCAGCCTTGAGATGGAAGGCTGAACTCATGACTGATGTCATTCATTTCATTTTGCACTTTCCATGTCGATCAGGCTCCTAAAATCGTGCTTGAATGTGGTTAAAGGTGCTATAGATTTATCCAGACGTTTAGGGGTGCCCCCCTCACCCGGGTCACTCTAAATCATCCTTGCCGCTACGAGTGACCCTGCATCTCGGACGCGACAGGTTTCAAGAGGGGGCGGTTGTTAAATCAGTGCAGTCAGGATTTATCACACATATGTGATTGTACATTACGGGACAAGTTCACGTTGCTGTCACCAAACTGAGCTTATAGTGTAGAGGCAAGGACGAGGAAGGTCAGGGGAAGCATCACTGTCTAAAATAATGAGCTGAAGTGAAGCTTTTTGTTTTTGTTTGTGGTGTAATATCTCTTTTAATAAACATCATCTTGTATGAGTCGTCAGGTGAATATTTCACAGAAAATCATAAACTCCATTTCTTTAATTATCCACCACCTGTTTTCCTAAAGATACCATCACCTGCAGCGTCTCGTGTTGATACGTCAGGGTTGTTGCAGAGATCATGATTTGTTCATGAGAAGAAAAAATCTCTCTAACTGCTAAATTATTCTTCAGTCTTGATTCCATGGAGCAGGAAGGTTAAAATGAACAATGAACCTGCCTTGACTGATATTGAACTCTTTCAGCATCTTTTCAAACCTGCAGTCGGTATCTTGGTGAGCTACAGTTCACCTCTGACAGACGCTCTCATTATTCTGCCCCTCTGTACGGTGCAGTGAAGCTCAGCGAGTTTCCTTCTTTAAAGTATAAACATGGCAATGCTCACATCAATATGGCAAGTGCAGGAGTTTTGAGTAGATATTTAGACGGCAGTAGTGAGGATGGAAAGAATCTCAATCAGGGCTGCAATAATAAGTAGTTTTATTATGGAATAATATTACAAATTAATCAATTGATTATTTAGTCTATGAAATAAAAAAAAAAAAGCAAACACCCATCCCAACTTACCAGATCATTACTCCAAAACTGAAAGATATTCATCTTAAAGTAATATATGACACAAAAAATCTGCAAATCCACCGATTTTAGACACTGGAACCAGAAAATATTCAGCAATTTTTCACAGTTTTGCTTGAGAGATGACTGAAACGACTAATCAATTAACAGAGTACTTGCAGATTATTTTTCTGCTGATCGACTAACTGATTGATGACAATCGTATCGAGTCATAAATCGCATTCAGGTAAATCGTATTGTGACGATGCAATCATGTTTTGTTATTGTTTTTTTTCCAACACAACAACAACGCTGTTTAAATAACTGATTGAAACCTAGTAACAAGTTATTAAGGTTTCTGTTTTTCTGAACCACGATGAGTTTATATCAATTTTTCATATATCTGCCATATTTATTGATACTGGAAAAGCACTTATATTGATGTCCGCTCCCCCAGCTGAGCCCGGGCTGAAATGTAATGACATAATGGAAGAAGCCACCTGTAACTGGAAAAGACGTCAGTCAGCCTGTTTACAGTAACATCACATAAAATATTCTGTGCTCAGGCTGTATTCTGCCTCATAGTAATATAATATGTAAATTAATTATTGCACCGCTCCATCATGTATGAGATTTAAAGACAAGTTAAAGAATGAGCGCAACAAGTTAGCTACAGGTTAGAGGTGAATTGTGACAAACAAGAGGAAACATGCTGTTTCAGTTTACTTGTTTCCAGCAGCAGGAAACTCATTGCCAATTGTTTCCACATCCTCCTCCTCCTCCTCCTCATGCCAGAGCTCCGGTCCACTTATGGCCCCCAGACTCCCTCTGACATGTGGTCACTGCCTCAGGACGTTACCATAGTGACTGACCCCCTCAGGCTGGAGGAATGGTTTTTACTTTGCTTTGCTGGAGCGGGGGGCTTCACTCTGGTCAGATGGGATGGGGGGGGGGGGGAAGCTGTGATACAATCAGCCTCATTTACATCCTGTATGGCCCTCCAGGGTTACAGAGATGACCTGGCCCCGCCGAATGAATGAAGTCAATCTAGTTGATTTGTTCCTTTGCACTGTTCCACAGGAGACTCCACCTACAGTTACCCCATCTGCAGAGCTTTATTATCTCTATTTACAGACATGTGAAGTCTGTTTAATCATTTAGCTTTCAGCTAATTCATACACCTGGCAAACTCTGACAAAAAAGAAGATTAACTGAACAGAAAATATGATTTATGGTCTCCTAATAGCCACTGCTTATATAAAGACACTCTGAGCTTGTTGGGGTAGGTGAAGAGAAGCTAAGAGTCCATTAGGCATAGCCATCTATAATTCACCTCACTCTTGCTTACTGGGTCACTTCAATGAGGCTTTTTTGAGCTGCTACAGCAGGAGACTGTTGTGCTCTTTAGAAAGACAAGAGATGATGATGATTAAAAAGTTTAAAATACAACATGAATTTGTTTTAGATGCAACAAGTATATATTTCATTACAAAGGTCTTATTTATTTTGTGACTCTGGCAGCCGTCATGCATGCATTTGGCGCAAAATCCTTTTTTAAATGTCTGTTTACACAGACAGTGATCAGACATGGCTCAATGGTTAAGGTCACGAAGGCAATATTTAACATTTTACTGTGGATTCCCAGTCCAACATGAAGTCTGAATGGACTTTAACAGCCTCCCCAGCTGTACTGTATCTAATGCTGTTTGGCAGATAGTTCAGTGTATCACTCATGCCCTATTTGGCTTGTGTCTGCCTGTTGTCCTGTATGCATCTCGGAGCGTGTGTGCATTTGTTGTCCATGGGCAACTGTTCAGTAAATAGGGCAATTAAGTGTGAAAAGCAGAAAGGAGCTAGCATGTTCCTATCTCTTTGGTGGGGGAGATAATTTATGCTAATAACATCTCTACCGCTCAAGCTGCCCAAAAATGATAGCAGACCCTTTTGGCTTCAGAAGAATCTTTTCATCCTCTTGGAGAGAAAAAAAAAAAAAAACTGGTTTCTCAACACCTTGCAAATAAGACAGCTGTGTGGCAGAGAATGAACCTCTCTCCCTCTCTCTCTGCCTTTCATCTCCAGATGATAATCTTTTCTCCTTCACTGTCTTGTATGGTGCATGTTTGTTCTTCATTTAGCCTGTGGAATACTTGAAACCTAGTTTCCCCTCCGCCACCCCCACCACCCTGCTCTCTCTTACAGCCGCACACTCTGCACACAATCTATCATCATTTTTCCTTCAAGAGCCGTCATAGGAAGTCGCAGCATGTGTGAATGTATTACTGTAAATAGTATCCTATGCATGAATGATGCTTCTTAATAATACTTAAACTCGAGCTCAGTATGCTGTTCATGTGGCATAAATTCCTCCATCATACTGAGGGGCACAGAGGCATTGGGTGGCTGTGCAGAGCAGGGGCCACGATGGCAGTTCAATAAATAACCTCAGTGAAAGTGGGAGCAATAAACCATATGAAATCTCTACCAGCTACCCACTATCATGCTCAGTGAGGAGCTCTCATGTCAGCCACTAAGAACAAATGTGTCAGCTTCCAAGGCGAAGATAATTTCTTTTGTGTACCAGCAACAAGAATCAAGCCTGAGCAGGATGTGGGTTACAGCTTCAAACATTTGGTCTTAAAGGAATTGTTTGACATTTCGGGGAAAAAGCTTTTTTTGCTTTCTTGCCAAGAGTCAGATGAGAAGGTCGATACCACACTCATGTTTGTACAGTAAATATGAAGCCACCACCAGCAGCTGGCTAATAGTGTTTGGCAGTAACACATCACTCAGTGACACATTACAGTGAGGGTAGTGTGAAGCATTACAATCTGAACTTCAGTAATTATATTAAGTTGACTAACTAGTTATGTGCAGGGTTTGATGCTTGGTGTTGGACCATTCAGTGGACACACTGGAGGTGGTGGGAGGAGCAATGAAATTCTCTGCAACTTCAGAGTTGTCTCACGTGCTAACGTTAGCAACTGGAAAGCCTACAATCATGAATGACCTGGATTTGTGTGGATCCCACAGCGTCACTGAGAACCCGACATCTGGAGTGCTAACATTAAGTTAGCCGTCAGTGGCAGCAACAGTAACCAAGTATATAATAAAAGTAGGGCTGAATGATATGCAAAAATCAATGGTCTGTTTTGACACATTTTACCTTTATCAAAAAAACTGCAGCTCCTGTGATTTGGATTTTGCACTTGGGCATATAAAATATAACGGGTTAGGGTTACATTTATCAAGTAACTTGCAGAACACTTACTTAGCTAAGCATAAAGACTGGAAAGAGAAGCTCACGAGTTTGCATGTTGTATGTTGTTTCTTTAATCTGTACAGAAACTAACGTATATAAATGACAGTTCCCTGTATGTTTAGCGCCAAATTGTTTCTTGGACAGAACCAGTTGGAAACTCCAGGAAGTCACTGGTCCAAACTGAGAAGCACATGGTAGGGCCTACATAACCCTGTCTAAGTGTCCTGGGAGGTGGATTTTGTTGCCTTTGGACAGAGCCAGGCTAGCTGTTTCCCCATTCACATTATTCATGCTAAGCTAAGTTAGCCGGCTGCTGGCAGTAGATTCATACTTAGCCCACAGACATGAGAGTGTCCTCCCGTAACGCTCAGATAGAAGGCATATAAGTGTGTTTCCCCAAAAGTCAAACTTTTCCATTAACTTCGGATGAGTTTGCCACGGAGGAGGATTTCTTCTTCTAGTTATATTGTCTCTCATATATAATTTTCATTTCAGCAGAAGCTGTAATAATTTCATCCACAGCCAAAGACGTTCTACTGGAGCGTTCCAGTGTGTTCCTAGCGAAGTACTTTCATTTTCTAATGCTGTAATTAAACCTTAAGTATAATAGTCATCATCACACCTTGCTCTGATTTATCGAGAAATAATTGTTCAGATAATCTTAGTCTAAATTAATTGGGTTAATTAATCACGACTGTGTCCTCGCCCTCCCTCCCTCAAATAAAGGCATTGTAGGTCTTTTCACATTATGTTCCATCACGAAGGTCAGAGCAGTGGGTAATAGACTGTCGTTTCCAATTTGTACTTCCACGCAAAGGAAGAGCAAATGCATTAGTGAGATGGTATCAGCCTGTTTAAAATTAGACAACAAATGGACAGATCTGCATGCATGTAGCATGAATGGATCTGCCCGGCAGGAAGATTACTCAGTGCTGTGTGCAGCAGCAGCAGCAGCTGCAGCAGCAGAAGCAGCAGCAAGTCTAGAAAACAATTACACACCAGTTACTAATTTTCTTTTTGAGGATTCACTACACCTGTTTGCAGCCAAGGGGGCAAACAAAGAGACCAGCTCCTGACAACACAGGACGGTGTGGTTTTTATGAAAAAAGAAAAAAAAAAAAAATCTACAACCAAACAAATTTTCCACCAGGTAACACTGAGACAGGCATTTTCCTCTTATGTGTTTTTCCTAGCAGTGCATGTCAGGGAGAGAGGTGAGATCAATTTCCACAGGATTAGGCTGCCTGGGGAAAATGATTGCTTTTTCTAATACTTAGTAACAATTTTTCAATTTCCTGTGGTCTTTGTTACTCTCAACATTTTTGCAAATGAGCAAAACAGAGGCAAGCGGCGTTGCTGCTCTGCGAACTTCACCTTGGGACCAAGCATCATTTGCATATATATTGAGAGCATACGTTTTTGGTTTATAATAGTCACCATTCTGGGGTGGGGGTGGGGAACTGGGGGCGGCTGGCAGGCATTCTGTCACCTGTTATGAGGCCCTTGTCCATGAACATCCCTGGGAGACGAAAGCAGGCGATAATTACGGTGCTGGAACTAAACTGGTGTTGCTCTCTCCCTTCACACATTGTTTTAAATCTGAGGAGAAAAAGTAAAACAAAGACGGCTGCGGGGCACGTCTTTGTTTCCAAGCTCCCAGAGATTTTCAGCAGGGGCTACAAAATTCACAGAAAATGAAATTAATCTATCGGCACAGCACTGATCCTGTGGTGATTACGGTTTTAGCCTGGTACTAATAAATCCACACGTTCCACTCTTTGCACTTTCACAGTGTGCAGGGGCTAACTACAGTCAGGCAGAATCAGAGGAGATGCACTGCAGATGGTCACATGACAAATGGCTTTATTGCCCCGTTATGGAGATTTGAATCATAATTGAGTGTCTCTACAGTGATGTGTGCACTTGTATGACTCATAGTGAGTCTTTTGCTAGAGGACAGATGAGCTCTGTTGCTTCTACTTCAATCTGCCACTGCATATTTAGATTTCACCTCCAATCTTTTTAAACCAGCCTCAGTATTTATGCTGTTTTTGAATATTTGTGCAAGATTTACGTCTAAATAAAGAGAAGATTTACCGTGAGAGCAAAAAAAAAAAAAAAAACGGAAACACAGAATAGTAAATCCCACTTGTGAGAAACCTAATTTAATTTCCAAATTGTAAACGCGATCCATTTCATCATTGCAACAGTCAGTTTTATCGGGTATCAAAAAAGTTGAATAAAGAGTAATGTGAGCATGCACGTTTGCACACTGATGCATGTGCAACACGCATCACTGCTTCTGTGTGTGTTGAGCGCTTTTCAAAGGGCATGCTTTTGTGCAGGCACAGATGATGCAGCTGGCAGAAGCATGACTATTGCTGGAAGCACGTCCACGTTGGCACACTTACAGAAAGCCCTGGCTCCTGGGTCACACTTTATATAGGCTACATAAAGGCTGCCTGCCCGTCTGCTGTCTGGCCCATCGATAACGGCCATGATGCGCTGACTGAGAAGTGAAGAGACCATTTGAATCGGTCTCTTTTCTTATGTCTAGAGCTGAAATGATTAGTTGATGAAGTGATCAAGTGGGTCAAAAGAAAATTAATCTGCAACTATTTTAATTATGAAGTCATTATTTAAGTAATTTCATGAAATTCCCTAGTTCTTGCATCTTAGTTGTGACAACGTGTCGCTATTCTTTATCTTATGTGATAATAAACTGAGTATCTTTAGATTTTGGACTGTTGATCAGAAAAATAAAGACTTCTGAAGGCATTAGGAAATTGATCTTTTGTTGCTGATTAGGCTGATGGAGAAAATATTTGCAGATTAATCAGTAATGAGAATAATCACTAGTTGCAGTCCTACTTAAGTTATTATCAATTCTTTGTCATATACTGAAGTAGGTTGACCTGCTACTGTCCTGTGTGATGTGTGCAAGTGTTTGTGTTTAATAAATTGCAGATGAAGTTACACTAAATGTTACAAGATGCATATAAACCAAGCAGAATCTGTTCATCAAGATAAAATCATCAGGCACTTATCGTTTACGTGCTTCAAAACTCCAGTTAGGTTGCCTTTGTCGTTACCCCGAGCTCCCTCTCAACACTCAACCCAACACTCAAAATCAAACTCTAAGAGGAAATTGTGTAGTTGTGTAATTTTTTAAACAGGATCAATCATGTTTCCCATGTAAAGATAGCTCAATTTATTCTGTAATTGCCTGATAAATTAACCAGCACAGACACCTGTCAAAACAGCAGACAATCTCTGTGAATCCACCTCCCAACAGGCTCATCTTGATAGGCTAAGTTGGTAATGACAACTCCCCAAGTCTGTCCCCTCAGGCTGAAGGATGAGAGCGCCATAGAGTTCTCTTTTCCCATCCGTCCCTATTAGGATAATGCATCAAATAGACATTTTAATTTGAAGTTCATTTTCTCCTCAAGGCTCTGTAAATGTCTGCAAGCACGCATGCTGGAAGAGATAACCTTTCTTTGCAGTATGTGATCTTTTTATTTTTGTGTCCTAATGAAATGTTCACTATCATTTGCCACATTTTGGCTTTGTGGACAAGTGTAAATTCAGGATATTCCAGTGGCTTTTATTTTCTAAATTACATGTAAGTGGCTTCAAAAAAACAAAAATAAATCCTGATGTTTCATTAGCCCCTCCTCCAGCTGGAATAAAAACAAAACAGCAGATGACTCATTGATTTCCACAAACAAACCAAATTGCCAGGAGTGGTACACACCAGTGTGACTCTGAGGAAACCTCATCACTCAGCAGTTATATTGCTGTGCACCCAGCGACCCCCTTTTTCAACCTAGCGAGTGTGACGATAACGTGCGTGAAATGAGCGCCGAGGCTTGCCAGCGGTGCCTGAGCCCTCGCAGGGCCCGACACCTGCCTGCGCTCAGCTGCTCCTGCCACGCTTGACCGCATGTGGCTAATAAACAGACCTGTCCTTATCACTGGAACTCCATTAACGGGGGTCGCAGTCACCTGAATCCCTCGCTGGGGCGACAGCAAATTACAAGGCAAATGTAATGGGTTTTGCTATATTGCCACACACTGAGATAGTGAATAACACCAAAGGCCTGATGTTATTACATGTCCCCGGGACGCTGGCTCTGTGTTTTATGATGACTACAGTGAAAACCAGGTCAGTGCTCAAATTGTCATGGTCTTCGCTTCCATTGCTCCAGTTCTATCTATCATGTCCATTCAAAGAGGGGACAAAGGCATGCAGCAGGTCGTGCACTTCACATGTCGACCAGTGTTGAGCACTTCAGACAAGTGTCTCAGTCTGCAGCCTCACACGAGCAGGAAACTGCTCTCTTCATTATTATCTATATGAGCTGACAACAATTTCTTGAAAGAGACGTACAAAAAAAAAAAGCAAAGTGATTAATCAGGTCGCCATGTGGTTTAGATCCAGGGAACCTTAAAGCAGCTATAAACGACATTTTTTTTATTTTATTATTTTACACTAATAATATATCAAATGACAATGTGAAAACAGTGTGAAAGGAAACGCTTGTAGTGATGAACCTACAGAGAATTATCAGCTGAATCTGCACCTCTGCTCAGCTTTATGGTGCTTTATAGCTGGTGTCAGCTCATTAGTTTAGCTGTCCGGTCCATAAATTTACTGTTTTGGTTCACTCTCACTGCTCTGAGCGTAGTTTTTGGACACAGTTTTCACTGAAAAAATACTACACTATCTTTCCAGTACAAAACAGCACATGGGTACAGTTAGCAACCACCTGGTGGACATAGTTGAGCACTTAGCAGCTAGAGAGCCAGATATTTCCCTCAGGAGTTGATAGAGACCAAAAACAAAGCTAAAAGAGAGAGAATATTATTCATCAGGTGGCGATTCCAAATATAAGATAATGCTGCTCTTCAACAGCTGCTAACAGTTAGCAAGCTGGCTCAGAGAGCTTTTTCCTTTCTAAATAAAAGTCAAAAGAATTGACCCTGTGAACAGAAGGCCAAGTGGGATTAAATGGCACAGTACAGAGAAAAAAGAAAGGCAGTCTCAGACCTATTGTGACTGAGTAGTGCTAGCATGTTAGCCATTAGCTTATCCAGCTAAAGTAGTTCACACATCTGATGAGCCATACAGTGACAGAGGCCAGTAAATTTAGACACAATATGATTAGGTAATTTGTCCGTCTTTATGTTGAATGTGTCTATGGATGTTTTTAACAATTCATTTTCCATTTAAGGTAGAAATATGTGGACCAACTATTCCCTGAAACACTTTTGAGGATATTGATATTTTGACAAAGTTGTGTAGTTTCATGAAGGAGCTGCCTTCCTTTGACGGCCTTAGCTATTAGATAGCCAATACTTCCTAGTAGGATATGTAAAAAAAAAACCACAAGGTTATGAGTACATTTCAGCTGTCTTATCACAATATGTTTCCAAATCCAAAATACATTAGACCAGGCCATATGGTACATTGCTTTAAATTAAAGATTTGAAATAAGACTAATTAAAAAAAAAAAAAAAAAGAAAGAAAGAAACTGAATGAAACTTTCATCACTTGATTATTTGATGCAGTATTTTTTGTCCCCTCTAGCCTGTAGTTATTAAATGCAGCCTCTCTGTGGCTTACAGGAGGAAACGGCTCCCTGTAACCGAAACAGTCAAAGACACTGGGGTTTGTTTTTGATTATTGAACCCTGTATCTTTTCTCTGGCCATACATCTTCCTCTGCCAGGCCTCCCAGGGGCTTCAGGCCATCCAACACCACAGGCCAGCTCTTGAGAAGGAGGCAGGGACAATGATACCTGCAGGTCCCTACCCAGGCTCAGGAGATACCACTGGGGCCTCATTGACAAATTGTCCTTGTCTGGCCGCATGAGAGAGTGGGGATTGCGGTAATTGCATATTTTCCTCTAATTGCATTTGTCACATGTGGGGTCTGCTGCTGTGGAGCCAGGTCTGAGGCCATTCTCAGTGATGTGTTAAACCAAACAGCTGAACTCTCACCTGCACCACAAGAATGGGATGTGCAAGAAGAGGCCTGCAAAGAGGGCAATAAATTATGCAGTGGCACAAAACATCAGCAGAGCAGCAGTGGAGTCGGGCACGGAGGCTAGTGCCAGACAGAGACATGCTGCAGGTCCATTAAAGCCTCAGACGTGGTCATGAAGGTCTCAGTGATGCTGCTTTAAGGACAATCAAGGGCTTCTACTTGCATGATCACATGACCTGAACAAAAGTCTTCAGAGAATTTTGCATGATAACATGTTTTCTTTTAACACAACCACAACTCCTGCCAGCTTCTACTAGAATAATTTCATGTCTACCGTTGTAATAAATACAATGGCTTAATTATGTGAAGTGCCAAAATCTGAAAGATTGTGACTGAGATTTGTCCAAATATGGAAAGGACAGGATGGGATGATTTGGATCTGTTTGATGTATTTTTAGCTAGGGCTGCAACAAGCAGTTATTTTTGTTATCAATTAATCTGAGGATTCTTGTTCTGAGTTAATTGTTTTTTTTTTTTTGTTCTGTAAAATGTCAGAATATAGTGAATGTGCTCATAGAGAGAAATATAATTTCTCAGAGTTCAAAGCGACGTCTTCAAATGTCGTGTTTTGTTCCATCAACAGCCCAAAATGCAAACATTATTAAATTTATTAAATGTAAAAAAAAAAGAGAAAAGCAGCAAATCCTCACACGTGAGTGGCTGGAACCTGTGAATGTTTGGCATCTTAGCTTGAAATATGACCAAAAAGATTTACTGCTTTCAGGTTAATTTTCTGCCGATCAACTTATCATTTCAGCACTTTTTTTTTTCCAGCCCTGTTTCACATGTTTCGGCCCTGTTTTCCTGCTTCAGCAAAGTTTCATGTGGCGGGGTTGAGGTGGGGGCAGTAATAACGAGCAGCTCTCATCTTGGCTTCTGCTGCCTCGTGATATGCGCCCAGGCTGCTGCATTATACAGAGGGGTTGTACAACTACATTTTAATCCACTCGTGTTTCTGGCCTGATAAAAGGATTCTCTCCATCTCTTTCTGTTTAATTCACACCATCATCAATCAAATGTGTCCCTGTTCTCCCCCCTCCCCTCCCCTCCTCTCCTCCTGGGTTTTGGGGGTCTGCAGCAGATAGGTTGGGGGTCCCCCGAGGGGGTTAGGGACATGACGGACTGGTCACAGATGCCACAGAAATTAAAATGCAAGAGTCTGTGCAAGGTGTTACATTTCTCAGACATGCTCATTTGCAGTAATATCTGAGCAACATAAGGAGGCTTATCTGTGATTCCACATACGACTCTCACAAGATTATCTGAATATGATTTGAAAAAAAAAAAAAAAACACGCTATTTGGGCGTCCTATCTCCATAGTGTGGCTACAAGTGTGGAAGATTCCCTGTGTGGCGAATACACTGTTTTTGTCCTCCACCATTGTCTGCACATGACAGTCGCCACAGGCTACTTAGTAATGAATATGTGCCTGTAGCATGTGTGCTGTGTGGAGCCTATGAATAGAGTAAATATGCACATCTCTGCACAACAGGTCAGCGTCTGAACACAGATAGAAGAGAATATGATCAACCACAGAATGAGCTCATGAAACTACAAAGGAATTATGTATAAACAGCTGCTCAGTCAGTGACTGAAGTGTCAAGCAATGATGTCTGATATCCCAGCAAACCCTTTTTGTCTAAATAAGGCTACAGTTCTGCGTTCTTCATTGTCTTTCATAGATATCCACAAACGTCTGATGGTAGTTTTCTAGTTCTCTCTCTGTGACACATGAATATACACTCGTCTGACAGGTAATACAGACTGTAACAAAAATAGCACATCTGTTAAAAAGCCTATGTCAAACTATTTCATGACATATTTATAAAAGAAAAGCAGATTAGTTCATGTATCATAGTTACCACAGAAGTGCAATATTATCTCGTCTTGCAGTACATCGTAGTGTCACTGCTGTGTCTTTTTACTATTTAACAACTAAATAAAATAATAAATAGTAACTTTACATGAAAAAATATTCACACATGCACACATTGAAAAAGTTAACCATCAAAATTCTGATCAATACATAAACATACATGTCACACAAGACATAGACACCGGATTAAATAAACTTATTTAAAAAAAAAAAAAAAAAAAGGATATTGATTTTACAACAACAAAACTCAGCTCCCTTTCCTTTTACACCTCAACATGAGAACAATCGATGTCTTCAGACTGTGTGCAGCTTGATAAGGACCCAAAGATACAGTATATTCAGAGATACAGTCGGGGCCATGAAGTGCTTCAAAGCTAATGAGTAAAATCTTATAATTGATTCCGTGATAAAGTGTAAAGACGTTGGTGAGGGAGGAATATGACCTCCTTTCATGGTTTAGTTGTGTAGCTGCTGCATTCTGCACAGTCTTGAGTCTGTGAATTGTTGCGTGTTAGCAGACACATTAGCGATCTCAATGTGAGGAAATGAGAAGAGATGCTTGATGGATTCAGAGTCTCTGAAGCTCAGGAATGAACAGATTGTGGCAATATTGCGTAGATGGTAAAAACAAGATTGGGCAACGTCACTAATATGCAATTCAAAATTAAGGTTGCGAATCAAAACAAATAAAATCACACTTTTATTTACGTTTTTTTGACAGAAGGCTTAGTGTTGCTGGAGGAAACATCAAGTGAGGGCTTAGTGTTTCCGCAGATTGTCAGGGCCAAGTGTAAGTATTTCAGTTTTCATCAGACACAAAACGATTAAGTATCTTTTATGATGGACAAACTAGTGGTTTCAGTCTTTACAAATAGCTGTGTATCATCAGCGTAAAGGTGGAAATGCCATGCTTACGAATGAGATGACGAAGCGGATAATGAAAACAAAAGGGGACTCGAGGATGATTAGTCTTGATCTAAAGTGTGGTCAACTTGAACATACAGTAACAGAGAGGGAGGAAAATTTAACTTAACAAGCAGCAAAATTAGCAACAATATAATATAAACCTGAGAATAAGTTTAAAGTCACAGAAACTAATTCCAAATATAACTTGTTCACGTGCTGCAAGTCCTCACCTAATGCCCCAAAACACCCTGTAGACGCCGAACGATAGACAGAAGAGAATCATTTTATATTTGTGAATCAAATTCGAAACAGCTGTCGTCCTTTAAAATCTCCATAAAATCTTTAATTGTGTTCCTAATTCAAGACCTCATACTAAGTAGTCTTGGACCCACTTGGGTATCAGACATTTTGACTCACTGACCTGAGACCTGTGGCAGTTAAACAAGACCCTATCCAAGCTTCTTAGATTGAATATAATTTGAACCCAGTTTGAATCAGGTCGAGGTTTGGGTTTTGGTTCCTGGTTCCTGAAGACCTCTATTTGCAGAATTTGAATTGACTCACTTTCTTGTTCCATCCATAAATCTCCTGACAATTGATCTTTGTTCTTTTGTAGTTCAACACTGAAGGCTTTGCACAGGAGCTTACTCCGCTTTCATATCACGTAAAGGTCCCTGACAGATTTGTATGCTGTCAACATTTTATCTGTATGAAAATGATACAGCCGTGCTATGTGTGGCATTTTTGAAAGGACAAAGGATACAAACATGCATCATGTGGTTATTTAGTTTTACAGGCTGTTCTTCAGTGCAGTCGCCCCTGTAATATGATAGCAGGTGGCAGGTGTTGGAAGAGGAGAAAGTAAATGTCTTGTCTTCCCTTGCTTCAGTCTTTTTGAACAGTCCAATTTGAACAAAGGATTAAGTGTCCATCATTAATCATAGGCTAATCTTGTAGATTTAGGCAAGTGGTTCCCAAAAGTCAATACAGCCATAATTTAATCACAGACTGTCATCACATTTTATGGAGCAAAATGGAGAGCTGACAGACAAGGTTTTGTACAATTTGCTTTCAGCTGATCTGCCCTGTGCACAACAGGCTGAGTGTGAAGACGCAGAGGGTTTTTATGTTTTATGTTTATAGTGAAATCAATTAGTTTAGAATACAAGAGGAGATGGAAATGTTGCAGTCAAAGAGCTGAGGATCAAATACAGACTTCAGACTGTGAGATCTGCTGCTAATTTTGCAGGATAATAAAGTAAAAGTAAGAAGCTGCCTGAGCTCTATGCTGCACTATAAACAGAATAAGGACAAGAATAACAAGTGGCTGAGGTTGATCCAGGAGGCTTTTATTATGAAATCTGAATCGAAGTCATGTTATATAAATGCTGTATTATTAATAAATGTCAATGAAGCGTACAGTGCAAACACAAATTTAAGTCCTGTGCCAATTGTATTATGAGCTATGGTAAATTCAATTTAATGATCTAAAGCAGTGACTTTATACTATGTCAGTAAAAACACATGTAACATGAAGTTAGTATGATTCCCTAACATGGCTTCTGCTCTCAGAGTAACTGCAGCCCTACTTCATAGTTGTAGTTCGTAGTTTGTGGGACAAAAGTATAAATATTTCATTGAGAGTAAATAATTCAACACCTGTGTATTCCTCTGTGGTTCACTAGCAGCTCTGATCCAGTCACTTCAAGACATCTTTTGTGGATGGAGAGCCCTTCAGCCTAAATGACACTTGGCCAAATAGCACTTAAGTACTTGCTCAATATTTTAACAGGGCCATGCAAGGAAGCTGTGGAGTGGTTGAGCTGTTCCTGTAAAGTAGAACAGGTGGATTGTTTTTGGTGTAGAGCCACAGGCAAAAAGCTCCTATTAGTGGCTGCAGAGCTTCTCTATTCAGGTCTAATAATTGACTGAACTTCTCTGCTTCAAGTGCAATGATTTAGTAACACAAGGAGCCGATTATTAGTATTATTACAGAATTAGAATGTGTGAGTCTAAGTCTGTAAGCCGTGGCATTTTAAAGAATAAGGCTGTCAGTATTTTACATTTTTCTTATTGTCAACAAATTCCATGAAAGCAACCGGGCACCATATATGTATTTGTTTAATTATTTATATATTTATTATATTTTGTTGCCTTTGCTTTTCTTTAATGTAAATTAATGTAATTTTACTTATGTCTATATACACTCAGTTGCTGGTTTATTACCTACATCTAATGCAAATACAACAGTCCTGCAATAAAAACTGTTTCTGATGTTCAGTTTTTGTTTTAGAGACGTGTCGGTTCACCTTTACAATCATGTTGGAGGATGTGCAGTAGTGTGTGGTGTATACAGAGAGGTGTTTCTGCTATTTAGCCGACCCTCATTGATTTAAACAGGGTGAACGAAATAATAGTATCATTTGTCAGTATAACGCAATGCAATTCAACAGCACCACAACCTGCGGCGTCCAACATGACCATGAAGTTTTTGAATCAGTGCCTCTCTGAAACAGTTGCAACTAATACTGAACATTATAACCTTCATGAAGGAAGGATTTACTGCAGGACTGTTGAATTAGACTGCATTAGTTGTAGCTAGGTGTCCCTTATAAACTGCCATCTGAGTGGATGTGTATATACATGCAGTATGTATATTTGCATGTACATATGTGTATACTGTATATGTTATTTTGGCTTTATTTCCTCTTTCCGGATCAGGTTGTAGTTTTGAATGTCCGATACAAATAAGAATAAATACAACACACAAATACAAATACAAATCATCTTCAAAAAAACAAAATGGTAATAATTACCCAAAACAGTTAGGCACTATATATATATATATAAATATATTTTTGTTTTTTACCAAATGTCAATCAAACAGCAATAAATATTGAATTTTTTTGGGACTGTGAAAATAGTAATAATGAAGGAATATGTCAATCTGTGCAACAGTGAGAGATTTTCATGGGATTTCTTGACAATAAGTAAAATATCTCCAGACATTAAAGTTAAAGTGCGACTGGTAAACAGGTTAAAAGATTTTTATTAGAAGTACAGTTTTCTTTTTGTGTCCCGGTAATCAAATTTACCAGACAGTTTTCTGAAGGATCCCCACATAAGTGTTGAAATGGCCATTGAAGAAGCTCTGATTAACGCTCTGTTGATGAGAAAATTAACTTATATACACTTCATTATAAACCCAGCAGACCTCAAGGACCCAGACTTTTATGAGGCTAGGACCAGATGTCATCCAGCCACAGCCCCAATTAATCTCCGGGCCTTGTAACACGCCCCTAGAAACAAAAAAAAACCTGATTGGGTGTGGAGGGCAGAGACAGTGAGTAGAAAGCGAGGGTGAGAGATGCTATCCGGGGAGCAGCCGGCCCTGGCGAGTCTGCAGAGGGTGAGATAAGAGGGGGGTGGCTGCGGCGGAGCCTGGGTCTCAGAGAGAAGGCTGAGGTTATTCATTGCTCTGCCGTGAAAGCTTGAGAAGATTACCCAGAGCCTGGTTGGCAGTGATACAAGGGGGACAGGCAGAGGGGGCCCCCCACTCACCCCTTTGTTCCCCATCCATCTGCTTGAATCTCACAATGGCTCATCGGGACCAAGTAGGGTGGAGGGGTGGAGCAGCGCAGGCTTGCAGAAGAGGAGGAAGTGAGCGGGTGGGGCTGTCGGGGAGGAGAAGGGGAGGGTAGGGGGGTGGGGGCAACCTGCAAGACATTGGGAGGTAATGCGAGGGAGAGTGGAGCTAAAAGGAGGGAGAGATAGCGCGGGCCGAGGAATGAATCCTGGAGCACGGTGCTTGTTGAGATTGAATGAATGGTGCTGCAGCTGACGAGCTCTGACAGACTACATTGGGAAAGGCCAGGGAGGCGGGTGTTCACATTGTTATTTTCTGGGAGGTAATGGGCTGGCAGCTCTTCTTCAGTCTGAATAATCAGTACTTTGGTTAGACGCAGACACCACTTCAAACCATGATAAATACACCACTCCAAACCCTCGCCACCAAGAGGATAGCATTTGTCTCTAAATGCCTTGACCACCGTATTTATCTTGTTGAGGAATGATCAGATGATGAAGGGTGCTTTCTTCTATTACGCGGGTAATTATAGGTGTTTTTACACAGGAAAAACATCAGCGACAGCTTACCTTTACAGCAGGGGGCTTTACAGTATCGTCCCGTTGCCCTGATGGTGGTTTTAAAGGGGAAATAGATCCAGTTTATTGTTATGTTCTGTTCTGTGGCTGCCAAGGAAATGTGTATGCACACATACAGTGTTATTGTGCATGTTATTATTACTACACTCACAACAGTTTGGTACTTTAACATGATTATTTATTCAACATGATAATAATTCACCATGATGTGCCACTGTAATTGATGATTCACTGCATGCATTTCAGGGTGCAGGACTGCTGTAGGCCTTTCTCAGGAAAGGAGGGCAGATATTTTTTTCTATTCAAAGTGCAGCAGGTTCTATTAATGGCAGTTCATCATAATGCAAGATTCACTGACTTGCTGAGATTCACTGCTCTCTTTTTCACTTTCGTAGCACAATCTCACAGTGTTTCTGCATCTCCTGCTAAATGCTGCAGAATGGAAGCCTGTGGATAATGTTTGACAGATTCAATCAGAGGAGGATTTATTTTCTTATGCATCCCATCAGAGGAGGTTAGATTTTCTCCCCATGTTGTCTCAGTGACCCCCCCCCCTTCCTGGAAAACTGACACTTGGGTCAAACCATCTTTTGATTGTTCTCAGTGTAACTAGTTCACGTGTGACTGTATGAATAGCTAGAGGCTATTACACTGCTGAATATGAATAGCAGACCAATTACTTTGGCCCAGATGGAGCTGTGTGCTCCTCGGAGAACGCTCTTTCCTTGCCTAGCACCCGTACATTCACACACACTCACACACCCCGGAGTCTCGAGACCCTGCGCTCGCTTGGTGGTGAATGTAGAGGGGACGTGAAGAGGGGGTTAATGAGGTTCTCAAATACGAATATCTAACTGATATCACACTTTTGGATCGATTCATGCTTTCTCAGTGTGTGTGACATTCATGTTCCAGCAACAGTGATTCGCCAGTTCCAACAGTGTTTTGATTGTCAGCTAATTGCTTTGCTCTGACGGATAACACTCAGCAAAATTGTCATTTTAATAAATCCAAACCTCAGAGAAGACAGGCGCACTGTTTAAGCATTTCAGCTGACCAGAATTTGAGTGAATTGATGTTGCAGTTGAATCCCTGTCTGTCCCCGAGGAGCTTTTACTGGGACGTTCCCAAAAGAATCCAGTCTAAAACCAAGCCAGTGTAGCTGGCGCTCACACACACAGTGGACATATGGCCAATCTCCCATCGTCTGCTGTGCTATTTACGGCTCAGTAGCCTGTCATTTGTTTTGCCTCTCAGAAACCAGTATGACACCTGTTTGAATTCTCAATAAAAGGCTTTTTTTATGTCTGGAAGAAGGCTGTTGTCACTTAATCTTTCTCTCTACACCACTAATGATTGCTGCTGTGCTTTTCTTATGAGACCGATAGTAACGTTTCTGTTTTTAGTGACGGGCTCACAATGACTGTCACATCAGCTTTCCAAAGTCAAAGAATTCATTTTTCCTTTTACACCACAGCTAAAATCTAATTCTTTGTGGAACTATAGAGAACTGCTGACTCTGTGTGGTCCATTATCTCATCTTCTTGATACATTACCCACTTAATGCTTGAAGCTTATCCCTGCATACACTGGGCAAAAGGCAGGGAAACTCCCTGAACAGGTCAAAAAACTATTGTCAGTGCTGCTGTTTCTTTTGATGTATATACTGTGTGATTATGAAAATGTATGCCCTTTTAATCACAAAACTTATCATTACATCATAACTACTGTTCATTTAATGTGTCATATTAATTGTAGCTGTGATAAACTGTTCTTTGTTCAGAGTGTACTCCGCCTCTCGCCCAGTGTGAGCTGGGATACGCTCCAGCCCCCTGCGACTCTGCATATGATAAGCAGGTATACATAATGGATGGATGGATGGATGGATAGATGGAAATTTGTCATGGTCTGATTACCACAGACTAGGATGGTTTTCTCATGGAATATGATTATTATATTGCTAGCAATTTTAATCGTAACAGAAAAAATAAATTATGCCAATTTAAAGGGGGTTGTAAGTAAGAGCTAAACTACTAATAGTTAAAGTCTTTAAGAGTCTTTAACCTCTGTAATGTGACATATTTCTGAGTGAAATGGAATATGTGGGGGAGGTGTAGTTATATGAGAGGGATTTGATCACCTCCCTCACAGGTGTTATTATATCAGGAAGCAGACAATGAGGGGCATATGAATAAATTAGAGCATAACTACACACTTACGGAAATGTGAACAAACTGTGATCCGGACCTCCACACCTCTGACATATGATATTGCTCAGCTAGCAACCCACTAGCTAACAGTGAATTGTAGTCTTATATGATGGGTGAGTTTAGCTAAGGTCGCCCCAAATCAGGTTTGATTGGATAAGTTTATGTAAATGCCCCCAAGTGCAGGATGACTCATTTTGATATAAATACTCAGAAACCAAGATGTAACCTGACAGAGCTTGGAAGATGTAGTTTTATGTCACTGTGCCTTTAATCTATTGTCTCGTTTGTTTGTAGGGGTTAACTTTTTGTGTCCAGAGCCAATACAGAGTCCAAAACGATCTTTATAAATACCGAAATGTAATTTAATTGTGTATCTGACACATTGGAATAGCTACAAAATCTGACACTTGATCTCTCACAAGTTATCTGATCCAAACGCTGAAGGTCCAGGGTCAAGTTTAGAAGCATAAATTATTGATTTGATAGAACTGATGAATGCAGCTTGTAAACACAGTCCACTAGAGAGAGGGCGTTTTGCTCTGTTGGAGTTGTTGGAGCTGAGGAAACATGGTTCTACAGTGGTGTTAAAGAATGATGTTTCTTTTACCTCATTAACAATTTTTACCTGAGTACAGCACTAGTACTAGTAGTACAGACTTACAGAGAGTACTTCAACCCAACAACAGCTAAGTTTAGTTTTGGCCTGCCATCGGTTTACTTATGGAATTAACATAAATTAGCATCAGCTGATATGACCTGCAGTGATGTTTCTCAATTTAACCGAAGAAAGTGACGGTCTGCGCCCTCTGCTAATAATAAGCAGAACTGGAGTTTAGCGAATCTGTGTTTTTTGTCAACTCGAGTGTCAAAACAGATTCCATCACCAATGGGAGGAAGTAATTTTTCACATTCACACACACTAATTTTCACTCTTATATGAGTGGAAATGCACACAGTGCAAAGCCCAGCTGTCATCAAGGAGAGCAGTTCTGCATCACGAGCAGGCGGCGATGACAAAACACATATGATTACATTATGATCTGCTTTATTTTAGCCTATACCGATCCATTAAAATATGGTCCAACTGACCCTGATACCAATCCTTAGGATTGGTCATATTTGTCTGTTTGATTTTAACTCCCAAAATTTTACCTACATGGCATCATATTGTGTAAAATACAAGCAAATATGACAGTGAACCAGTGCCTTTCCTGCGGATTTGAGCTTCATTCAACAAACGCCGTAATGATAACTGCATTACAATTACATCAGTATTTAATTAGAACATAATCAATATCATTATGCTAATTTTCAGATGTTTAGTCTAAGGTAATTATAGCATGTATTTGCTGTACAACCAGAGGACTCTGAGGTTGTGTCCCCTTTTTCTGCAAGTTTTGGGGAGTTTAAAATCTAAGACCAAAAACCTGCAGCAAGTGAATACAGCAGTAAACCAATGCCTTTCCTGCAGATTAGAGCTTTATCCAACAAAGGCATGTAATGACTGACATGACTGTATTACACTTACATCAGATTTTAATTAGAACATAATCAATACTGCTGATTCCAGTATCTCTTGACTTAGATTATTTAAATTCCTGGTCCCAGAAAGTGGGAAAATTGAGAATTTTCTGAGACTTGGATTACCCTCATGAGAACTGCTCTATCTGAATAAAACTGGCAGAAAATATAATTTAACAACTAACAAGATAAATTTAATTTGAAAAATGTACATATTTTTTTGAAATTGTAGACCGTATACATGCGAACAGGTCTTCACTGTGACAGTATGCACAGGTTTAATAGACTCACAGTGGGTTGTACTTTGTAATATTTTCCCTGTGACACCCACCGAGTGTGGGTCTCCACTAACCTGAAATGCGTTGATCCAGAGCGATACGCTCACGAGCAGAGGTTGAAGAAATGAATCATCCTTAAGCTCACACCTGCATGTCTGATCAATAACAGGAAAACAGACTTCACCCTTTCACTTTCAGTGTTTGTAATGATCCCTTTCTTCATTAATTTGACAGCAAGTCTTCGTTCTGAGATCAAAGGTTGTTTCCAGAGCAAAACAGATGTTTGCTCTGAGCTCTGTGGACCATAGGAGGCAAATGCACAGGGCCCAGGGGGCTTGTGTGCCCTGGATGTGGAATCATCTTTTGTAACTGTGCTGAAATGCCTTCTTCCTCCACTGCCTATGAATACAGGAAACAGCCATAGGCATGATGCACTCATCAGAAAGAGAGAAAGGACAAAATATACTCTGGAATAAGGATTGATGTTAGAAATGGGGGTAAACAGATGGAAGGAAAGATTAATTTGACATGCACACAGGGATGAATGGAAAGCAGTATATCTTATTTGCTACTTCCCATATGGATCATTGTCATCAAAAAATAAGACTTACATTCAAAATACATATAAAGGCAATTAGAGTATAATTTTCAAGTCTTTCGTGAATCTGCTTCATAGAAGTGACGAGAGGGAAAAAAAGAGGCTGGAGCCAAATGACAAACAACTGGAATTTACGGTGTATTTTGGGATCAGAGCTGTCACACAAACACATACTTCCATAGACATGGTTGTTATGTCCATTGTTAGCTGGTTTACAGCTAGGATTGGACGTATGGCTTGACTGTTTGGGACAAATAAACATGGAGTGCACAAATGATGTGGCAGAGAGATCTGACGTTATGAGTATACCATGCCAGAGCCGGCACAGCAGTGGTATGAGGTAAAAGCCAGCATCAGCGTGCTGACATGCTCACAAAGACAATGCTAATGTGCTGATGTTTAGCGGACATAATATTAAATATATTAGTTTAGCATGCTAACATTTGCTAATTAGCTCTTAGCTCAAAGTACAGCTTAGGCTGATGGGAATGTCCGTGCCCACCAGAGCGATACTTGTTCTGATCCAACGCAGCTATCGACAAGGTGACCTTATTTCTTTGTCTGTTACAAATCACTGTTGAAACATAAATCTGTGATCTGGCAGTGTTGTGGTTAAAGTTTGGTTAGGTTTTGGAATAAAATTGTCTTGGTTAGGTTTAGCCAAACCAAGTGTGGATTTAAAAAAAAAAAGACAACTTTGTTAAGGTTAGGAAACTTTCGTTGTCACATTTACAATATAACCCACGTAGTCCAGGTCGAGGAACGACCATAGTTATGGTTAAAAGAAACTAGTGTTGGCTGTAAATGCTTTGTTGACCCATCCATTCACCCTGTGTCTGTTTTTTTTCAAATGCTTTATTATTCAAAACATTTTCCAAAACCCCATACCTCTGTGGACTTAGTTGCTCTGTAATGTTACGCTACTTCCTCCTTTGCTCTTGAAGTCCTAAGGCTGCGAGAGATAAACACACTGTATGATGGTCTGGGGGATTTACTGAAACTCCTCTTGGGAGGACTATAGACTGTCCTGTAACGTTAGTCCAATACTTTCGTCGTTCCTATGTCGTAAACCGAAGTATTGGACAAATTAAAACAGTTGACCTGATGATGTCACGCACGGAAAAGTCAAGTGATCAGCCAAGTTTTTTACAATCGTGAATGTCTAGTAGTTGTTGTTGTTGGTCGTTGTCTGATAGCTGTTGAAACATTTCAGTCTGGTAAAAAGTGGTGGACTGACACCAACATTTCCATCTCTACAGCTACACACTCCTAATGTGGCAAAAAAAAATGCTATGACAGCCGACAGACTATCTTGATGAGCAGAGCTTTTAATCGGCACCTGCAGCTCAGTAGATCCACACTGAGAAAAGCTTCCTTTCCTCCTTCCTATTTCCTCTGCACTTGGACGATCATGTGGCCACCAACACAGGAGACATGCTGTAGCACCATAACCTGTTATGGAAGGAACAGGATGCAATGCTCAGGTTTAGAGTGTCACCCTCAGGCCACAGAGTGCTGAGTCAGTCGCCAGTGACAAGGTCTCCTCGCCCTGCTTTCACCCTGACAGCTGAATTATTCATTAAAGCAGAGGAAAGCACAGGGGACCCTGCTAATTTCTCAATGGGATTGTTGGCTGTCCTCACAGTAGGCCGTCCAATGAAAAGACGAGCTCAGAGGGTTGGTTTGAAATGATCTGTGAGTATTTTACTTAATATATTTATGAAATGGACATCACCCGCTATCCACACAATTAAAAGTCCTCTCGGTGACTCATTGACTTGTGGCACAGCGGAGAGATCTTGTGTTTCCTGAACTGATATGGCATTAGCTGCTTTCAAGGACACTGGATGGCGATGTGTGGGAGTCTGAATCAGACCCTCGCAGATTTATTGAGTGCACTCACACCGTCGGATACATCCAGCAGCAGCTCGAGTTGTTTTAAAGGTTGGGGACTCTGCCAGTTGTCGTCATCAAAGAGAGTGTGTCTATGTTCGTGTCCTTTCATAACCGGCACCGAGCCAGTGTGGCGTGCAGAGGTTAACTTAGCATATGACATTCTCTCCAGCACCAAATCCCCATAATGAACTAAATCATGTTGAAGTGAGAGTGTCCAGGGAGAGAGGGCACCGGTATGAACATGGCACATTACTGTTTTTCATCCCCAACTATTCTACTTAGAGAGCAGGAGTTCAGGCATGAGAGAGATCAATAATCTGTATGAGATAATGAAATAAATGATTAAAGCTTAAAAACGCCACACTGGTTACTGCCAAATAACCGGCAAGTCCTTTGATACCAATAAAAAGGAATTACAAACCAAATGTCACACAGATTTAATAAAAGTACACCGCAAATTAAATATTATTTCAATCACAAAGGAGAGAATAAAGGAAGCAAAACAGAACAAGGCATCAGTACAACACATGCTTCTTTTCCATTATCCATTAATTATTTATCAGTTTCTTATATATTATGTACATCAAATATGACCGGACTCAACACAGCACAGTCCTGAATCAGGTTACCTATCGCACACTATCGGAAAAGTTCAATATTTACAAGGTCAGCAGTTCCCATGAGCTCTTTGGATGCAGATCTTCTTCGCTGTAATGCATAGCCCAGGGTTAAGGCTTAAACTGCTTAAGTATTAAAGTGTGTATCTTGTGCTGTAACTTTACATTTGAAAAGTCCATTAGTTTCCTGCCTTTTTCTTGTTTGTTATTTGTTCTCAAGTGTTTTTAAATTTATTTTATGCCTATGCAAGACCCTCTCTAGCATTATTAATATTTTCTTTGGACCCTCCCCGACTAAGAGCTCCCAACACCCTCCCTCAGATATTTCAAAATAATATAACGGTACTGATATTAGTACAATTTGCAGGTAATTTCACTGCATGAATCAGGCACCAATAAAATACTTACCAGTTCCTACTTGTATTTAAATGTAGGTACAGTGGAAGAAAAACAATATGTTTAATGAGGGAGTAAAACTTGGGCATTGGAGTATAATAACTATGGGAAAACAAGTTTCCCTTGAAAAGACATTAAAGTGAATTGAAAGTGAAACAGTACTATCACTGTCCTGTGGGGTGTAAATAATAAGCTTCAGATGCTTCTTCACCTTTCTCGCCTCCTCTCATTGTAACCATGTTTCACGCTGAGCAATGGACAGGCCAAGTCTTGTGGATGAGGCAGAAAACCATTGAAAGTCCCCGTATGTTCAAGGACATTGCGTCTTTCAGCCGTAATCATTTACGTTGTTCCTCTGCATTGTGTTTCTCTTTGAATTTCACTGAAATAAGACACTATGGGTAAAATGTCTCAGCAGTTTCACTCAGAAACACACACACACACACAGGAGTATTTAATGCTCAAGGCATTCAACACCACCATCAAAAGGCTTTTCTAATGTTCCCAAGAAGATAAGGTGCTCCTGAAATAGCAGTATAATGCAAACTCAGCAGGAAATAAAAATCTGTTGTTACAGTATGTCAGAGTGAATGCATCTTTTTGTCCTTTTTACCTCACATTTCCTCCCTTCACGTATACCTTTACATCTGGTTATAAGATAAGATAAAAGGGTGTGATATTCAGAATGTATAGATCCAAGTGTTTCCTCCCAGCTCTCTAATCCTACCTCTGTTTGTACTAATTACACACCAAGCATCTTGCCACATTTGTTTGTCACCTCTTTCCGTTTTAAATATCAGTTTCATGACTACAGACACTGAGAGAGCAACACCTCTGGGAGCGGAGATGTCAACAGGCGCAAAACCCCAAATCACATACAGTATTTTCTGCAACCTCCCACTCCCAACACACACAGATAGACGCTGCACCTGTACACTGGCACATTCACCCATAGCCACACATCCTCGCAGCAACAGATGGACGGCCTTGAGGCAGAGCCTGAGAGACTTGTGCGAGGGTAGAGCTGCCAATTGATTGCTAAGATCAGGTGTGCGTCTACACAAAGGCACCTCCTGCTCTTTTCAAGTATCAGGGTTATACTAGCCTCAGGACAAATGGAGACACAAAACAACAGTGGCATCTGTGGCAGGTAATGATCCCTTCAACAGAAATCTGGATAATGACATACCTCGACCATTTGTTGCAGTTAAAATCACTGTTGCTCATTCGGAGCTCCACGTGTGTCCTCCAGCAACATGTGCCGGAGCTGGGAGAGCGGCTTGGTCGGGTTACAGCCATAGATCAGCACTCAGCCAGCGCTGGACTCCAGCCAGCTGAGCAGGGCCGGATGAAACGGTTTCAGCTTTTATCTGCGGCTGGTTCAACCTGCATCCATAAATTGGACTGCACACATTGCATAAGGGCAAAGGTGGATTAGAGCACACTGCATCAGCTAATGAGCGTGTTACTATTTTTTGCAATAGCTTAGGCACATTTTCTGAAACTGTTGCTGTTCTCAAAATACTACGAGCAAACACCACATCATTTTATATTGTTCAATTGTCCTGCAAAAAGCCATCATGTCTCTTAATCAAGTTATTATTCATACTAACAATGCATCTATCTATCACCTGAATCTGCAGCTCCCCTCGGCTTTAACAGAGATTTATAACTGAGTTTCAGCTTGTTTGGCTGTTTGGGCCACAACTTTACAATTCTGGTTGACTCTTACTGCTCTCATAACATAGTTTATATCTACAGAATGAAGCTGTTTTCAGAGAAAAACCTCTAAAATCTCACAGTACATCACCTGCTCAGCACCAAACAGCAGACGGACACAATTAGCCACTTGTTGGCAGCTAAACAGCCAGATAATTCCCTGTTAAGGGCAAAAACAGAGCTAAAAGAAAGTGAATATTGAATTTAGATTCATCAGATGGGCAGAAACTTCACTCCAAATGAATCATAATGTTGCTCCATAATTTGTGGGTGAGTTAATACTATTTGCTAACAAGTTCACCATATCAACTTAAAAGGGGATATGTCAATGTTGTGTTCACAACTTGTTTACACTGCCAGGAAAATGAAAAAATGTATCAGTGACAGACGCTAAAATTGTGTCTCTTTGTGTCATTTGTGCCACTGATTTAAACCAGGAAATAGAAAATTGAAAGCTTGAATACAACAAATTTGTGTGTAAACAAGGGACCTTTTAGAAATGAAAAACAAAATGTAAATTTCCTCCAACACCTCACTGGTTCCCCAGTGTCCAACAAATCGTTTTGCATCACAAATACTTTGGCTCATTTGAAGACATTTGTACATTTCATCACTGTATGAAAGCAAGGAGAAAAAGAATGGCACACAGCATTTTGAGAATCCTGGTTTTCAGCTGAGAAAATCTGTCAGAGCAGGAGTTATGTTAGCCGCAATGTCTGACCGAGACAGGTGAGTGTTAGCACTGGAACCACACTGTACCCAGATGAGAACGCATGAGGAAAACAACAGCACATCACCACACCACGCACTGAGTGACTCGTTCGCTAAAAGCTCAACTGACGTGATGAAATACAATCTCCGCCTGGCTGTGAGTGATCCCATGTCATGTTTCCCCACAATGCCACTGTGACGTGGCTCACACGACATCCCGCTACCCCTGGATTTTAAACATCAACCAACAGGGTCTCCCCTTGATCCCCTCTCCTCTCCTCTTGCTTTGGTAAACAGCAGTGATGTGTTTGTGTGGGCTCCATGTTAACACTGTGGCTGTCAAAGGCCATCATGCCCCTTCAAAGGATGATGGCTCTCTAAAGTGGGCTCTCTCGGTAGCAGCCATTTTCCACTTGACTGGCCCCACACACGAGGGGGACTGGTAGCCCCTAGCAGCTGGGCTGGTCACTGGGGGTGGGGAGAAGGAGATGAATGGGTTGCATGTAAGGGAAGGGGGCTAATAGTGAAAAGGGAAGGGCATCTATATACATCGAGAGGTGTGTTTGGTATTTTATCTTCTACTTTACCCGCCAAAGCACTTGTTATAACGCAGTTACTGCTCAGGTGTGTTTACCTCTGCAGGTTGACTGATTTATACCTCCGCTCACTGGCACTGACGTAAAGCATCCTTTTGCACATCAGCCGAAACATTTCGTTGCTTGGCGAAAACCTGGCAAATCTCGTGCACTCATTGATGATAAACTGACTGCCAATATCTCATCAGGAACTGGAAACAAAAGCCCATTGAGATGTTATGATAGGACTGATAATTCAGCGAGTGCCTGTTTGCTCAGCCATATGGGCTTTGTGTCAACACTCCGGGTCCAGCCAGGTCCCACTCGGGACACGGAGAGCAGGATGCATTTTCATAAATCATTTCTTGACACCACATCAAGGTTATGTGGTTGGCAGTCAGTAGCCTGTAAATTGCCTTTGCATTGACAATGCAAAGGAGCTCCACTGGGACTTAAATAGTTCAGTTGCTATTTATAGCTGGAAAATTAGGATGACCTTTTCCATAACTGTGATAATGGTGCCTTCAATATAAACTAATTCATGAGAGAGGAAAAGTCTTATCCTACAGTATATATTGGAATTAAAGCATTTATTTAGAAGCTGTAAGCACACAGACAAGCTAGCTTTTGTTTGCCATCCATGATGCACTGGCTCTATGCTACCCACAGTGTGGAGGTAATAATTAGCTCACTACAGCAGGGTAACAAGTTTGCACCCCCGTCCTGCTGCGCAGCTCTGTAATTGGTCCCCTCATGTGGCACAGTCGGGCCCCAGAACAAAGGGTTCCCAAAGGGGGAATCTATGCTGACCCATGCTGAACCCTCCACAACAATGACAGGCAGGAAGCATTTACATATGCTGACAGACTTGTCTCTTCCTAGGGTGGAGTGCTAGGCACTTCATTAAAGCAACATCAATACCTGCTGATGGAAACCGAGGAGTGGGCCTGCGTGCATCACTGTCTGCTCCAAGACAGTATAGTGAAATGACATAGGGCTGTCACATCCAATTTCAAATAAACAGACAGCATTTATTAAATGAGGTGTGTGTGGAAATTGATGGGAGAGAGGCTGTGAGATGCTGTCTGAGCTGTGAATTGTCTGCATGCATCAGCAATTGGTTTACCCACAAGCTGTTCACCTGAACATCAGCTGCCAAAATCTGTCGGCCTGCGGGTTCACCCAAGCAAATTTAGACATTTTGCAGGTGTTGTTTTGTTATTTTTGACCTAAAAAAAAGAAAGAAACAGCTTTCCTTCCTTTAGTGTGGTTTTGTTTTTACTGTGTTCACTGTGTTATGTCAAATGTTAACATGCTACTCAGTGAACCCTGCATTCATGCCTCGGAACGAGAAGATCGCGCAAAGTCAGACACAGGTGACATATCTGTCGATTCAGCAGCCCTAGCTGCAGGAGAGCAGGTGGGTTCATTCATTCATTGCATCATGGAGCTGTGAATTCATTCTCTTATCCAGTTAAAGGAAGGGTAAATCCTCCTTCCATTTGACACGCTGCTCATTTAGCTGAGAGGCACGGTGAATGACTGGAGGGAGGGGAGCTGAGGTGGTGTTGGTGGGGGTGGGAGTAGGGGGTTACTCTTTGGGAGGTGTCGTCCTGAGCAGATGGACCTCTCAGTGGCGTAGTAAGTGGAGTCTTCACATGGCAGAGGAGACTGCAGGATCTCACAGGACTGGAACACAGCATCCAGGTGGCCACAGCCCCTCCTGTCCAGCTGGAGGAGCGATGGGGCCATCTGACACTCGCAGGCAAATGATACACTTTTCTTTGCTGCTTTGTTTTGTTTCGACACAAAAGCCCCGAGCCAATCAAGGAATTTAGCTAATGAAGCTTAGAAAAAATCCTTTTGATTACATATAAATACCCAAGGTCATGTTAACAACAGGAGAACATCATTTACATGCGATCTTCAGGTGAACGCTCCTGTGTTCTGATTTTTTGATTTCAAGACAAAAATAGTGAATGTGACACATTGTTTGATGTGATTAAGACTTCATACAAACCCATCTTTCAAATCTCCATCAGCAACCGACCGGAGTGATTTCTGTACAGCTTACACATACTGCAATGTAGATTCAACAAATCCAAGTGAGAAAGTCCCATCTGCGCTTCTCCTCCACTGATCCCAGGCCCTGGAGGCTACGTAGGGCTAATTGTAGCCCCATTTTCTCTTCCTTATCTTTTTGTTTTTACTCAGTGTCGGGGTCAGGGAAGCTCCCAAGTGACCAGCGGCCGGAGCAACAGCCATCGGCCCCCGCTGAGCATCAGTAATTAGAGCCCTCCTTCACCCCCTCCTTCTCCCTGTGCTTCCCTACAAATCCGGGCCGGGAACCTCTCGCTCTCCTTCTGAAGGGCACGGGGGCAAAGAGGAGGAACAGCTGCTGATGGGAAACCACTCTCCAGTTCCCATGGATGACCAGCGTCTATCCGTCCTCCTCAGAGGATATGCAGCAGCATCTTTGATAGCCATGACAGAGGCTTGGATCAGACATTACCCTAGCATCATTGTCTCGTACTGTCTGGTTTCTCTTGACTCTTGTCTTTCTTTTTGTTTGTTATCACCATTTTCCATGACTGATTTATTTATCTGTTGGTGGTTTATTACTGCAAACGTTTCAGTCTGTTTCTGAAAGGTGTTATTCTAAGACTCAGACATGCATCACAGCAATAAATTACAATGAGTTGACAATAACATTAACATGTCCTGTAATAATTACTACCTTTGTGAAGCCTGTGATTGTCAATCTGCTGGACCTTATAATGGTCAGTTTTCAGGGATGGTGACAAAATATTACAGTGGTGGAAGAAGTATACAGATCCTTTATTTAAGTAAAAGTACCAATACAACAATGCATTCAAAAGCCAAGTACAGTGTCATCATCAAAATATGATATAAGATATGAGTAGCAAAAGTGAAAGTACTTTTTGTAATAATTCCTGTGACTGATACATTATTATTTATGACATTAAATGTACTCAGACCAGCATTCAGAACTTTACTTGAGTAAAAGTACAAAAGTATTTGCATCAAAATCTACTTAAAGTATCAAAAGTAACTATATACTTACCCTGCAGAATGGCCCATCTCAGAATGATATGCATTATATTATTGGATTTTAATTATTGATGCATTAATGTATAAGCATCACTATGGTTGCAGCTGCTAAAGGTGGGGCTAATTTTAACAACGCTATATACTTCTGGGTAGTTTAATCCACAGTGTATCTAATAAGAGCAATTCAACATGAACTGAACTATTTTCAGCTTTCCAAAGTTCATATTTCCTGCAGCACCCATGTTGTGCTGTTTTATGTTGTTCACATTGTATGTATCATATGCAACTGTATTTCACAACAGCTAGACATCTATATTAGATCCATCTTGTGTTGGAGTTGGCAGTATAACACCATATGTAGCTGTCCATATCCTGACTGTTATATTCAGAGTGATAAAATGCATCAACAACCTGTTTTTACATACATTTTTCATTTTACTCTTGAATGAATTTGATTTGAAGGTAAATATGCCATGTAATAGGTGTATAAATGTCAGCATTAAATCCTTCGCTTTATTTTCTCCAGTGCACAGAATACATGTAGTTCCTGTGACAGGATTAGTGGTCACTGTGGGCGCCTGCAGAATTATGAGTAACAGATTTTAGAAGTGTGCTTGCTCCATCTAGTGGATAAACAAACTAACAGTCTCATGACTGGTGCAATGTTTTGGCCAAAAGAATGAATAAAACAGCTTTGTTTCACTGTGGAATTTCTTATATTTTATTAATTTAAATTTTTTTATTGTTTTTACAATTTTGTAGGTTTTTCCATTATATTGTATTAAATGACTTTGACACAAACATTGATAAAGTTGATAAAGTGTAAACATGGCTTAAAAATCATAAAGCTGCAAAGAAAAAAAGGTAAAAACATCAACATTTTGACAAAATGCTGAAGGATGCAGAAAAACGTCAAAGCAATAGTTCAAAATTTTGAGAAAGTACACTTATGCGCTTTCTTACAGATGAGAGGATCAACTCCACTCACATACCTTAAATATGAAGTTACAGCCAGCTGCTAGTTAGCTTAGCATAGCATAAAGACAGGAAACAGTGGGAAACAGCTAGCCTGGCTCTGTCCAAAAGTAATAAAATCTACTTATCAGCACCTCTAAAGCTCACTAATTAACATGTTATATCTCCATTTGTTTAACCTGTACAATAAAGAAAATGTAAAAACATTAAGTTATAGTTTTATGGGGAGTTACTTGCTCGAGAATTTCTCTTTGGACGAAGAAACCATAATCTGTTGTTTTTATATATTTTGCTCTGTGCTTGGATTTAATTTACAAGATACAACATATGAGCTTTACAGGTGCTGGCAGTTGGAAGATGGCACTTTGGAGAGTAAAGCTAATAGTTACTTTATGCTAAACTAAGCTAACCACCACTAGTGTCATAACACACAGATATGAGAGTTGTATCAATGTTTTCATCTAACTCTCAGCAGAAATTAAATGATGTGGCCTGTATGTGTCTCCAGCCTCCATTCAGTTCTGTTTTTCTCAGATTAACTGTCACAAAGGACATTCGGTGTTGCAGAAGTCTCCCGACCTAAACAGCCGGTAGATATTTACCAGTGGGAACATGGTGACGGAGCCGACAAGTGATCCCATCTGTGCTGCAGCTCCACACCACACCAGGGCGCTGTGGCTCCGGTCTCTCAGGATGACACCCACCATTACTTTGACATAAGACAGTGTTCCAGTGAAGAAGAGCCATGAGAGCACCTGGTGAGGACACAAGAAAAAAATGGACTCAGCAGTTCACCTGAACAGTGATCTGGGAAATGTTTAGCACCATTTGTGTGAAAGAGTTCATGCATCAGCATTTTCAAATGCCGATATCTCAGCTACACACTAACAGCACAAATATGTTACTTCATGTTATGAGAGTAAGGAAAGTTGCTCAACACTCAAGTCTTTTGTAAAGGAGGAGTTGAACTTTGCCACAAGTATTTCCCTGATAACTGAGAAATGTTTTCTGTGCCAACTCTTTCTAGGCCACATGTCTCTTACACAATTTGTTTGTGTTTCACTTACAATGATCATCTCTCCCAGCACAGACCCTTGAAGCAAAGGACACGGACTCATAGCTGCCATGGCCATGTTGTAGCTGCCAAATAATGTCCCCAACGCTGTCAGCACACCAAGAAACACCAGTGACCTTAAAACAAAAGAGGTTTGTTATTAGCAGCAGTCTCCTTAGTTTTTAGGAATCCAGTTAGATATAAAAGAAAAATTCAAGCCATTTTTTACACTGAGAAAACAAGCAAGGATTTTTCAAGTCCATCTTAAAGAAACAGTCAGGTGCCCATATGAACACTGAAACAGGTCTTGCATACTGTACTCATTCCTCCTGTTCATTCTGGCCATTAAGACATAATTGCCGTCCTACGTATAGTAAGTGAGGGGGGGGGACAAAATCCACAGTCCTTGTTCTGTGCAAAAATATATTCCAAAGTCTGACTGAAGTTAATATGAGACTTCAGCAGTCTGAATTAATCATATAAAGTGGATATATTATGTGAGATTCCCTCTTTTTCTTTCCCTGGACTGTGTTTCTCCTTCCTGAGCTGCAGTGGAGGGACAGAAACACAAAGAGGGATTTTTAAAACAAATAGACAGTAACTTTGGAGTAGAAAAAGAAGTTTGGCACCTGATTTTGTTTTTGTCTTAGTTATTTGACAAAAGTTAAATTTTTGTTTGTTTTTTGTTAAATTTTTGTTTAGCATTGTGAAGCTACAGCTGTCGCCATCTTTGTTACGTACTGTTACAATGGTTTTCACAAGGTTCATGGAAAAGGTTCTGTTCACTTGTTCACACAGTGTCCATGTCTGTTCTGTAGTACTGTGACACACTGATTCTCTGTAGTAAATCCAGTTAAGCGAGCTGTTTCATTGTATATCTGGACACCTGACACTTGTTTTAAGACTGACTTGAATGAAAACTCTAACTCATAAAGGAAAACATTAATTTTTACCTGTTTTGGAAGAACATGGCGATGGTGCAGGCCACAGGGTTGGCCACTGATGCCAGAGCAGCAGAGAGGTGATAGGCCAGGTTCCCGTAGGGCATACAGGAGTATGTCTGCACAGAGGGCAGCAGGCCGTTGGTGGCAGCATTAACCCACACCACCATAAAGTAGATGAAGGTCAGCTGGTACATGGAGTGTTTTGGAACAGGCAGCAGAGGCCTGCTCTGTGCTGCACCCTCAACCTGGCATTTCACACCCTCTCCATCAGTCTCTGCTCCAGGGTTATCCAGGCCGGAGCTGACAGACGCCACAGTGTCTGGCACGAGGTTTTCAGTGGACAGCTCAAACGTGCGAGGAAGCCTGTTCAGTGCAACAAAAGCAGCCAGGCTTATGCACATCATGGCTGCTAGGAAGAAGAAAAACACCTCGGTGGAAAAGTTTGGAGGGAGATACTCTGTATGTAAGGACCATATGTTGCCACCTGTGTGGTTTCCTGCAGTCTGTGAGGAGTTGACACACTTGGCGATGCCCACTCCTTGTGCCAGAGCGACCACGCCAGGAATAAAACCACTTAGCCCTTCTCCAATAAAATATGTGGTGATGTATTTTGCTGGAAGTTGCATCATGAAAGGCAGGAAGGTAACTGAGGAGGTGCAGTCCACCAGAGAGAGGAAGAAGGTTATGATGAAGAAGGCCGTGCTACGTGACGCCCCGGCCACAATCGTAGTCTTGTCCCAGAAGAAGGCGAGCAGGATGCAGGACAGGACACCGATGGAGACGATGGAGTAAATGACAACATGCTCCTTAAGACGACCAGGACACAGTTTGTGCATGAGAGTGACCAGCAGGGGTCCCAGGTTGGCCAGCTGGATGATGACTGTCAGGTATGAGGGGAGCTCCCAGCCCTCGGGGAGAGTGTTAACGATGAGTGGCAGTTCCACCCACAGACCGTTCACTGCCACCCAAGAGCCCAGGCCAAAGGCGCAGGCCAACATGTGGACAAGCAGAGCCATGCTGCAGCTGGATTAGTCTGATAAAACTCTGAAGAAGGAACAGTCCGCCCAAATCGTTCCACCTCTGCTGTGTGTCATACCTACAGAAACACAAAAGTCAGAGGCATGAATTTAAGCAGTTATTTATTGCTCCAGTAAACACTGAATTGTGGTCACATGGATCAAATACTGTGACTTATTAAAACTTGTGCTCTGAACCAGTGGTGGAGGAAATATTTAAGTATTACTAGCAAAATATACTTAAAGTATCAAAAGTAAAGTAAGTACAGGAGTAAATGTTCTTTCCACCACTGATCCCTGATAATCATGATGTCTGTTTTACTTTTAGTAGGACAAATGTCAGCTGAGGCCCGGTATGTTATTTTATCAGTTAATGTTACAAAGCAAGTCAAGGACAAGTGTCTTTCTTTCATAGATAAAGCTGGTGGGAAATCACTTCTCTCCTGACAGAAACTCACACTCAGAGTACGCCACTCCTGTTTCAAGCAACTTTCACATCCCTATCACATGTTGTTGAGGAATCCAGCAAACCATATGAGCCTCCATGCTCTGTCTTTTGGCACGCTTGTAGCTTCCACACTGATCTCATGATGATGGACAAAACAAGTCAGGAAATGTCTTGTGCAAATGATCACATGATTTAGCTGTGTTTGTTCTAGAGACTGTCACTAAGGCTGCTGAGAAAAACAGTATTGTGCCTTTAAAAGATGTGATCACTGGAGATAATGGAAAAAAAATGTGGTCCAAGTACAGAGTCTCATGTTAACAGAGTTTACTAAACACTCACTGTTGATCCCACAAGCAAATAAGCTGCATTTTAGGCAGGGAAAATGTACTTACAAGTTTCTTCAGTCCCTGGAGGTGTTGAATACGACTTGCTGTCATCTTACATAGAGGTTAGTGACAGATCTCCTTCGGCTGTTCTTACATACATATGCTGATGGAAATCACATGGCTGCTGGGAAGGTCAGAGTCCAGCGCAGCCACTGATCAGCTCCGCTGGATAACAGAGGGCAGTGTCTAAAATCCACTTAGCTTCCTTCACTGCACTCACCTCTTAATTAGGTCAAGTCAGTGAAGCACTTCGAGGTGCCCTTGAATCATTTGTGGCGAGCACATCACCACGACACTCACGACTCCCACACACCTCACGAGCGCGAGGCTACCTACGATCTCACATACCCACCGCAGCCACCTAACCCAACAAGCACGACGAACACATACACACACACTGACACGCACGCACACATCTACACACACTGGGCTAGCGACGACTCACAGCACACACACACACACACACACACACACACACACACATTTGCCTGCTCCAGCAGAAAAATGAAATGTGCTGCAGTAGTTGTTTTTGACTGTCTACACCCCCACTCAGACAAGATCAACATTGCAGGAGGAGGCGGGGACTATCTGAAGGGTCATGTCATGTGAGAAATTCACACTGGTGCCTAATGTCACCAGAAAAATGTCAACTGATGTTATTTAACCATGTTTGCTGGCGTTAACTATCAAGCTAACCCTGGCTTCTGTCTTCTGTAGGCTAGCAGTCAGATAGCGAGCAGGACTAAACATAAAATGGTGGGTATATCATAGTATGAGTTTAATTTTTGTCAAAAAATCCCATGAGTTTTTTATGCCTTACTATATGATCTCAAGGAGTAGGATGTAGGTTCGAACCTCTTTGGAGATTGTATGTTCTAACATTTATGCCTTACCTATACTATGACTTTATGCTATAATATACAATGAAATTTTTATGACTTACTATACTACAACGTTTTTATGCCTGACTATACCTATGATGTTTTTTGACGTTTCTATGCCTTACTATGCTATGACATTTTTATCATATTTTATGCCTCAGTATACTATGCAGTTTTTATGACATTTCATGCCTTACTATACTATGACCTTTTTAAGCCTTATTATACTGTGATGTTTTTATGACTTTTTATGCCTTACTATGCCATGATGATTTTATTACGTTTTATCCCTTAATATACTATGACTTTTTTATGCCTTTTTATGACTGACTATACCATGATGTTTTTATGGTTTTCTATTCATTACTTTTTCTGATGTTTTATGCCTTACTATACTTAGATGTTTTTATTCCTTACAATACTAAGACTTTTTATGCCTTACTATACTGTGACTTTTTAATGCCTTAATATTCATTAACATTTTTATGCCTTACTATACTATGATGTTTTTATACCTTATGATACGATGATGTAAGGAATAAAAACGTTATCATATAGTAAGGTCTAAAAACATCATAGTATAGTATTCAATGACATTTTTATGCCTTACCAAACTAAGACATTTTATGTCTTACTACCACAACTTTTTCCTGACTTTTTTCTGACTATATTATTACGTATTATGCCTTACTATGCTATGACATTTTAATGACGTTTTATGCCTCAGTATACAATGACGTATTTATAATTTTTCATCATTTTTCATGCCTTACTATACTATGACATTTTTATGACTTTTTATGCCTTACTATGCTATGACGTTGTATCCCACAGTGTACTATGAACTTTTTATGCCTTTTATGCCTGACCACGTTTTTATGACATTTCATTTCTTGTTATACTATGATGTTTTAATGCCATTTTATACCTTAAAATCATATGACATTTCTACTCCTTGCTATACTATGACGTTTTTATGCCTTAATATACTATGACATTTTTTTGACTTTTTATGCCTTACTATACTATACAGTGTGTGTCTGTGTGCTTCCCCCGACATCAGGTGACTCAGCCGAGGCGTGGTCTGGACAGCAGCTCACCACCACACCTGCGATCTATCACTCCTCACCTGGAGTATATCTACCCTGGTCATCCATCCATTCATTGCCAGATTGTTCCACTCTTCACTGTGGTAGTACTCTCTTGGCCGCAAATGATTAGTTTTTGTGACCATGAAGTTGTATTGTGATATTCCCAATGATTTTGTGTGTAGTAACTTTCATTCTCCTGTGCTCAAGAAGAATTCCTGATTTGTGGGCTGTTGATCCTGCCACACTCTGCTGTCGCCACGCCACGTCACATCACACAACCACCCTGTTTTTGCTCTCCAGCTGTCCCTTGTGTTTCCACAGTGTGTTGCTCTACAGTGAAATGCTGCACAGTCAGCTTTTATCAGTCAGTGGTGGCCAGTGTACTCTTTTATGCTGCTGTCTGCTGGGGCAACAGCATGTCAGACACGAACACAAGGAGACTGGATAAGCTGGTCAAAAAGGCTGGGTCTGTGTTTGGCAGGAGTCTGGACTCACTCAGGACTGTTGTGGAGAGACGCATGCAACGTAAGATGGAGGCCATCTTGGACAATACCAACCATCCTCTCCACAACATCCTGGCAGGACAGAGAAGCAGCTACAGCTGCAGCAAACGTCTCATCTCAATGCGCTGCAGAACAGAGAGGTTCAGGAGATCCTTTGTTCCCACTGCCATCAGGCTATACAACATCTCAGCCAAAGGAAGTGGAATGATCTAATTACTATTATTCATTTGTCATTAACTGTTTTTATTATTAGTATCAACAATGAGCAAATGGACACATGGATTTTCCCTAGGGGATAAATAAAGTATGTACCTACCTATCTATCTATCTATCTACTCCCCTGCCTCTGGCTTCCAGTGTTCCCCATACTCCCGCCTCGTGTTTTCACCAGCCACCTGGATTCCTCGGATCCACTCCCCCTACACATTAACCATCACCATTGCCTTCACCCAAATTAACTCACTTGGACAGTTGTTGCTGGTGTGTTCTGTGTTCTGTCTCTGTTCTGGGATCCCACATCAGTTTTGACAGAGTCGTAGTAACTATACTATGATGTTTTTATGACATTTAAAGCCTTAATATGAAATACATTTTTTATGAGTTTTTATAACTCACTTTATAATCACTATGTTATGACGTTTTATGCTTTACTATACTATGATATTTTTGTCTTTTTATGACTTCCTATATGGTGACTTTATTATGCCTTATTATTATACTATGACCTTTCTGTGATGTTTTATGCCTTACTGTACTGTGACGTTTTTATGATGTTTCATGCTTTACATATATTATATATACTATATTATGACATTGTATGCCTGAACATACTATGACATTTTTATGACTTTTTATGCCCTACTATGGTATAATGTTTTATGCTTTACTGTGCTATGACTTTCTTATGCCTTATTATACAATGATGTTTTCATGACATTTTATGCCTTACTATATTACGACATTTTTTGACATACTATACTATGACGTTTTTTGCCATTTTTATGCCTTACTATACTACAACATTTTTTGACATACTATACTTTGACGTTTTTTTCACCTTTTTTATGCCTAATTATAATATGACATTTTTTGGCATACTATACTATAACGTTTTTTGCCATTTTCATGCCTTACTGTACTATGAAATTTTTTGCCATTTTTATGCCTTACTATACTTTGACGTTGTTTACCATTTTTATCCCATACTATACTATGACGTTTTTTACCATTTTTATGCCTTACTATAGTATGACATTTTTTGCCATACTATACTATGATATTTTTTGCCATTTTCATGCCTTACTATACTATGACATTTTTTGCCATAGTATACTATGACATTATGTGCCATTTTTATGCCTTACTATACTATGATGTTTTTTACCATTTTTATGCCTTACTATTCTATGACATTGTTTTCAATGTTTATCCGTTAGTATACTATGACGTTTTTTGCCATTTTCATGCCATACTATACTATGACATTTTTTGCCATTTTTATGCCTTACTATACTATGACATTTTTTGTCATACTATACTATGACGTTATTTGCCATTTTTATGCCTTACTATACTATGACATTTTTTTGCCATTTTTATGCCTTACTATACTATGACATTTTTTGCCATACTATACTATGATGTTTTTTTTGCCATTTTTATGCCTTACTATACTATGATGTTTTTTGCCATTTTTATGCCTTACTGTGCTTTGACATTTTTTGACATACTATATACTATGACATTTTTTGCCATTTTCATGCCTTACTATACTATGACATTTTTTGCCATACTATGCTATGACACTGTTTGCCATTTCTATGCCTTACTATACTATGACATTTTTTACCATACTATACTGTGATGTTTATTGCCCTTTTTATGCTTTACTATACTATGACATATTTTGACATACTATACTATGACGTTGTTTGCCATTTTTATCCTTTACTATACTATCGTTTTGTGCCATTTTTATGCCTTACTATACCATGACATTTTTTGCCATTTTTATGCCTTACTATACTTTGACATTTTTTGCCATTTTTATGCCTTACTATACTATGACGTTTTTTGCCATTTTTATGCCTTACTTTACCATGACATTTTTTGCCATAGTATACTATGACATTTTTTGCCCATTTTTATGCCTTACTATACTATGACATTTTTTGCCATACTATACCATGATATTTTT